>NW_028227274.1:85970064-86542564 GCF_978045245.1 Mus caroli
GTAAAACAACAAAAGAGCTTGCGGGGAAAGAGACTGTTCAATGATTAAGAGTATTTGCTGCTCTTCTAGAAGACCCAGGTTTACTTATACCTGTCCTGTTCTTAACTCCAATTGAGGGGATTAGGCACACTTTTCTCCTTTCCGGGGGCAATGTATGCATATGAAGCACTTGCATACATAAAGGCAAATGTTTATACAAACTAAAAATAAACTTTAAAAAAGAAACAGCTCACCCATTCCAATGTCCTGAACCATCTATTCTGTGTTCCTACAGTACTTTCAGAGATCCAGCCCTTATATTTAAGGTTTTAAAGTTCTTTAAAGTTGATTCCTGTGACTTATGTGAGATAGTTATATAGCATTTCTGGATAACATAATTGATATGATAATCATATTAATAGCATGCATTAGTTTATCTCTTATTCCCACTAACATGAATTCACCACAATTGGATTCCTTGGTGGGGGAACTGGTGCAATTGCTCAGTTTTGCAATGGAAAGCCTTAGCAGCATTATCACAGGTGGGTCAGAATGTAATCATATTTCCCTGAACTTATAAATACCAAAGAGTAGGAGTCATGTCAGGGCTATTAACTTGTAAAATGTATTTGCTTCCTTCAGAGAATAGATTGGAATTCCTCAACATAAAGAAACAAATGGAAGAAATACCAAGGCCAACAGGGAGTCTCCTGGAAGAAATAACTCCTGAACTGAGAAATATTTAATCTCATGTAAATAATGACGGTACTTTGAGCTTTATATGTATGCTATCAAAAGAAATTTCAAGCTAGAATATACCTGTTTCCTTAGAATTCATATTTTAAATAACATAAAAGTAAAACTGTTAAATGATTTTTATTATAAAGAGAAATATATATATTACTCATACACACATAAAAAATAAAATTATATTAGACATTACAAGAAAATCAAACATAAAAATGTTTCTGTTCATAAATGAATTATTCTGTTTAAAATAACTTATTCTTTTAGTGTTTACCTAAGAACATATATTTTCAAGGCTATTTATACAGCTATAATTTAATTTCTAGAAATAACAAACAGAAATTCTAGTCATTCTTGCATGGTCTTCTAAGTTCATGAATTAAAACGAGAGCGAGTGAAACTTACTGGTCATGGACAGTGTGGAACAGCTGTGGCCCCATCCTTAAGATAACCTACAAGGGGTTCAGACCTCAGCTTGACTGGAGACCAGTCTGCAATTCCCCACAATCTTCCTTTAATGTCTGAATGCACAGTTTCCCATGTGTTTCATGGGAGTTGAATTAAGAAAAGCATTAGAAGCCGGGCGTGGTGGCGCACGCCTTTAATCCCAGCACTTGGGAGGCAGAGGCAGGCGGATTTCTGAGTTCGAGGCCAGCCTGGTCTACAAAGTGAGTTCCAGAACAGCCAGGGCTATACAGAGAAACCCTGTCTCGAAAAACCAAAAAAAAAAAGAAAAAAAAAAAAAAAGGAAAGAAAAGAAAAGCATTAGAGCCAATTCCCTACATCTCACCTTTTCTGTCCAATTTAAAAAAAATAAAAAAGCTGTTCTTATGGTACAAATTGAGTATAAAATAACAATTACATAAATTACAAGGCAATATATAACATCTAGTCTATGATATTTGTAAATTAGATAAAGTACTCTACCATCTATTATAACTTAAAGAGCTTACAATTCTATGACTGAATTGTATTCTGATTTTAGCTTTCATTGCCATCTAAAAAACATCTTTTCAAATCTGTATCATCTCTCTCAATGTTATACAACTTGTTTGATTATAATACTACAATTACTCTTCAACCCCTTCAGGAATCTTAAAACAAATTAAATATTACCTGAATATGTGGGAAACACAAAACCGTAGCTTCCAAAACTTAACCAAGTTTGTAGAGACAGCTGACTACTTGGACAGTCCCCCATTCCTAAATACGTTACAGCATCTTTCTTCAGCCTTCTGGCCCAGACCATCTGACAGACCTTGAGATGAAGTAGGAACTGTAACTGACTTGTTTACTCTGTATTGGAAGAGCTAAACTGTCAACTATCCTATATTGTGTGTCTTTTCTAGGACAGTATTTTTTGTCTGTAGCTGAATAGGGTAATTTTTGTCCAGTGGCTATTGGCCATAAATGGAGCAACTTCACATGGAGATTTTGATCCTAAAATTCTTCTTTGAAGGGGAATGGGGAATCTTTCAGGAGCAGACATGTCTCATTGTCAAATTATTCTTAATAATGAAAAAGCATTAAATGTCATATTCTGTGGATTTCTGATTTTTGGAAGACTATCTATTTAAAGTATATCTGAACTGTTAAACCTTAACTATTCTTATCCATTTCTATTTGAGTAGTATTAAAAACACTCTATTACAATTAAATCAGAATCTAATATAACCATGAGTTTACTCTCTAACCCTGAATTTGTGTTACTTAATCATCCTAAATAATTTCTAATAACAGCTATTAGAAGGACTCAGTTAAAGCCTTGTATTCTTAAATGAGTTGCATAGACATAATGCCTATCTAAGAGTAACAGTATTAATTTCAAATTCTGTATCAATATAAGAAATTTACACCAATACCTTAATTCTGTATTGATCTATAAATTCTGTATAAAACTATAACTTCAGTTTATATCAATTATAAAATTTCTACTAATATAAGATTGTGTAGATAATGCTTTGCTTATGAATAAATTTAACAGTCTAATACATCTGTTTTTCTCCTGTTCAAATGTATGACCACTTCCAAATTACCCCTTAAAATGACAACCTATCTATAACGAGACACCCAAAGCCAAGGGATAGGGGTCATGGCTCTGTTCATCTTCTTCCTGCTTAATAAGGGCAATGAGAAATTATTTAAAGGGATGGGGAGGGGAGCAAATTTTTTAAAATATGGTTAGACCTAAGAAAGATAGCTTTAGCATCTGTTATGTAGTCTCTGCATGTTTAGAAAGCTTAGGATTTGATTAAAGTTCTGATTAGATCCATCTGAAAGGTTGGATGAAGCAAGCTCATCTGGAGTCATCAGTAATTCCTTAAGCTGTTCTGGAAGCAAGTCTCTGGACCCCATCAGGAATCAGGGGGCTGAAACAGCAGGTCATTTCAGTCTCCCCATGATGCATTTTGTCAGGAGCTGCAAATTCTTCAATATATGAATCTTACAACCAAATTTTAGTACTAAAGATATTCATATGTATTTCGAAGTTGCACAGATAGATCGGTTCTTTGAACAGGTGAAAGACAACTATCTTTTTATGAGTTAATTTGATCAATAACCAATTATGACAATTCTTCATTCATGTCATATGAAGGATAGCACAGTGAATCTTATTCCATAACCAACAAGATATATTGTATAATTTTAGCTGAAGTTTTGACTGGAGACATTTTTATGTCTAACCCAGTTATTGAGATGTTCCCATGTGGAAGAATCAGCAGATCAAGTTACATGTCCTGTTTGATTTTCTTGAATTTCTCTTTTCTTTAGCCAAGATCTTCAAGGGGTCTTACCCTGTCATATCTAATTCAAATCCTTCTGGAAGGGGTCCTAAGCCTTTTTTTCTTTCCTGTCAACACAAATGCATAGCCTCTCTCCTTGGTCGAGTAATTGGAAACCACTAAAGGTATAGCTTATCTTATCTCCCAGAATTTTAATATAACCACCAAACTCATAACCACATGCATTTTGATTTTTAAAAAATGCAAAGCATTTATAACAATCTAAATAAGTATTATAATCTGTTGAGATAGTGTTTCCTCACCATCTCCTGTTTTGTTCTTATGTCATTATTTTTTAATAATGAGATCAAGGCTTAAGTTTCTTCTGAATGAGATAGGTTAGTCTACCTACTCCCTGGTTTTACCTACAATTTAAGATCATTATTTATACATCTATGTATACATAAATACTGCTTTCTATGGCTATTAATATCTCTGCGGGCACATATCTCCTCTTTCTTTTTATGCAATCACCAAGGCTTAAGTTTCTACTGTATGAGATATGTTAGGCTACCTATCCCCTGCTTATGACCTACAATTTAAGACTAAAAGCCTCAATTATTTACATATCTCTGTGTTTAAATTTAATTAAATTCCCTTCTACTTACTGTATAGGCCTATTTCTAGGCTCTATTTTTGTCATACCAGGTTAAGCAATCCCAGAAATTCCATGTAAATTTGAGATCAAAGGCTTGGATACCCTTATTTAATGTATACGTAAAAACATGTAAACAGCATTATACTCCCTTCTATCTGTAAAAACAATTAATCAAATTTTATGTATCTCTATCCTTTATTTATCTGGTTGTAGGAGGCAGGCAACTTCTGTTATCTGCCATCCTCTGAGCAGCCATTCTTTTTCTTTGTACAGCAGGGCCTCTCAGCTTCTGTGAGCCAAAAATCTTTGTAATAGTGAACTACTGGAAGAAATTTCCATGTGGCTCAGGCAAAAATCTATAGCCTGTTAAGAAACCAAATCCTTCCTCCTCCTAATCTTATATTCCCAAATTACTAGAGAGAAAGTTAATGGAGTTAATAGTTTTGAGCATAAATTTCCACTTATTCTGTTGTTTAATCTATATACACATCCTTTGTTAAGTACCTTATTTTGTCTTAACATGAAAATAAAGCCACTAGAGCCTTCTAAAATGCTGTGCAAGAATCACTACTATTTACTCTCAACTTATACTTTGTCATATATGTACTCAACAGTTATATGTATTACATAATTATAAAGAGCTGAGGAAACACAAACACATGGGTGATATCTCTAATATCATACTTGAAAATAAATGTCGGGGTTGGGGATTTAGCTCAGTGGTAGAGCGCTTGCCTAGCAGGCACAAGGCTCTGGGTTCGGTCCTCAGCTCTGGGAAAAAAAAAAAAAAAAAAGAAATGTCATGCTTATTCATTGTCCCCAAGTTCACATTTCATAAAATCATCTTAAAAAGCATACTGTGTTTGCTTTATCAAATACTCTAGCCTTTATTTTAATATACAAATGTTTAAATTAACCCTTGCCTAACATCCTAAGCATTACAAACACCTGTTCTCATTCTCCAATAAGCTAAAGACTACACAAATGCATGCCAGATTTGTTGAGTGTTTTAAAGAACCCATTGGACTCTGACATAACTATAACTTTATTTTTAACATTTATTTACAGTTTAAAGGTGTATTTTCTTTTCTGGGTTCACATTTATGCAATTAAAAACAGGTTTTGAAAATTGCATCAATAATACTTATTAAGTCCGAGATCCAAATTGTATTATTATAATTGAATTTCATACAATAAGACGACCAACATTTTTAGATTGGGAATGGTATTTTTCAAATTCACAATACACTAAATCCACCACTTTTGTACCAAGCAGTGTCTAAATAAGACACTGTGTATAAAAGCTGAGATGTGCTCAAGTGTTAAAGAGAAAACAGCCTAAAAGCATTAGGCAGTCAGTGCACATATTGAACTGAATATGAGCTGAAACATCCCATTTCTTTGTTCTTCTGTTATAATGAATTTTAAAAATTGTGGTATAACTACATTCTTTCCTCCACCTCCCTTTCCTCTCAAAACCCCACCCATGTATCCTGTTTGTAATTTCTGTAATTAGTGGCTTCTTTTTATTGTTGTTTTACATTTTATTACAATTATTAAGAGGCTACGTAACTGACTCAAAGCCTACTGTGATGTCTTTAATATTGACAGTTCTCTGGTGAACAATATCAAGTGTCAGGGATAACACTAGAATTAATTTTTTATGTTGCTTTCTGATTTCTTATAAAATGTATAAATGAAAAGAATGGGTTTGGATGGCTGTGAAATACTTTATCAGACATGTCTCAATAAGTACTATGAATTCATCATCAGTATTTTATTATATTTATCAGAACCATGTCAGAAATAAACAGAGGAAAACATAACTGCTCAAGTTCTCAGGTATAGAGTTTCCTACTAAATATTTCTGTCATACCTTAAAATATTCCATTCATATTAAAGGGACCTAGATCCAATTTGTCATTTGAAATGACTGTTGTGCCCAGCTTTCATCAGCAAAACTTCCCACTGCAGCCAGGCATGGTTTATAAAGAAAGCCACAACTAGACCCTAGAGTTGAGAATAGCTAATAGTAGAATGTTCAGATCTAAGAAAGACAGTTAGAGCTTCCCTTCCAAGTTTTAAGGGACGTAAGTGGAAGATGAGACTAAAAGAATGAAAGATCCAGAGGATGAGAAGTTGTGTAGCAAGAAGCTGTCTTTTAACCACCATGATATAAACAAGTCACTCATGAACTCAGAGCAGTTGTGGTTATCTGTTTAACCCTTTATGAGACTAGACTTGTCAAGTTTCCATAATGGATGGGGAGGTACCAGTGAAGCACCACCCACCCCTGAGGGACTACTGGCGATGAATGGTTTTGAACAGAAGAATGGTAAACCGTTTTATTTGGTGGTATTGCCAGTAATAAGTTGCATTTGCTCTAGCAAATAAACCAAAATCCAAACATAGCAATAAATTCTAATTAAACTCAGCTTGCTACTGGGCAAAAGAAATCAGGAAATTAGGAGGGAGACTTGCTGAGAAGTACTTCAGTGGGAGAAGGAGAGGACTTGAAAAGATGAAAGAGGTAGGCTAAACAATTTAAAACAAACAAACAAACAAACAAACCATTACCCAAGCTTACAAAAAAATCACTAAAAAGTTGTAAAAAATTAAGGTGAACAAGAGTGAACTTTTAGTTTTTATTGAAAAACAACTTAATTGAATGAATGTATGCTCTTATGTTATCAAAAGTTAAAGTCAGCATCCAAGTTTGAGCCTCTGTACTAATTTAAGTGGTGTAATGACTATACTCCATGAGAAAACCATTCTGCATATTAGATCCATGGATATACATCTATTTCACCCTCAACATCATTATTTTCTATTTTTTTAATTCACCCTGTCCAAAGCTGAAGCAAAAATGTGATCCAAAGAACTAAAGCTAAGATACTTTAAGAAATACATAAGTAATTATTGCATAATATTAAAGTTTAAAGAATAAGTGTTCATAAGTCTATATTGTTATAAATAATTAACAACTAAAAAAGAGAAAGGACATGGGTATAGTTTCTAGGGAATATATCTAAATAATAAATATAAATATAGTGAATTATCACTATACTTCAGATATAATTGCTTCAAGCAATTTCCATGGGTTAATAGGTAAACCTAATTTAATGGGCCAAAGTTTCATGATAATGCAGGAAAATTTGCATAGCTTCAAGGTATTTTCTTCAGGAAACTAATGTTAATTATTACAGTCTTCAAGTTCCTTATAATTTTCCTCTACCTGGTATGTAATCTTGGCTTCCTCTAGTTAAACAAATAGCGTATGGGAAATGGAATATTGTAGAAAGTACTTTCATCAAGTTATCATAATTGTCATACCAGGAAAAAGTGATATATATATATATATATTGATCAAGTTATGCATATAGAATAACTGTATATAGCATCATGGATCCAATATATTCCTGAACAACAAGAAATAACAAGAAAATGTGCTAAAGTATATTCTATAAAATACTAAATAAATATTCACTACCAAACAAAAAATAGAACCAATGGGAAATCCAGACCTTCTCTTACCACTTGCTTTGGTTGGTTCTCTAGAGGAACAGAATCAAGTGGTTCAATATATAGAATATAAAATTTTGTTGTATCTTTCAAATAGTAACAATAGAGCAGGTTGTTTGTTTTCCTGAGGTTAAATGTCTCAGAGGTTAGAACAGGTTCACAGACACTCTCTTACTGGAGGACTACAACCAGAAGTTACTCAGTCCACACAGCAGGTCTCTACCTCAGTAGTCCCAGTCCATGGCCAGAAGACCCAAAGGTTCTTTATGAGCTATTGGTTCTTTCCAGGATGAAGCTTGGACACATTGGTTCTTCTAAGAGTGAAAGAACAGTGGCAGCAACAAAGGGTATAATAACTTTGCAGAAAAAGCCAAGATGATCTTCCTTCTGGGCACTGCCAAAAGGTGCTGCTCACAGTGGTTTCCCACACCAATTAAGGCAAGCCAGAGAGTTTCAAAGGTGACAATCCTACTGGAGTCATCCTAACTCTTAGCAATTCCCTTCAATCAACCATAATACCATAACAATCAGGTCGTTTTCCACATTAATTAAGGCAATGAGGGCAGTTCAAATTACCAGCATTTGTCCTTTTTTGTTGTTTTTTTATTTATTTACATTTCAAATGTTATCCCCCTTGCTGATTCCCCCCTACCACCCTCCCCCTGCATCTATGAGGGTGCTCCCCCACCCACCCATCCACTCCTGTTTCACAGCCCTAGCATTCCTCTAAGGCTGGGGCATCAAGCCTTCACAGAACCAAGGGCCTCCCCTCCCATTGATGGCAGATAAGGCCATCCTCTGCTACATATGCGTCTGGAGCCATGGGTCCTTCCATGTGTATAATTTAGTTGGTAGTTTAGACCCTGGAATATTGGGGACAAGCCCTGTTTCAGGCCTTCATCTTTTAACAGGAGGCAGGTCCAAACTCCAGATATCTGTGCACCTTCCCTTCAAGAGGAGAGCTTGCCTGCAGAGAGTGCTCTAACCACTGAAACTCAGGAGAGAGCTAGTCTTCCAGGTCTGCTGATAGAGGCTAACAGAATCAGGAGAGGAACAAGCTCTAACCAGAGACAACTATAACAACTAACTCCAGAGATTACCAGATGGTGAAAGGCAAATGTAAGAATCTTACTAACAGAAACCAAGACCACTCACCATCATCAGAACTCAGCACTCCCACCTCAGCTAGTCCTGGGTACCCTAACACACCCAAAAACTAGACCCGGATATAAAGACATATCTCATGATGGTGGTAGAGGACATCAAGAAGGACTTTAATAACTCACTCATTTCTAAATATACTCTGGACAATACCCCCTCTCCTATTTCTCTTGCTTAATTGTTAATTACATATTTTCTCCATCCACATTAGCATGTCAACTAGTGATACCATTGTGAATGTCTTGTTTGGGTGACCATCCCAAAGCTCTTAAAATCTTCCTTTCCTTCATCTCCATTTTTAAATTTTCTCTTTATTCTTGCAGTCACAGGGATCAAATATAGAGTCTCATACCCAATAGACAAGCTTCCTACAATGGAGCTATATATCATCTCCTATTTGCTAAGTCCATTATTTTGAAGATTTTTATTTATGAGTGTGAGCCACATTCACGAATGTCTGTAGAAACAGAAAGGGATTTCAGATCCCATGAGCTAGTGTTACAGGTGGTTATTAGCTGCCCATGAATGTTGCTGCACACAAACTCAGGTCAGCTGAAAGAGCAGTATATACTGTTAATCACTGAGCCAGCTTGTCATCTCTTAATATATTGATAAAAATTTGTAACTATGGTGTTAATCTTATTTCATTGTCCCTCAGAGAATACTTCAGAGTAAAGAAATTGTGACAGTGATTCATGGACATTACAAGCTTTCTACATTTTGGTGTTTATGTGGTAGAATTAGGGTGGCTAAGAACTTTCATTAGGAAAATATATATTCTATTAATTGGCTCTCCAATCAATTTTTATTATTTTAAGATACTTTGATGGATCCTTAAAAATATCATTATAGCTTTATTTTATAGTAATGTAACATTTTTCTTTTTGTAAGACTTTATATAAGATATTTTTCTCCCCTTTACTTTTTAAGCCATGTTTCTGTATAATTAACACTTTACCATCAATCACTAGTAGCAAGTTTACAATATTGTATTATCTTTTACTTCTGCAGGTTCTTCCTAGTGTAAATGGACTCAAAATGAGACAGTTGGATGAGTCAGACACCCAACCAGTTTGACACATATTCTGGAGGAGCTACCAGGGTTAGAATGAGGCTACAGTTCCTGCCATGTGATCATATGGGTGATGCATTTTCAAGGGCTTTTGTGTCTCTGATCTGATCAGGGTGAAACATACCAAACTGTTAAGAGCATAATTACATCACCACAACTTTACCAGTCCAAGTCCTACCTAAGAATGTTATCGTAGTTAGAGATAAAGAATCTCTGGGATCTGACAAGATACCTCCTGAAGGTCCTGTCATGACTTAGCCTCAATAATGGACTATATGCTGTACCCTGAAAGAGTGAGTCAAAACAAGTTCTCCTTATTTTATTGTTTTATGTTCTTATTTATTAACATTTAAATTTATGTATTTATTTTATGTCCATTGGTGTTTTGTCTACATATAAGTCTGTGTGAGGGGTTATGATCCTGGAGTTCCAGACAGCTGTGAGCTGCCTTATTGATGGTGGGAATTGATACCAGATCTAATTGCAAAGTCAGCCAGTACTCATAAATGCTGAGCCATCTTTCCAGGCCCCCTTTTTATATTATAAGTACATTGGATAAGTATACTTATCCAAACTAAGTATCTCATTGTGGATACATTTATTTGTCTGTGATCTGATCAGACCAAAACATTAGTATTTCAAATTCATAAATATTCAAAATATTAAGAGCATAATTATTTCACTGAAACTTTACCAACCCAAGTCCTACCTAAAAATATTACTTTATTCTGAGATAAAGTATCAAGTTAAACCAGGTCCAGGTTCAATATAGATGACTCTGATAGTAGACATTAATTGCTACCTTCACAGGATGAAGAGTTATTATAAAAACTAGTCTTTGGGCTTGTCAGTGAAGGCTTATCTAGATTTAGTCAATTAACGTGGAAAATGCCGCTCTAAATGTGGGTGTAAACTTCCATTGGCAGGGATCCAAGATTGGATAAAAAGGAGAAAGCTTTTAGCTTCCATCTCTATCTGCTGCATGACTGCAGATTGGATCTGAAAGATCACCTCCTCAAGTTCCTGTCATGATTTTGTCTCAATAATGGGCTACACACTGTAACTGTAATCCAAAATAAGCCTTATTTTTTAAGTTGCCTTCATTGGGTATTTGATCACAGCAATTAGACATGTAACCAATACACTGGTATTCCCTACAAAGAGAAGTCAGTGCCCACACAGACTCAGAAGCATGAATGAAAGAAGATGCTATCTATGAACGCTAAGATGATGCTATCTATCTATGAATGCTAAGATGACAGATCTCAAAAGAAAAAGACATCTATCTCAGTGTCTAGGCCCTGACTTGTTGGAAAATGAAATTCTGTTGTGGAATCCTTTTAACTGCGGTGCTTTCATGTAAAGGCTTAGCAGGCCCACCTGTGGGAGTATATTGCTTAATATCAATCTTATTGCAAATTCTGTCAGAAAACCCTTGAATGGCGATTGAAACTGCTTCAACCATCCAATCACATTTGAGAACTGTAGCCTCATTCCAAGCCCTGTGACTCCTCCAGAGCGTGTGACAAAGTGTCTGACTCACCTGACTATCTCATTTTGTATTCATTTACACCAGGAGGAGCCTGCAGATGTAAAAGAGTACACGGTGAATCTTCATAGCAGCCGCAGCCCTCTTCCTTCAGAGGCCGATCTGATTCACTACTGTAATATATTCACAGATATTTTTCATTACTAATTAAAACTCAGAATTTTAGAGGTATCAGAAAGGTTTCCAGACCTCAATAGGATCTCAGGTGCCAATGCTTCCGGAAGCTAAACATGCAGCTTCGTTTCAAACACAGAATCAGAAAGTATGCAACTTTGCTAGTTTGCCTGGCAATAACGGGAAAACAGTGAAACATTCATAATCTGACATCAAAGATTATTTATGCTTCCCGAACCCCGTTGAAGGTTCTTATTATTTATATTCATAATTAAAGGCTTTTTCCAGAAAGATTCTAATTCTCTTGAGAAATTCAGTGGTATTTTTCTTTATTAAAAAAAAAAAAAGGCAACAGAGCACTTAACTTGCTCAACACATGAAGAACAGCCTTGTGTGTGTCCTGGCTGTGTCTCCGTGGGGTCAGGTACATAGGATCTTTGCCTCCTCTACACCCAGGAGCCTCAATACCCATGGGCTCTCCCTGATTTTGCTGCAACAACTGTCCTCTCCAACTGTTAGAAATTAATAACTCCTTAGTATAAATGACGAATCCAGCTGTGTGTCTTTTCCATCAATGACTGAATTTCCTCGTTGGAAATGATTTCCCAGTAAAAAGACTTACACAGCTAGAATAGCAGTAATGAGCGGAGTATTATTTTACTGCCTTATAGGAAAATACAGTTTCTTCAAAGGATTTGGAGTTTTAACTGCTGCTTTGGTACATAGAAAACATGCCCATGGATATCACAGGCATTCAGTTATAGATCTAAAAAAAACATAGATATAATTTTTTTAATTTAGTGGTGACTTTGAAATTTCTGTCCACTAACATATTTGTATGATGACATTGCTACCAACCTGAAGAAAACACTAGGCACACAATTGCATGCTCAGTGTCTCAATCAAAAGTATCAAGTTGTAATGTAAAGGACTGTGTACTTCTCTTCAAATTTATTTTTGTGTTATTATTTATGGCAACCTTACTATCAGAATTATGCAAAGCGAAAGCTTTGTGAAAATATAGCTTTTCCTTACAATGCTTCTCTTGCACTTCTTTGATTTAAAACACAATTTTAAAGTGCATTTGAGTTTTAAATGTGTTTTAAATAAGTTTATTAAAGTTCATTAAATCTCTTAGTGTATATTTGAGTTTAAAATGTATGTTACTTTAATATAAGGTAAGCTTTGTAAGACAACACATATTTTATGAGAACATGTTTTTGTGGTTGATGGTAGGAACTAAATACAGTATGCATTTTACTTGACACACTATTCTGATCATCTTTCAGAGACAAATAATTCAGAATATGAGTGCCTCTGTGGTTGTGTCTTATATCTCAAATGTACTGGTTGCTGTACTAATTTATTTAACTCACAAATCTTGTAATGACGAGTGTGCCTGCCCATAATCTCATGAGAAAAAAAATCACATTTTCAAATTGACACCATTTATATGTATAGTTAGAATATTTTATTATAACACAGAAAATATTTGGGAAGATAAATGATCCCAGCCATGGTTTCAGATTTAATTCCTTAATATGGGTTAAATATTCTCCACGCCCTTGTGTAAAGACATGTCTTGTTCTTAAACAATATGCATTACATGGAATTGTTATCATTCTATACATAGTTGTGAAACATGTATATTTATTCAATACCAGATAACATTCTGTATATTTGGAGGCGTGTATACTTGCACATATAAATTAAAACTAAAGCTGTTTTTTAACTCAAGATTTATAATTCAGTTAATGCCAATTTGGGTGGAGGATTCTGGATTTGTGAGAGTTTGTGGGTGATTTTTTTATGTTTTTCTTATGAAATCTCTCCACAGGTTTATACTTCCAATGGTGAAATTTAGCAGCAGTGAGAAAGAGGCTACTAGCTTAATAAGCAGCCCTCTGGAAAATTCCTTTGCTAATGAAGAGCTTGCTGTGACCCAAGTTCTATAAACTAGAGATCTACTTGCTTGGTATGCAAATCCCTGACCTCCCTGTCTGTGCTCTGTCTTTTAATTATAACAAGCTCTACTATCCTTCTCAGGAAATAAAACAAATTAAAATAAAAGAAGTGTAAGGCAAATAGAACCCTGCTAATGTGTAATCACTGATTTTGATTATTTTCTTTGTTTAAAAATGTTTATATTTATATTTTTACCAAGTTTTCAGTTAAATATGTAATTTGGCTAAACTTCCACTCATATTGGAAAGATTTTATCATCTTCTTCATATGTCTGCCTGTGTATTATTATAGATGTTGATATCAACATGGCTAGAAAAAAATCCTCAATGTTTGTTGCTTACAAAAGAATAATGTGATAACTGAAGACTATCAGTCAGAACTCTCATGGGTTTAATTTGTAATAATAGGGAAATGAAAGTATATCAAGGATGGACCAGGCGACTCCAGTAGGAAGGGTGCCATGACCAAGCAAAAGTGTCAGAGAGATGCCCCACTCCCAGTCTTAGAAATTTCACAAGGACATCAAGCTACATAAGCATAACATATATGCAGAGGGCCTAGCCCTGACCCATACAGACTCCATGATTGCCACTTCAGTCTTTATGAGCCCTGCTCAATTGATTCTGTGGGTAGTGTTCTTGTGGTGTCCTTAACCCCTGTGGCTCTGACAATCTTCCCTGGGGTTCCCCTGTCTTTGCCTAGTGTTTGACTGTCAGTCTCTGTATCTGTTTCCATTAGCCACTCTGATGACAACTGGGCTAGCACCAATTTATAAGTACAGTAGAATATCTTTAAAAATTAGTTCAGGTTTGACGAGATAACTCAGAGGTTAAGTGCACTGTCTGCTCTACAGAGGTCCTGAATTCAATTCCCAGCAACCTGTCGTGGCTCACAACCATCTATAATCTGTAATATGTAGAACACAACCATCTATAATCTGTAAAATATAGAACACTGTATACATAATAAATAAATAAATAAATAAATAAATAAATAAATAAAAAATACATACATAAATGTTATTTCATTTATGGTTTTTGTGTTTGTTTTTGTTTGTTTCTTTTGCTAGACTTATTTGGTTCTATGCCAGGTCTCTAGGTTATCCAACCTCTGGTTCCTGGCCATCCAGGCAATGTCAGGTATCTATGGCAAGTCTTATAATAACTTGTTATATTGTGTTCAGTAGAAGTGCACCTGGGGTTGCTGGAGTTGGGCCTGCCTGAGAGAGGTGGAGGGAGGGGAAACTACATTTGGGATATAATGTATAACTGAAGTGATAGGTTATTTTTCCACCACTGGTGTGGTCTCAGGTTTCTGCACCATCAATTACTTCTCTGCCACTAGTGAAATGAGCCAATTAAAACCAGGTTAGATTATACTAAAGGCAGGTTTACTGGGAAGCTGCTCTCAGGTAGGAGAGTACACTAGCCTCAAGGACCAAGACTAGGCAAGTCCCTATCGGGAAAGGGGGAGGGGTGCTTAGGGGAGGAAGAAAGAAATAGAGAAAAGGGGCACTTGTCCACAGAGATGGAGAAGAAAGACAGGGAAAGAAAGAGGGGGAGAAGGAGGAAGAGGAAAAGGGAGAGGGGGAGACCAAAGTGTATGGATTATATTAAAAAGAGCCTCTTGGGGGAAGGGCAGCCCAACACCTGGACTGAAAAGTTCAGGTTTGGGGTCAGGGTATGCCAGGAAGAAACTTATGGTAGGAGAACCTGGAGGCCAGGTCTGCTTTGCAAAATATGCAAATATGCATCTCCATCCTTTATCTGGAAACTAAAAATGATTTTAAAAAGAAAAAAGAAAAGAGACTCTATGAAGGAGTACAGAAGGTTGTATCATCAAGATTTGTGTATTCACCTGGCTACTAAAGTTTTCTGCCATAAATACCTCACTGACTTACCAGTTGTAATAATGATGATTACTTAGTCATGGAATATTTAACATATCAGGCTGATTTATTTACTAAGTATTTAAACTCACAGTGAAGCACAATTATTCCAACTGGAATCTTTTCTCTAGACAAATTGATCTACTGTTAAAGTATTTCACAGTTGATTTTATGTAAAACATTATTTTCAAGGTTTTCTTCATTAAATGCCTAGTAGATATGCTGTTCCATTATAGATTTCCCTTAGAAGGATTATTTAATACAAATACATTTATGAGCTCAGATGCAAACAAATTAGCCTATAGTTTTCCGACAAGGTCTAGAATTTTTTAATTAAAAATTTTATAATGTTAAGCAAGGAATGTATTTGCTTATGTAATTTTTACATCTATCCTAAACCCTAGTTCGCTATTGCCTAGTGGAATTAAATTATTTTGTGGGCTAACAGATGGAGAGATAAGGTGAAGTATATGCTGTTTTAGGTGGTAGATTTCTAATTAAGTCTTAGAATCTGTTTAAACTGAAGATCGGTGCATTAAAGTTAGTATTTCTTTAATCTTTCAAAATGAATTATTTATTGATTAATTACCTAACTGAGACCTGCAGTTTCAAATTCAATCAGGGTGAGTCACTTAAAATGCTCTTCACTGCATTAGGGTCAAGATCAGTAGCTTCCCACTTATAACTTATTAAGCTGATCAAACAAAAGAAATCCCCCAATCCAGGTCATTATCAGGAAGAAAAAGTAGAGTAACACTTCCAAAGTTAGGTCAAACAGACTCATTTTCAAAAACTCTATCAGAGAAATATTTTAATAATTTAGTTTATTACTGTTTGAAACTAGTTTTATTAAATTTATAACAGCTAGATAACTTGTAGGTTGCTACATTAAGATATCAATATCTTGGGTAGAAGTGGAGAGTGAATTTTCTACTAGGACAAAGGATACTAATTTGTTTCATTTTCTTGATGAGATAATGTGTTCTTGTAATTTAATATTCACAGGAAATCTTATTACCTTGATGCAGATTGGCAGATAGTTGAGGTTCTCTCTCTCTCTCTCTCTCTCTCTCTCTCTCTCTTTCTCTCTTTCACCTGCCATATCAGTGCCCCTTTCTCATTAAATTAAAATGATCTTAAATTTCACACAAGAAACAAACAGGATAAAAATTTGGTAAGTCCTGCTCTTCCACGCAGGAGATATCTGTGCCCAGCAATTGTGCCTAGTAGACAAGTTAAAGCAACAAAGATCTCTCTCTCTCTCTCTCTCTCTCTCTCTCTCTCTGTGTGTGTGTGTGTGTTTTATCTGTGGATTGAAGGGTCTCAGGTGGGAGCTTGCAGCACTACATCTGCCTGAGCATAGACAGGTAGACCCTCAGAGCAAAGTTGGGTGTAAAGAGAAGCCAGGTTAGAGCCAGTAGTGATCAGTCCCAGAGCTAAGCCAGGTGGAACAAAGGGGAAGCCTGAGGGGTCCAAGGTGTGGTAAGATTCCAGGAAAAGGTGATAGCAATTTTTAAAATTTCATAAAACGTATTTATACATTTAAAATTTGTATAATTTTTCTTTTTAAATTTTCACTTACATTTTCAATTAAAATATAACTAGGCTAAGATCTTATAGTAGTCTTGATGACCATGATGCAAATGTGAGGGGAGAATTCCAAGTCATATGGTATATGTTTCTTGCAAACATTCCTTACCTATTACACAAAACTCTTTTGATCCTTTAGCCATGCAGTTCTATCACGTTTATTTGATTGTTGACCAACAGAAAATTACAGGATAAATGCAGATGGAGACAATTACCCTGGAACAGGTTGGCCACCTAAACTGTGTTCAATTAAAATTTCTACTTCAACTTATAAGGAGAAAAGCATCCAAGAGCCTCCAATGTCAGTGTCAATATCTGTTCTCCACAGATGCATATACACGTACATACAGGTATACCTGCACACATACAAACACGACCACACACATATAAGCATACACACATATATTAAAAAGTGTATGTTATACTTAATGCCGATTAAAGTTAACTGGTTGTTTACTGAGGTCACAAACGAACATACTTTAAAAATCCACTTTTCAAGCTATAATACAAGTTTTAAACATCAGATAAAATCTAATACTACTTTTATATATGGTCATATGAAAAGTATGCTATTCTTGAAAAATATTAAATTAAAACTATAATCTTGACTGATCAAACTATGTCTTAATTTGTAGACAAATAGAATCAATAACATTAGAAGATAGAGTGTTAGCTAAGTATACTTTGTTAACAATAAAATCACAGGCTTATCAAAGACTTATGAAATGAAAAGACAGACCACAGAGATGAGAATGTATCTCCAGGTAGTCACAACCACTTTTACAGCCCTTCTCTAGTGTATGGGGATTGGGTAACTGCTTTGACCTACTTCATCAAACATAATAATGTATTTTAAAATTGTTGAATGTATTATTTTAATTTTCATAAACACATGGTTTTTGTTAAATGCTTTTTAATTTTTAGAGCAGAATATTTAAAGCTTTGCACGAAGGTACTTTACAATATATAATGTCATATACAACCTTTTTTCCCTTACTATTTAGAGTAACATATGCGTTAGGGAAAGAAATTATATGCACATAATTTCCTTCCTATTTTGTTATACTCATAAGACAACGTATAATGATAGATTAGATAAACAGATATATGCATACATACATCCATAATAGAAAGATAGACATGCAGATATGTTGCAGTAAATATGCTCCAAAATATGCTCTGGTAATGAAAGCATGACACAGTTAATATGAATACATGCTGTGCACCTAATTAGGCAGATCTACCACTACACTACCATCTTCCAAAGCTTATGAGACCCCTTAGAACTTGCTTTTTCTCCAGGCCATGTGCTTCTGCTCTGCTTTTCTTCTTCTTCGTCTTCCTCCTCCTCTGCTTCTTCTCCCTCTTCCATTTTCTCCTATCTCTCTCTCCCACCTTCTGCTCCACCTTCCCTTTTATCTGCCCAATCATCTGCTCTCCTTTATTTTACAAATTGAGGTGGGAAGCAGGTTTACAGGAAATCACCTGAGTGCTGACTCATTCCTTGTTCACAACCACTCACAGGAGAATTAACATCAAATATAATCAGCACCAGGGCTATCCAAAACACAGATAGATGCTAGAGACAGATAGATGCTAGATGATAGCTAGATGATGATAGATAGATAGATAGATAGATAGATAGATAGATAGATAGATAGATAGATAGATAGGGCTGATAGATAAATGATAGTTAGATGAAATATAAAAGATTTTGAATCAGTTTTCCTCAGATTGCTGACATCAAGGATTTGTTAACACCAGGCTCTACTGAAGCATGAAAAAACAAAAAACAAAAAAACAAACAAACAAAACAAACAAACAAAAAAACCTTCCTTTTTTTTTTTTTTTAAATTTTTTTTCGAGCTTGGTCTTTCTTGGCCAAACATTAAATGTAATATATAAAGGAGACCAGTATCTCTTCTTAATCACAGCTGATTTTCAGCCCCATCTTTTGTGTCATTTTCTCTGTAGTAGTTTTCTTGTTTCTGTGGGGTCACTAGTCATTATTGGATTAAACCTCCACCTTAGCTAAGTGTTGCACTACCTTAATGAACATCTACACCTACTGTATGCTTTTAGAAAAGGTTTCTTTGTGAAGTTCAGAGAGTTAGGACTTCAACACACCTTTGGAAAAACACAATTTGACCTGTAGAAGATACTTCAATAATTAATAATTATATAAATAATGCAACAGCATATAAGGGTTTGTTTAAAATATTTAGTATGTCACGCAAATAAAGTGTTCCACTTTTAATGACTGGGAGGCAAGCCTAGCCTGTTCTTTATGCCAGTAAGAATGGATCCTTTATAAATAAAGACACTACAATAACAGCACAGTAGGAAGTACTGGGTTTAAAAGTCAAGATCTGGGAATGTTTTGTTCCTAGGCTTCTGCTCTTTGGATGATATTTTTGTGATAATATTCTCAGCCTCAAAGTCTGTGTAAGCCATCAATGATCCATGGGCAGCATTCAAAATGAGACTCCTTGCTGCTCTGAGTTCAGCCAGTGCTGGTATCACATTCCCTCCTTGCTACTAAGTGAGCCGCAATTATATTATGTGCAGAGGCAGATTTACTGTGAAGCTAATGAAGATTAAGCTTCAGGGCCTTTCAATTGCATGGACTCCTTCCAGGGACTTGTACCTAATTTAGTTTTAGTGACGCTATATGCATTTTTAAAAGATTATTGCCCAGATTATAGATGCTTCAGGCCCTCACAAAACCTGGATGTATGTTTGAACAAATGTTAAGGATGAACAATTAATTATCTTACATTTTGATTGGCAGGATTTTCATCCTCCAGAAATGGTAAAGTGAAAATAATACATTGTGCATTTTCATTGCCATAATCAGAGGTGCAGTCCCAGCACAACACTGGCCTTTCGTGATTTTACTGAACTGGAATGGCAGTGACTGCTGGTTCTGGAGGCTGAAGATTGGATAACACTTCACCACTTCTGTGGTGTGACAAGATGTGGCTTTCAGTGAATGCAAAATAAGAAATGTGACCTTGAAATATTGAAAAACATAGGTCAGGTCAAGTATGGAGACCAATGCTAGGAGCAACTTTACAAAACCAGAGTAGAACATGCAAGCTAATAAAGAGTTGTTACTCTGAGAGCTAATGTGGCACCGAGAGAGAAATGTCACACAAATAATTTAGATGACAAAATAGTCAACTAGTTAACTGTAGACTCAAGTTAAAGGCTTAGTTATTGCTATGTATTTTTTTAAATTTTTAATATTTTTTATTATGTAATTTCCTCAATTACATTTCCAATGCTATCCCAAATGTCCCCCATACCCTCCCCCGCACTTCCCTACCCACCCATTCCCATTTTTTTTTTTTTTTTTTTGACCCTGGCGTTCCCCTGTACTGGGGCATATAAAGTTTGTGTGTCCAATGGGCCTCTCTTTCCAGTGATGGCCGACTAGGCCATCTTTTTATACATATGCAGCTAGAGTCAAGAGCTCCAGGGTACTGGTTAGTTCATAATGTTGTTCCACCTATAGGGTTGCAGATCCCTTTAGCTCCTTGGGTACTTGCTCTAGCTCCTCCATTGGGAGCCCTGTGATCCATCCAATAGCTGACTGTGAGCATCCACTTCTGTGTTTGCTAGGCCCCGGCATAGTCTCACAAGAGACAGCTATATTGGGTCCTTTCAGCAAAATCTTGCTAGTGAATGCAAAGGTGTCAGCATTTGGAAGCTGATTATGGGGTGGATCCCTGCATATGGCAGTCTCTAGATGGTCCATCCTTTCATCACAGCTCCAAACGTTGTCTCTGTAACTCCTTCCATGGGTGTTTTGTTCCCAATTCTAAGGAGGAGCACAGTGTCCACACTTTGGTCTTCATTCTTCTTGAGTTTCATGCGTTTAGCAAATTGTATCTTATATCTTGGGTATCCTAACTTTTGGGCTAATATCCACTTATCAGTGAGTACATATTGTGTGAGTTCTTTTGTGATTGTGTTACCTCACTCAGGATGATGCCCTCCAGGTCCATCCATTTGCTATGTTTTTTTAAAACTTACATATTTTGGTCACAGTTTTCCCTCATATTCACCCCACATAGCCACCCTTCCTTTTTCCCTTTATTTAAGCCCAAACAGGAAAACACAAAGAAAAATAAAAGAAACAAGAAACAGGCACCACACACACATGCGCGCGCACACACACACACACACACACACACACACACACACATACCATAAAAACTCTTGAGAATCTCTGTAGCAATTATGAAAACAAGAGTATTATCAATATCCTTTGATATTGAAATTCCTAACATAAAAGCAAAAATCCTAACATACAAGCAAATGACTAGCATGAAAAATATACAACCAAAGCAATATGAAACAAAACATCCACAAAACTACCACTAAGTTCATCTTATGCAGGCCTAACTGTAATTGATATCCAGTATGTCTTCATTGGAGAAAATTAATTTTTCTTTGGTATGTAGGTGTCACTTGAAGACACTGTCTTGATTAAGGATGAGAACCCATGTCCACTTAAACCTTTCAGCACTGGGACTCTATTGCAAACCTGTATAGGCCTTACTCATTCTGCCATAGTCTCTGTCAGTTCATATACATCAGTCCCATTGTATATAGAAGAGTATCTTTGAAGTCATCCAACATCTCTGGCTCTTACCACCTTTCTATCTCCTTTTCCTCGTAGCTCCCTTAGCACTGAGAGAAGAGGCTTAAGGAAGACATCCCATGTAGGACAGAGTATTCCCAAAATATCTCAGTCTCTGCACACTGCTCAGTTGTGTTATGCCTGTCTACTTCTAGAGGAAGCTCCTCTGCTAGTTGTTATGTCTAAAGTGCTTTTTGTGATTTTTTTTGGCTATCTTACTCCTGGTGGAGTTTGCATTCCCTAACATATTTCCAATTTATTGGAGGACATTTGATTAAGTCTTTTTTAGAACTGAAATAGCAAATATATAACGATAGAACTTAGGATGAAGAGAAAGCATTTCTCACAGGAGATCACAATGACTGTCTTAGATCATAGCGCAATGATCTAAGAATGCCATGATGTTTGCTTCAGGAAATTGCTCAGTTTGTTCCCACCAATGATTCATCTCTACTGTTATCCACATTTTCTGACTTCTTTCTTAGCTAAGGGTACTCTAATCGTCTATTACAGCAAATTGTCCCTTGCATGCACCCCCAAACTCTCTTTCCCCTGTTTGTTGTGTTTTAGCCAATCTCCAATCCCTGCTGAGGAGCAAAGAGATTGCATGATTTACTTAGAAGATGTGTAAAAGTGATGCAGAATTTAAAACTAGCTCAATGATCTGACTATTTCACTTCAAATTTTAGTGTTATGTGGAATTCATTATATGAGTAATGATTTCCTTTTTTCCTTACAAGATAGTTATTTGATGAAAGAGATAGAATATAACTACTTATTCTGAAAGAGACCAATATTCATAGTGCTGCTTTCTTTGGCTTCTAACGGACATATGAATATATATATATATATATATGTAAACTGCTTATTAGTTTTTATATGAATTGAACTGCATAACCAGCATCAACATTATTATCTAAATAGAAACAGACTTTCATTCTCAGTTCTTTATAGATAATACCAGATAAATGTGGCCCTTAATTTTCACTACTCCATTAAATATATTTTTGGATTTTTTTGGAAATCTCATTTAAATTTTTTGGTTATTCATATAGTATATCACCATTCATGTTGAGTAAGAAAGTTTTATAACACAAATTGCTACTTTGAAGTTTAACAGTTCTAAAATATAATTATAGCTGAAATGTTTCCACAAACTGTGCTTTTAATTTTAAAGTCACATTTTAATGAAATACTCAATATTCAGTTTTTATATTTCTGTTTGTACTACTCCTCAAGCTCTTCCTTGATATTAGATATCATTTCAGTTTCTCTTTATTAATCCTAGTTAAAGGTCCCAATCAGATATATTATTATATTTTAATTTTTCATGGGAAATGTTCAAAATTGTGAGTGATGTCTACAATTTTGCTCAAAATTCTAAGTAGTTTCTGTGCATTTAAGTTCTACATATTCTTGAGTAAAGGAAATGTTGTGTATTTTACAGTTTTAACCTATACCTGAGTAAAATTCCTGGCTCACAGCTGCTACTTAATAAACTTCCTGGGTTATTAAAAGTCAAAGTTATTCCAGAACAGTTAGTATTACAAATGTTTTTAGACAAGTTAATTTCAACTCTACTCCTGACAATTTTGGGTTTCTACTCAGAGCAATGCCAACGATTGAAGCATATACCAATAGTATTAACCTGGGTGGATTTTTTTACAGATCATGAGTAAATGGTTGCCACAAGGAAAGTCTTTAAAGTGTTCTAAGAGAAGAAATTGATGACATCTATTCAGTTGAATACTCATTAGACTCTACTCCATGAGTGTTTGTTTATATGAACTCCCAGTCATCAGACATTTTCACTAGCTTCTATAGGAGATGGGAACTCTGAGCGACCTTACTGAATTCTAGCACATGAAATCTCACCCTAACTCTCTCTCTCTCAAAAAAAAATCTTCTGAAGTAAAGGATGGTTGTGCACTAGTTAATTAATTTCCTTTAATGTAAAGACATGGATATTGATAATACTCTTGTTTTCATAATTGCTACAGAGATTCTCAAGATTTCACTACAAATAAATGACAAATAGTGAGATGTCCACTTATCCTACTTTCAGCATTGCACAGTGTGTATGTTTATAAAAGAATCAAATTTTTCTTGTTAAGTATATATATTAATATGTTAATTAAAATAAAATATAAAAGGATGGCTAAGAAATAGTCTTGTAACTGACATCAAAGTACCATACAACAGACTGCAACTACATCATTTTTGGCACAACAGCACTCATAACAGTAGAATTAATTATGGATTTCATTTCAAGTAAGATTCATGACTTGATGTGCCAGGGTGGACCAGTAACTAGAGAGAGTCTCCTCATTCTCAGACAAGGAGATGACTTATAGGGAAAGGGGCTGTGATTAAAAAGTAAAGTGAGGCATAGATAAATTAATATTAACAGAAGTATCTGTTCCTATTAAAGAAAATACATTTAGACAATATGCAAACCTGCTCATTTGAAAAACTTTCCTATTTAGCTTTTATATATTGGTGGGATTAACCCTAAGTGTTACACTAAACCTGAAGCCCAGTGTTCTTTGCTTTGAAAGTAATAAGTAGGAGAAGAAATTCAATACAGCTCAGGAAAACACATTTATTTTCAGATTATGTTCAGATTATGGCATAGAGCTAAAAACGCCCTCTAGGACAGGGATATTGATAGTTGAAGACATTGTGTTAGCCAGAGAGGAAGACAAATCTCCTTTGGAATACCTCCAACTCAGCCTAATATTTCAGTGGTAAAGTAGAGACTTTTTTTTCTTCAAATTCTCCAGCCCTGTGGAACTATGGCAATGATAAAAAGAAGTGAAATACCACTAGGAAAAAGGAGTGTTAGAGTTTGCTTACAAAATCCTGAGGTGGTGTCACACTTAAATAATAATCTGCTGTCAGTTGATACTCTAATAGATATATACATTCTCAATGAACATCAGACAGTGACTGTTCAGTTCCTGAAGGAACAAACACCACACCTTGCAAACAAGAAGCAGAAGGAATTCTTTTCTCTTGTCCATAGAGGAAGCATAGTTCCTATGGTCAGAGAATGCTAAGCCAGATTTTTAAAGCAGGCAAAAACACATATATAAGTACAATATCTCAAATTAAAGCACACACATATATACTTTTTAAATTACAACCAAAATATTTTAATTCCATTATGCATCAGGATACATTATTCCTGAGAATGTTTCCATCATTAAATTTAGGAAAAATGTTTATAAAACACAAAATCTGAACCTAATGTCAAATTAATAAAATAAAATATAAAGACATTCCAAATCTGAAAATAGAGATGTGTTGACTTCCTGTTTTCTTTTTTTTAATTCAAAAACTTTTTATTAAACAATATTGTATGCATTGCTGGTTTACAAAAATTTTGATGTTAATAATGGTAAGATGTGGATGGTCTAAGAAAGTCTTAACATGTCCCTTTTTTTCATTTTAAATTGGATATTTTCTTTATTTACATTTCTAATAGTATCCCCTTTCCTCGTTTCCTTCCCTCCTGGGAACAACCTATCACAACCCCCTCCCCTTGCTTCTATGAGGGTGTTCCTCCACCCACCCACCCACCCACTCCCACCTCCCCGCCCTCCTTCCCTCTACACTGGGGCATCTATCAAGCCTTCATAGGACCAAGGACCTCTCCTCCCATTGATGCATGACAAGGCCATCCTCTGCTGCATATGCAGCTGGAAACATGTGTATTCTTTGTTGATGGCTGAGTCCCTGGGAGTTCTCTGGGGTCTGGCTGGTTGATATTGTTGTTCTTCCTATGGGATTGCAAACCTCTTCAACTCTTTCAGTCCTTTCTGTAACTCCTCTACTAAGGATCCTGTGCTCAGTCCAATGGTTGGCTGTGAACATCCACCTCTGTATTTGTACATCTCTGGCAGGGTCTCTCAGGAGACAGCCATATCAGGCTCCTTTCAGGATACACTTATTGGTATCCACAATAGTGTCTGGGTTTGGTGACTGTATATGTGATGAATCCCCAGGTGGGAAGTCTCTGGTTTGCCTTTCCTTCAGTCTCAACTCATTATCTCCATATTTGCTCCTATGAGTATTACTCCATTGCTGGTGGGATTGCAAGCTGGTACAACCACTCTAGAAATCAGTTTGGCATTTCTTCAGAAAATTGAACATAGCACTACCTAAGGACCCAGATATACCACTCCTGGGCATATACTCAGAAGATGCTCCAACATGTAATAAGGACACATGCTTCTCTATATTCATAGCAGCCTTATTTATAATAACCAGGAGCTGGAAAAAACCTAGATTTCCTTCAACAGAGGAATGGATACAAAAAATGTGGTACATTTACACAATGGAGTACTACTTGGCTATTACAAATGATGACTTCATGAAATTCTTAGGCAAATGGATTGAACTAGAAAATTTCAACCTGAATGAGGTAATCTAATCTCAAAAGAACACACATGGTATGCACTCACTGATAAGTGGATATTAGTGCAAAAGCTCCAAATAACCAGGATACAATTCACAGACCACATAAAGTTCAATAAGAAGGAAGACCAAAGTGTGAGTCCTTCAGTTCTTCTTAGAAGGGGAACAAGAGACTTCCTGTTTTCTACTGCAATATCCACTTCATCTTCAGTTGCCTCATTGTATTAGCTAAGACTTCAAGTTCTCTATTAAATAGATAGGAGTAATTCTTTGAAATTCTAGTAGAAATCTTCTCTGAAACCATCTGGCCCTGATCAATTTCTGGTCACAAGACTTTTATTGACTTTTTCCATTTGTCTAGGGATTACAGGTCTCTTTAAATTGATTAGCTGATCTTGTTTTAACTTTGGTAAGTGGTATGCATAAAAAAAAAAACATTTCTTTTACATTTTCCAATTTGTTTGAGTACAGGTTTTTAAAGTATGTCCTTATTATTCTCTGGATTTCCTGTGTCTTTTTTTATGTGTCATTTTAAAAAAAATTCTAATTGTCTGTTCGTCCTTTAAATAGTCTTTATAAGAGTTTGTCAATCTTATTGATTTCTAAAAGAAACTCTTTGTTTCACTGATTATTTGAAAAGTTTCTTTGTTTGTATTTATTTATTCAGCCCTGGGTCAAATTACTTTCTTGCTATCTATTTCTTTTGGTTATGATTTCTTCCTTTGCTTCTAGAGGTTTTAGGTTGGCTATTACGTTACTATTATGAGATTATGAGTTTTGCGTGTCTGCACAATAGTATCATGTCTTGCCATGTGCTGTGTGTTCATTTCCATGAATTCTAGAAAGTGTAAGAATAATCTCTTATGCACTGTGTAGAAGCATCGACTAACAATACAAAGCTAAAGCCCAATGAGCTGAGGCAAGAGAGAAAGGAACTGAGTATAAAAATTATAGGACAAAGTATTTATTTTGAAAATAAGAAAGCAAAGTCCATGAGGATAAAATTCAAGACTTTAAATAAAGATAGTTTTTGTATTAATGAAAAACGGAAAACTCCATGACACATTGTATCTGGATTCCAAGTGATTTGTTTTGCTTGTTATTGCGCAAAAATTTTTCAGTAACGATTACAATTTCATATACCCTCCTCAAGAGAGATAAGAATAAAGTATACTTAGAGAAGGAATGGACTGAAATTTTAAATGCCAGAGTAAAGGCAATAAACAAAGGATGGGAGGGCTGGAGAGATGGCTCAGAAGTTAAGAGCACTGGCTGATCTTTCAGAGGTTCTGATTTCAATTCCCAGCAATCACATGATGGCTCACTACCGTCTATACTGAGATCTGGTGTCCTCTTCTGGTCTGCAGACATACATGTAAGCAGAACACTGTATAAATAAATAAATAAATAAATAAATAAATAAATAAATAAATAAATAAATAAATCTAAAAATAAAAAGAGAAAATCCTCTGATTTAGAATAAAGAATCTTTAGAGGAATATAATCTATAACCTACTTATGGCATCACTTTATGATGAGATTACTAAATGGAAGCCTATTAAATTCTTAAATAAGGAGATATGATGATTTAAGAATCCAGATTCTGCTTAGAGTAATGCCATACAATAGCCTATGTGTTTCATTTTGTAGACTTTGGAGAATTAAGATATGTACATATGTTAATAAGTTATGCAATTGATATTTACTCAAGATGTTAATATGTTTCTGCCTTGAGTTTGGAAAGGGTTGATTTTGAGATTGTGTATTTATTAGAAATGTTGGCTATCCTGAGGATGCCTTTACAGACTGAAGCTGATGATGCTTCAACATGTGTATCCATTAGAATATTACAAAATTTTAGACATTATGGCATACAAAAAGTTACAGGCATATTTAACAATCCTACAGGTCAAACAATTTTGAAAGATATATCAGGACTTTAAAGAACAAAAAGGAATAACATAGATTCCCAGAGATAGATTATATTATGCTTTATCAACTTTAAATTTTTAAATGCTAATGAAAACAAAACAACAGCTGATGAAAGACATTGGATTAAGGGTGGAAACTGATTAATTCAATCTGTTTATTTATACGAAGTATGTCATAACCTCAGAATAGAAGAAAGAAAACATGCTATGTTGGGGAAGAAGTTTCTACAGGAGAATAAAATTTATGGTTTCTATCCAAATAAAGATCAGATTTGACTGTGGGAGAATACCTGAAGATCTTGGCTGCAGCGGAAAAGGAAGTAATTAAGAAGACAAACAAAACAGGTAACATGATTAGCGGATCCCTCTACATTGAGATAGCTCTGAGACTGGCTGAAGTATAAAAATATATCCACAGCAAGAACATTAGCTCAGCCAAGATGGGAAATCTCTCTGGCTACAGAATACTCAGGATTTCTCATTCCATCCTTTCAAATGACATGGATAAAAAATTATATTGTTGTTTAGTTATACAATTCAAACTAACTTACAAAAGAAAGATGCCTTACCTGTTTGAACAAAAAGCAAAGAACCACTTTGAGCTAAATTATGCACACTGTAATTCTGTAATATATTAATGAAGAAATGTATATTTCCTATAAAATTTAAATAATCACAGAAAAAACAACAAAACAAAACCTGATACCAATAATGTTAAAGTGGCCCTGAGGAAATTTACCTTGAGGATGCTAATAAGAGTGCTGATGTGCTGAGACATTTATTCCACTATCCTACTTGATCCTATCTCAGGCTTTCCCAATACTGTTTCCTCAAAAATCTGAATCCAGAACAACTTCCTACACAGCTAGCAAAATCAAAATCAAACTTATGGTTATGTTAGATACTAGTTTAGTAATTATAGAAATATGTTTCTGAGTTTGGAAAGATCGTAATTCTAGGTGCTCATACCTTGCCTTGTCTTTGTTGGGTGAATGTTTATTTCTTGCTTTCTATTGTCCTTTCTGGTTCGTAGGAGGAGGTGGTGGCTCTGCTTTGCCTGGTAGGGAATTCTGGGTTCCAAATATGTGTGACCACTGGGGTTTCCAGGGAAAAATGTATTTGAGGTATCACAAGCGAAAAGTGGAAGTGGGGATGGGCTAGGAGGGCAAGGATTATGGGGTCTACAAGAAGGAAGAAAGCAGGGTACTCTACCAGAATCTTCTCAGTTCGGTGAATATGGTGACACAGAGTAAAGAATGGTCATAGCAGAAAGTCTTCTATAGAAATGGGGATAAACATGGGGGATTAGACTTGAAGAAACAGAGGGAGATGTATATATCTACAATAAGCCTACCTGCTGGCCAAAGTAGCTTGTAAGTTCCCAAGGAGTTGGGGGATGGAATAAAGCAATAAGCTGAATGAAGAATATTAGAGGGGCAAATATGTAGTATCCACTGGAGAAGGGGAATATAGGAAGAAGAGACTGTAACAATTGGTCTGCTCCAGACCTGGGAATGAAACTGAGGTACTGAATTTTAGGCCATTCAGGGAGACATGGAAGTCTGCAGTTTAGTCTACTTATTTCCCTGCGAAGCTTGGCCTTTAGGTTCCCTGGAAATGTCTGTTGGTGTCAGAATAGTGGGAGGACAGGTTGGAGGGGAAAATTTGCATGATCCACAGAAGATAGGGTCACAATGAGATACTGAAGCAAGTGACCTGCTAAGACCTGAGAAGGAGATTTAGGGATGGACTTCGTGTAATAGAGTAGATAATGAACATCTTCAGTTAGCTTACCTGTTTCCCTGTACTGAGTGGACTGTGGGTTCCCAGAGTATGAAACTTTACATATTGACTCAACCAAAGCAATTTTCTGAAGAAGATTGGGATAAGTTAGCAGAATAGTACTCAAGTTATATTTTCTCTCCTCTCATATACATTTTACACAATTGCAAAGACTCTAGTCATCTTGATGAATAAATGAGTTTTCATGCACTTAACATGCTAAGACTGAGGCACCAGACTTTCTGTTCCCTTGGAAAGTGAATGACAGTAAAATTCACAGGCCACTGTCTGTATTTAATAGGGAGATACCTGGGAATCAGGAGTGGGGAGCCTTATAAGACATGCTTGTTAAATGTGGAATTACCATTTCATAATTAAGCAATCAGAGAAATGATATTACTTTACAACACTTTTATTATGTCTGAACTTTTTATTACCATACTTTAATGGAGAAAATTCTAAGTTACTCACTATTGCTTTATTAAAATACTGCATATTGGTTTTGAATTACTGAAAGAATTTCTGTTGGAATACTAATTGCAGCCCAACAAAACTTATCTATAGTTGTGGCCACTTCTTAAGAGTAATATCAACCTATGAAGATATTTTCTCCATGTACAGTAATGCCATTATTTTGTTTTGTTTTGTTTTCTAGATAGGGTTTCTCTGTATAGCTTTGGCTGTCCTAGAATTCACTCTGTAGACCAGGCTGGCCTTGAACTCAGAAATCTGCCTGACTCTGCCTCCAAAGTGCTGGGATTAAAGGCATGTGCCACCACTGCCCAGAGATGCCATACATTTTTTCCCACAAACTAATTCCACAAATTAACTAGATGTATTTTTAGTAACTTCATATACCAGATGAAAGTTTATAGCAAGTGCTATATGTAGAATGAGATGTGTGTAAATCTATTCCCTTCAGTGATGATGTTTTGGAAATAAAAGGACTTATTCATTTACCAAAATATTTATCTGTGAAACTAATATGTAGTGTTTCAGAGTGATGGAATAATGATTTTGATGATTGCTAATTTTGTTTTCCCAATTTTACAATCTTGTAAATAGAATGTTAATAAATACCAAATATAATTAGAGTAATAGAAGAACATTTATCACAGACAGTATATAAGGAATAGAGTTTTGCTTTTTATCTTCATGGTATCACAAATATTTCTTGAAATAATTTATGCCTTAAATAAGTTTGGGGGAATAAAATGTATTTTCTTTAGATTACATTGAAAATGTGTTTTAGGTGAAAAGGAAGAGATAGTAGAGTGTCAATTAAGACCTTTAACAGCAGCATTCTAAATTCAAGAAATCCATAGCATATGCAGTTAAAAAGCAGGAACAGACTGATTAACAGATTCCCCCCACACACACACACACACTGGACAAGTACAATACAAATTCACTGTAGCAAGCAACTTCATGCTCAGCCTGTTCTACTCCTAGAAACACTGTAATAGGAAACTTGTAAGTGATGTGAGAGTTCCAATGTAATTGCATTTATAAAAGTTGACAGGGGGATGAAATCAAGTCTCAGGTTATATTTTGTTAAACACCTAATTAATAGCATTAATCAAGGAATTGAAATAATCAGGTTTGCAGAAATTTCTCTTTTAATAATTTGTCAGTTATGAGTTAGCCAAATCACTTTCATATTAATGTACTGATAGATTTGATGTATCAAGGATTTGAAATAATAAGGAACTGAAAACAATGGGTTTGGCAGTATTTGGAAGAGATGATTGGTATTATTTTAGCTTATTTGATACAGAAGGTATTCATTCAGTGTGCTAATTCCATGGAACCTACAAAAAAGTACATTAAAATGGAAGTACATTTTGTGATGATGGTGAAATGGTAAATTCCTGACTAGACCAGAGTTTCTTTGCCAAATGAAGTAATATAGTACATTTTCTTTTGATCTTACCCAACGTATCATTGAGATATAAACACATCTAAATGGTGATAAGGTTAAACAACAACCTATAAAATTGGGAAGCCAGTAGGGTACTCTCAGTCACTGCTCATTTTTTCTACACTATTACTGAATAAACATGTATTCACTATCTAAAACTCTTTGCCTCAGCACACTAGGCATAACATCTCCTTACTGAAATAAGATGGATTCTCCTTTTTCCAGACAGGAAGTCTACTTATTTAAACAGTATTTCATGGTTGTGATAGGAGATTTTCTTTTCATCAGTGAAGTTGACTTGTATCCAATGACTTGTATATAAGGAGCTGTCCTACCCAAACTACCCACTGCCAACCCCTAGCTTATGCTAGTCATCTTCCTTCATCTATTAGTAGTGTCTTCTGGGTAGAAATTTGAACTGTTGGAGTCAATATGCTGATTAACACTTAGCCTGGGTTTCAGCAGCCCAGTGAGTCTTCAGACAAATTAGTATTTAAGAAACTCTCAGGTTACCTCTTTTCCTTCAATGAAGCCAATTTACAGAGGAATAGAATGTAATTGTCCAGAAAAGAGCATGCTGGATTTTGGTCTCACAGTAAAGCCCAGAATCCCACATGAGTATATTATCTGTGCCAATGAATAATCCATTTACACAAGTGTGTTGAAATTTCACTTTGAACTAAAAGGACATCTATCTGAAAGAAAGTCATGAAGAGGTAAGTTTCATGAGCATTAAAAAAGAATAAAAGTGGAATCAGAATACTAGGAAGGGGATGGAGAGAAGCAGAGATGAGCAATAGTAGAAGAAAAAAAATGAAGTAGTTTTACAAAAAATTCACGTAGTTTTTTGAAGTGTTTTTAAGGTCAATGGTAACATTTGCTACAGAATAATGAGACCCACTGAACAATTTGGCAACAGAGAAATCATTGTCAATGCCTGCCAACTTAATTTCAGGTGCAGGAGGCAGATGGAAACTTTACTACACTTGCTTTCTGGGACCAACCACTTAGGAACTTCCTGTGATCAAGATATGATTTGAATATTTAGTGGATAACAAGCTAGAGTGGATGTATAAAACCAATATTTAAAACTGTCTTTCCTGGTACAATTGCATACATCTGAGGTGAAATCAGATGCATTAGCCTTTTCCATACAGGAAGTGTACTTGGTTTAATCACGTATTTCTTAAGTATGATGGGAATTCTGTTTCTGTTCATCAGTGATATTAACTGTCCACAGATTTGTATATAAAGAACTGTCCCACCCAAACTACCCATTACCAAACTGAAATGTATAAAGTTTTCTAAAATGGTTATTGAATCATGTCTCTAGAGGACTATATAGCTTCTAGGCTAAAATCAGCTAAATTATGATTCATGATTATGATGCTTATTCATTAGCAGACTAATAAGCTTTGAGTCAGTGTCAGCTCACAGATAGACATCATCAGAGTCCTAGACCAGGACTGCATGATTTTCTTTTGCCATCTTCAAACTCACTATCATCAACGGCTATACCAGTTATGTTCCCAATAACTATGTACCCTGCTGAACAAATCCTGTTGTTATTTTCCTTTAATGGTGTAAAGAAGGATACATTATGACATACTCTGATGTCATAAAGGGAGGTAAGATGAAGGATGTGATAAAAATAGAAAATTCCCTTGGGAGGCTGGGTAAGTTATGTACTTGTTGCAAATCATTGGTTATAAAACACTAGGGGAGATATAAAAGACAAAGAAAATAGGATGGAAAGGATTTGACATCAAGTGATAAGAAGTGTGTTCCCCAGAGGTTGGTTGGTGGGTAAACCATGGGTTTTCTAGGGCAAAGAACAAGTTTTTGCTTAGGTACCTATTCCTAAAGCTTTGGTTTGGGAGTAAGTAAGTAACCCCAGGAGACATCAACTAATAACCATTGTGAAAGTCAGATGGGCAATTTGCTAGCAAAAGTTGCTTGATTCTTCATACTAAGCAAATGTGAACTAGGTCAAACCCACACAAAATCAGAAACTTTGTAATAGCTGGGATGAAGATTGCTGGATTCTTGTACTAACTGGGGAGTTAATGATTAATTATGTTAATTACATTTATTAATATAATCCTGGGTTGTCTTCAAAGTTACCTTCTTGGGAAATAAATACCTGGAGAAAGTCAGAGAATTACTAGCTACATAACTTTGAAATGAAGTATTAAGTGAAGATTTGCATTGTTTCATATATTTAAACTAAAACAAAGCTCAAATTAGTTCTCAATAAACAACAATTGTAGTTACAATCATCCTGTAAATATTGTTTATATACAAACAGTACACTTCATTTCCACTATTAAATTTGAAATAAACTTTCTAAAGCAAACTTTTAAAAAGTAACTTTAAAAATAAATTTTTATTGCAATTGGCCTCAGAATCAAGGAGAAGTTATGTTATGTGTTATGGTAGATAGATATATAGGTTTATAAATTCCCCAGGCATTTGTGAGAGAAGGATAATTTCTAATACACTTATTACTTTCAAAATTGAACAACACAAAACCACTTGCCTATTTTAGTATTGTCCTATTTTTACTGGGTTCTCAACTCATCATGTAAATGAAACATTACATTTCATGTATAAGTAAAATTCCGTACTAAGATACTAATACTGTATTGTGGAATGCATTTCTATCAAGTCCACTAGAAACGAACCTGCTTACTTCCATTCCCCATTTACATCCTAAAGAAATATACTACCCTTACATTCTTTCTCCTTAGAAAAAAAATATTTTGTGACATAACCTATTGTATATATTTCCACAGTCTTCCTTTAGATCTATACACACATAAACACATGTGATCAAGTCGCATTTGATCAAAGTTTCTTAATGATACACACCCCTTGAAAATAAAGTCTGTGGATAATGAAAGGGAATTTTTATTCCATTCCTATTGCTACATATCCAGAAATTCACTATATTGTTGTATTCCCAGAATTTATATATCTCAATATCTAAAAAATATCTCCTAAAATCTAGGGAAATTTCATTATAAAGATATATGGTCTGAGTTCCACTTTTGTTGATCAGTATGTTAATTAATCTTGACCATGAACTTGATGATATCTATAATCAACTAGCAGATATTTATCTACCTCAATCTGTGAGGGGTTAAAAAAGGATAAAAGGAGAAGATAAAATCCTGCCTTGGAGTGTGCAGTACTCTTCAATAGGTAGCTCAGATATAAAACAGGCTATGAGAAAAATGCAATTCTGCCTGTCTGTAGTGCTGCCTGTCTGACTGCCTTCAGTTCTTGGTGCTGTTGTCCTTACTGCTGCTTTCATTATTCACTGATTTCTCACTCCATTTTCTTTTGCCTTCCACCATGGACTGAAGAACAGTAACTCTCCAGCAGTATTCTAAACTTTCAGCACCAACTTGGGATTGCTGAAGAATCCAACCTTCTAGACTGTGTCTATCTTGGCTTTTCCACCTCTCTAGCAAACAGATTGATGTTCTTGGAATACCCAGCCCTTATATCATGAGCCATTTTAGTGAATCCCCTCTTTTTCTCTGAAATCTGAATACTGAATCTTGTGTGCAATGTCTGCTTTATCGGTTTGAAACCTGTAAGTGACAATGTCTCTAGGAAGCTGTTGAGCCTCTTACTCTGCTTCAGGTTACATACAGTAAACTTGTCTGGGACACTCAGATTCCACAGCTCTTTTCCATACTCCTTGGATGTATTGAGGAAGTCATGGTATTTTAATGATAAATCAACTATACAACTCAAACTACCCATGTCTTCTTAATTCACTGGATACAGATCTCTAGGATGGATGCAGTTGAACTGATATACCAATATTTAGACAGTTGCCAACACAATATGGATAAAGATCACCACACCCCAAATCTGCTTCTTGTGGTTACTGAGCCTTTGAAAATCAATTTTCTTCATCATGAAGTTGTTTGCATGGTACAACACATAGCTTAAAGGATATGGATTTACTTTTATGTTATAGATATCATTAATACACCTCTCTTTAAGTTATATTCAACAATATTTAAAATTTTAAAATGAACATATTTTCAAGGTCTGGCAATTCAATGTTCTCACTGGTGCAGATGTCTACTGGAGCTCATCATGTCACCGTGATAGTTATTTGCCTCCCTTGTTCAGCTTCAGCCTTTTCCCTGAATTGGGAAGACTTTGGTAGTTTGACCTGTACAGTTGTCTCAGCCCTGACTTACCCAATATATTCAAGGATTATAAAAAAGGGTTGTGGTATTGATCTGAATGCCATTGCAATGAAGTGTAGATGAGTGTCCCAGACAAGTTTACTGTAGTCTGAGGTAGAGTAGGAAGCCCAATGGGTTGCCTCAAGACCTTGTCGATTGCAGGTTTCAAATTAATAAAGCAGACATTACACACAGGGCTCAGTATTCAGATTTCAGAGAAGACATTTTCAGGCTATGATAACTTTTAATGCCAGGCTCAGACACTGATAGAAAAGGTTCTGATGGCAAAACCCAGATCTCAGAGAGAATCCACAATTCTTTACTTCTGTTGAACAGCCTGAGCTTTTCTATGATGTATTTTTGGATGAGGCAGCCAGTATCATTGACTACTCTATCCCTGTTATATAACTTGTCTAGAGGGTCAGCCAGACAAATGATGTCATAGTATGTACATGTAAAGGATACAAAGAATGGAATAACAGGCAAATATGATTATTTCTCTGAGGAAATTTCATGTGATATTTTCATACACACACACACACACACACACACACACACACACACCAGATCCTATAGTTACTACAAAAGAGAAAATGGTCAATAATTTAAACATCCCTCTCTCTGACCCCATCTATATATGTGCATTTTCCCCCAGTTTGGGAAAGTAAAATATAAAGGTATGCAGAGATATCCTGGTGTTGGGATTTTCTTTTGAAATATTTCCATCATAATGAAAAAAAATCAGACATAGGGCACATAATAGTCTATCTTAGAGGCCTCTCACATCTATCTTACCATTTCCCCCTCAGATGTTTTGAAAAATGGTAAGATTGGTTTTAAAAAGGGGGGAGTTTGAGTGCATTTTGAGCTTGATGTGCTTAGATAAAAAATAATGAATTTTATATTAATCCAAAGGTACTTTATACTGAATGAATAAAACATTTGATCTCTATAGTCACGGTAAAAAAATGAATTCTTCCATGAAGAGTAATAAATTATTATTATCTCTGGGTGTTACACATAGCTACAATAATTATAGTTATCTTTTGCAGAATTACTGTCTCTCTCTTCACAAAATGCTCTGTTCAAAATCTTTATAAGAAGTCTTTTAGACACAGTTCATTTTCTGTCTGGTATAGCTGCTAGCCACTTTTGTTAAAAATGGCAGAGCAGATGTCAACATAAAAATTCAATTATGAATAAAAATTTATCTTCTTTATCTTATAACTTCTATTTGTTCATGCAACTTGGCCAGTGTACTAATATGGTTATAAACTTTGCAAATTATACATCTTAAAGTGTTGTTTAAGTGGCTACTACATGAAAGAATTTTGTAATTTGTTGTATAACCAAGCTCATTTTTCTAATTAAAAAAAAAGTAAAATAGCAAAGCTTCCTGAATACTTTATTGATGAAATTTTCCATCAGTCATATCACTAAATTAGTTATAAATTATAGAGTCCATTAAAATTTTCATTCTTTTATAAATAACATTATTTTATAACTTAGTTTTCAATATGATAAATCATATCAAAGATAGCAGACACATATACGTATGAATTGTATAGGAAGCTAAATCTTAAGCAAGAAAAATTATGTTATTTTATGGAGTTGTCTTTTCCACGACAATCTTACATGATATGTTTGATTCGGTGTTCTTTGATTGCAATTTCTTTCCTTATAGCACCAAGTATAAAATACCTTTATCACACCAAAGCTCAATGGAAAGAAATAAATCCCAAATTTTGAGATGAAAATTTACTTTGAAAACAACATTCACCAAGTTGAAAACTCATGAGATTACTGTGCACAAAACATTTATTGCGAATTTCATGAGAATAGGCATCTCTACAAAGGAGACATAACATGTGGAGAAATTATATAAGTTCCCTAAGGCTTTAATTTCCTTACCATCCAAGACTAAAATATTAAACACGGGCCATAACTATGTAAGTTGAAGAATTTTCTAGGACAAGTTATTTATTAAAATAGTAACCAAATGGGAGAAAAGTGTTCTGGAATACAGTTTTCTGACAGTCACTAACACTATTAACACAGTTAATTACTAGTGTCCCAAATCTGAGCAACATAAGAATCAGTAATAGTTGGGGGAAGACAATGTGCTGCATCTGAATGCACATACATTAATTTCTCATAGGTGTCTCTAGGCAAGGAAAAGCCTCATTAGTGTACAGCCTATGCTCTCTTAAACACAGTAGTGATGAACTTCCTGGACATAACTCCACAGTATCTGCTTGCTGAGAGTCCTTACTGACAAAACACCATTAACTGGAGGTTCCTGGGATCTTACATTAAAACACAGACCAAATCATTTATTGAGAATTTCAAATCAGCATCACTGTAATTTTTGTGAATATATCAAGAAAAATCAAGTAATCAATTTATGTGAGTACAAGTATGCCACAGTTCCTGATAAAATATTGCCTTAAGTGAGATAACTGAATATATTATTTAAACATTTTATATAAATGAAAACATGTATATTAAATGTTGATCAAAGCTGCAAAGCAAGGTATAAAGGAACTAAAAAACATGTAAAAATCTGATATTTCACCTCATGATTACAGTTTCCCATAAACTTGCAAGTCTGAGTTGGCCAATTCATATTTTCTTTTATCTCCAATACCTTCTTAGAATAAAATTTTATATAAATTTCTGAGTGATCATACTCATTGTTCCAAGTCATTATCTAGAACTATGTTGTTGCTTTTAGACACAGAATTCTATAAAATTGATTTAATAGTTAATAATTCTATGGTGATATTTTAAAGATCTAATTGCAATGTGATTAAAATAATGCAAATAGAATTACAAGCACAAATTCATGTGAAACATTGGAGGATGTATTCTTCCACCAAGACACAAGTAACCTTGCCCTCTGCACCCATGTCTACAAACCACAGGGACCCAGCCTCTGATATCTTACTCCTCCACTGAAACTTGAATCTCATAACCTTGAAATTCTTCAGTGAATGGCTATGTTTATATCATTGTCTAATGAACTTTTACTATCTGAGAATTTATGATAACTTGAGAAGGGAATGCCATCACTGTGTCTGACAAAAGCATAGATGGCTTCAGCACTTCATGCAGGCTAGTAACTCATTAGTCATTATGCAGTCAAAAGCAAAATGGGAAACAAAATAAACTGTGTAAACAAAATAAAATGTGGAAATCACTGACATTTTAAAAGAACGCAAGGATTTTGCATTTTTTTTTAATAGATCCCAGGACTGTCTGCCCATAAAAGGCATTGCCCACACCAATCTGGGATCTCCCACAGTAATTATTACTTAAAAAAAATAACCCACACACATGCCCACATACAGGCCAAACCTTTGGTTCTAAGTTTTTAATTTTAGTCATTGTAAAGTTTAGGCTCAAAATAAGACTGGCTGGGTTTAAGCTGAACTCACTGTTCTTCCATGATCTTACACCCACTCTCCTATTAAGTCGAGGTAAGGTAACTCAGTAAGACAAATGCAGTTAACAGTCATAGACAGCAGTGGCATCTGTCTATGCACAGAAGTACCTATTTGAAACAGGAACAAAAATCTCACCCATATTGAGACTCTATGTTGAGAAATCTAGATGAAAGAAAGCAGGATTAGGGAACAAGTAAGGAAGTAAAAATTTCCACAAAAAAAACCCCAAAACTATACTGTTCCCAACTCATTGATGCTGTGAGGAGATTAAGGAAAGCTCCAGGTTCTGATGGCCATTTATTAGCATTGGCTGTATCTGGTAACAATAAGAAGTTATGTGCAAATGGAGCAGATTAAGTATAAATTCTGCTAGTGCTGTCCACAAGCTTTCCAGAGACTCTTCATTGTATTTTACACATACGGATGCTATACATATAGAACTGTCAAAAGTGGAGCCACTTTCATTTGTTTTGGGGGAGGTAAGTAAGTAAATACAACAGAATGTACATAAGGTCAGAGACAACCTTTACATGTTTGGTTTCATACATCCAGCTTTGACCAACTCAAAGTTTTTAATAAAATGTTGAACCAGTAAACAATATTCTAGAGTCATAAAATGCAACTTTTATGTATTATTTTACCATTACTTGGGGGAGATAATTGTAGTCTCATATGAATCTGGAAAACATAGTACAGAATGAACCTAAGAACATTTACCTCAGTTAAAACAATGGCTACATTCTGCATAGGAATTTTCACAAGTGGAATACTGCCATTAACGCAGGCCAGAAAAGAAGCCTTTTTTTTTTTTTTATCATCATGAAAATTCTGATGCTCTCCTTTAAACAACACCCCCACCCTCTATTCTATTCCATGACCCTAACTCTGATGAGATGCTAATCTCTGATATCACTCCAAGAATGCAGCATTAATGGAACAACATAGTATTCAAGTACTTCTTTTATTCAGAATAGCTCCCTAGATACATATTCAAGTTGTTCCTTCGGAGTAGAAGTCTGGGGTTTAGATATGGAACAGTTTGTGAAAACATTCTCCATTAGAAGGAAACATAGGCTTTTTCTAGTAGTACCTATGATGAATAAAGCTATGTTAATGTCATTGACATTTTCTTTTTTTTTTTTTTTGATTTTTATTACATATTTTCCTCAATTACATTTCCAATGCTATCCCAAAAGTCCCCCATAGCGCCCCCCACTTCCCTACCCACCCATTCCCATTCTTTTGGCCCTGGCATTCCCCTATATTGGGGCATATAAAGTTTGCAAGTCCAATGGGCCTCTCTTTCCATTGATGGCCGACTAGGCCATCTTTCGATACATATGCAGCTAGAGACAAGAGCTCCGGGGTTCTGGTTAGTACATCATGTTGTTCCAACAATAGGGTTGCAGATCCCTTTAGCTCCTTGGGTACTTTCTCTAGCTTCTCCATTGGGAGCCCTGTGATACATCCAATAGCTGACTGTGAACATCCACTCCTGTGTTTGCTAGGCCCCGGCATCATCTCACAAGAGACAGCTATATTTGGGTCCTTTCAGCAAAATCTTGCTAGTGTATGTAATGGTGTCAGCGTTTAGAAGCTGATTATGGGATGGATCCCTGGATACGGCAGTCTCTAAATGGTTCATCCTTTCATCACAGCTACGAACTTTGTCTCTGTAACTCCTTCCCTGGGTGTTTTGTTCCCAATTCTAAGAAGGTGCACAGTGTCCACACTTTGGTCTTCATTTTTCTTGAGTTTCATGCGTTTATCAAATTGTATCTTATATCTTGGGTATCCTAAGTTTTGGGCTAATATCCACTTATCAGTGAATACATATTGTGTGAGTTCTTTTGTGATTGTGTTATTTCACTCAAGATGATGCCCTCCAGGTCCATCCATTTGGCTAGGAATTTCATAAATTCATTCTTTTTAATAGCTGAGTAGTACTCCATTGTGTAAATGTACCATAATTTCTGTATCCATTCCTCTGTTGACTCTAACTAAGGAAGTGAAAGATCTGTATAATAAAAACTTCAAGTCTCTGAAGAAAGAAATTATAGAAGATCTCAGAAGATGGAAAGATCTCCCATGCTCATGGATTGGCAGGATCAACATTGTAAAAATGGCTATCTTGCCAAAAGCAATCTACAGATTCAATGCAATCCCCATCAAAATTCCAAATCAATTCTTCAACGAATTAGAAAGTGCAATCTGCAAATTCATCTGGAATAACAAAAAACCTAGGATAGCAAAAACTCTTCTCAAGGATAAAAGAACCTCTGGTGGAATCACCATGCCGGACCTAAAGCTCTACTACAGAGCAATTGTGATAAAAACTGCATGGTACTGGTATAGTGACAGACAAATAGACCAATGGAATAGAATTGAAGACCCAGAAATGAACCCACACACCTATGGTCACTTGATCTTCGACAAGGGAGCTAAAAACATCCAGTGGAAGAAAGACAGCATTTTCAACAAATGGTGCTGGCACAACTGGTTGTTAACATGTAGAAGAATGCGAATCGATCCATTCCTATCTCCTTGTACTAAGGTCAAGTCTAAGTGGATCAAGGAACTTCACATAAAACCAGAGACACTGAAACTTATAGAGGAGAAAGTGGGGAAAAGCCTTGAAGATATGGGCACAGGAGAAAAATTCCTGAATAGAACAGTAATGGCTTGTGCTGTAAGATCGAGAATTGACAAGTGGGACCTCATGAAACTACTAAGCTTCTGCAAGGCTAAAGACACCATCAATAAGACAAAAAAACCACCAACAGATTGGGAAAGGATCTTCACCTATCCTAAATCAGATAAGGGACTAATATCCAATATATATAAAGAACTCAAGAAGGTGGACTCCAGAAAGTCAAATAACCCCATTAGAAAATGGGGCTCAGAACTGAACAAAGAATTCTCACCTGAGAAATACTGAATGGCAGAGAAACACCTGAAAAAATGTTCAACATCCTTAATCATCAGGGAAATGCAAATCAAAACAACCCTGAGATTCCACCTCACACCAGTCAGAATGGCTAAGATCAAAAATTCAGGTGACAGCAGATGCTGGCGAGGATGTGGAGAAAGAGGAACACTCCTCCATTGTTGGTGGGATTGCAAGCTTGTACAACCACTCTGGAAATCAGTCTGGTGGTTCCTCAGAAAATTGGACATAGTACTACCGGAGGATCCAGCAATACCTCTCCTGGGCATATATCCAGAAGATGTCCCAACCGGTAAAAAGGACACATGCTCCACTATGTTCATAGCAGCCCTATTTATAATAGCCAGAAGCTGGAAAGAACCCAGATGTCCCTCAACAGAGGAATGGATACAGTCATTGACATTTTTATACAAAGATTCATTGTTTTTCTTATCAAGGAGTAGCTAATATGTTGTGTTCACTAAGTCTTATGAAAACACAGTAAGTTCTCTTCCAACATGATTGTATGATTTATTTAATATTTTTATTGGGTATTTATTTCATTTACATTTCCAATGCTACCCCAAAAGTCCCCCACATGCTCCCCCACCCACTCCCCCACCCACCCACTCCCACTTCTTGGCCCGGGTGTTCCCCTGCATATAAAGTTTGCACGACCAATGGGCCTCTCTTTCCACTGATGGCCGACTAGGCCATCTTCTGATTCATATGCAGCTAGAGACAGGAGCTCCAGGGGATACTGGTTCGCTCATATTGTTGTTCCACCTATAGGATTGCAGATCCCTTTAGCTCCTTGGGTACTTTCTCTAGCTCCTCCATTGGGGGCCCTGTGATCCATCCAATAGCTGACTGTGAGCATCCACTTCTGTGTTTGCTAGGCCCCGGCATAGTCTTACAAGAGACAGCTATATCTGGGTCCTTTCAGCAAAATCTTGCTAGTGTATGCAATGGTGTCAGTGTTTGGAAGCTGATTATGGGATGGATACCCGGATATGGCAGTCTCTAGATGGTCCATGCTTTCGTCACAGCTCCAAACGTTGTCTCTGTAACTCCTTCCATGGGTGTTTTGTTCCCAATTCTAAGAAGGGGCACTTTGGTCTTTGTTCTTCTCGAGTTTCATGCATTTCTCAAATTGTATCTTATATATTGGGTATTCTAAGTTTCTGGGTTAATATCCACTTATCAGTGAGTACATATTGTGTGAGTTCTTTTGTGATTGGGTTACCTTACTCAGGATGATGCCCTCCAGGTCCATCCTTTTGCCTAGGAATTTCATAAATTCGTTCTTTTTAATAGCTAAGTAGTACTCCATTGTGTAAATGTACCACATTTTCTGTATCCATTCCTCTGTTGAGGGACTTCTGGGTTCTTTCCAGTGTCTGGCTATTATAAATAAGGCTGCTATGAACATAGTGGAGCATGTGTCCTTCTTACCGGTTGGAACATCTGATCAAGTGGGAAGTTGGTATTGTGTTTTTGTGATGGTTCTGTATCCTATGATAAGTATTCTCACTAAAGTAAAGGAGTGTTTTTTATTCTATTCATTTTTTTAAAGTTACACAGTAAAGAAGTTAGTGAGACATAGAATTATGAAAATATATGTAGATTATTCCTTAATACAGGTTCAGAGTAAACTCAGGAAATGTTATAAAGTGCAAATCTTAGCATCTCAGCCTCTTTCTCTACTACTCTTCAGAGAATGTCTTTATGTGGTTTTGTTATCAGAGTAATTGTGTCTTTTAGAATGAATTGGGGTAGAGTACCTTCTGTTTCTATTTTGTGGAACATTTTGAGGAGAATTGAAATTAGGTCTTCTTTGAAGGTCTGATAGAACTCTGCACTAAACCCATCTGGTTCTTAGGTAAATGGATGCACCTGGAGGATATTATTCTAAGTAAGGTAACCCAGTCACAAAAGAACACAAATGATATGCACTCACTGATAAGTAGATATTAGTCCAGAAGCTCGGGATACTCAAGATAAAGTTTGCAAAACACATGAAACTCAAGAAAGAGGAAGACCAAAGTTTGGATACTTCGCTCCTTCTTAGAATGGGGAACAAAATACTCATGGAAGGTATTACAGAGACAAAGTTCAGAGCTGAGACAGAAGGAAGGAGAGACTGTCCTACTAGGGGATCCATCCCATATACAACCACCAAGTCCAGAGACTATTACATATGCCAGAAATTTTTTTGCTGACAGGACCCTGGCAAAACTCTCTCTTGTGAGGCTATGCCAGAGAATGTCTACAAAACTTATGGTATTTGACTCTCAAACACTCTCAGAAACTCATCCTGTAGTCTGTCTGTACTCCCTCTAGCCCCTCCCCTCAACACAATTCCAAGTAATTAAGATTCTGTAACTCTTTCACATGTATACAGATAGATTTGAGGATAGAATAATTCTCAATAAGCTATTCAGTTTTATCCAAGTAGTTTTTAAAGCATTTTTAAAAGAATTAACTGATAAGTGGATATTAGCAAAAAAAAAAAAAAAAAAAAAGGTCAGAATACCCACAATACAACTCACAGCCTATATAAAATCCAACAAGAAGAAAGGGATCTAGGAGGGAGAGAGGAGGGGGAGGGAAAAGGGGGGGCAAGATAAGATGCCTGAGGAGACTGGGGGGGCAGGGTAGAAGTACAAAGGTTTAGGAACTTGAATAGAGCAATATAGCAGTGGGGAATGGGGAACTAAGGGTAGCCACTAGAAAGTCCCAGGTGACAGGGACCTAAGAGGTTCCCAGGACCTAACATGGATGACATTAGCTGAAATGCCTAACAAAGGGAAGTTAGAGCCTGAAGAGTTCATATCCAATGGATTCAGCCCCTGGTTGAGGGATGGAGCCACACACCCATGTCAAAAATATTAATCCAGTATTGCTCCTGTCCAAAGAAAATGCAGGGACAAAGAGTGTAGCAAAGACTGAAGGAAAGGCCATCCAGTGACTGCCCCACCTAGGGATCCACCCCATCTGCAGACACTAAACTCAGACACTATTGCTGATGCTAAGAAACACTTGCTGAAAGGAACTTGGTATAATTGTCCCCTGAGAAGCTCTGCCAGAGCCAAACCAATAGAGATATGGATTCACACAACCAATCATCAGACTGAGTATGGGAACCCCAATGGAGGAGGAGTTAGGGGAAGTACTGAAGACATGAAGGGGTTTGAACCCCATAGGAAGAACAACAATATCAACCAACCAGAACTCCCAAAGCTCCCAGGGACTAAACCATCAACCACAGAGTACACAGGAGTGACCCATGGCTGTATAAACAGCAGAGGATTGCCTTATGTGGCATTAATGGGAGGGGAACCTTTAGGTCCTGTGGAGGCTCAATGACCCAGGGTAAGGGAAAGCTAAGGCTCTGTGGTAGGAGTGGGTGGGTAGGTGGGGGAGCACTTAATAGAAACAGGGGGAGGAGTGATGGAATAGGGGGGTCTGTGGAGGGAAAACTGGGAAGGTGGATGTAGTGGCTATTTTTGTGTCAACTTGACACAGCTGGAGTTATCACAGAGAAAGGAGCTTCAGTTGAGGAAATGCCTCCATGAGATCCAACTGTAAGGCATTTTCTCAATTAGTGATCAAGGGAGAAAGGCCCCTTGTGGGTGGGACCATCCCTGGGCTGGTAGTCTTGGGTTCTATAAGAGAGCAGGCTGAGCAAGCCAGAGGAGGCAAGCCAGTAAAGAACATCCCTCCATGGCCTCTGCATCAGCTCCTGCTCCCTGACCTGTTTGAGTTCCAGTCCTGACTTCCTTTGGTGATGAACAGCAGCATGGAAGTGTAAGCCGAATAAACCCTTTCCTCCCCAACTTGCTTCTTGGTCATGGTGTTTGTGCAGGAATAGAAACCCTGACTAAGACAAATTGGTACCAGCAGGTGGGGTATTCCTGTGACAACCTGGCCATGTTTTGGGGAGGACTGTGGAAGGACTTTGGAACTTTGGGCTTGAAGATCCATTCGTTGTTACGAGCTCTGTCAGATGTTGTGTAGGATCTTGGAAGATAATGCTGAGAACAGTGCAGAAGATGGAGGCCTGGTTTGTGAACTTTCAGGGGGAAAATTAAAGATTCTCTTCATGGCCATTGCTGTTTTTATTGTGAAGATTTTGTAGTTCTGGTTAGCTGGGGCTAAAGAATCAGCTGTGATTAACAAGATACCAGAACTACTAAAGCAAAAACTTTGCATTACTGGGACTATTGATGCTGGTTAGCTGGAGCTAAGAAATTAGCGGTGATTAAGAAGAGACCAGCATCTTTGAGGTGACATCTTCTGGGAAGTGTTTGTACTCCTTCTGCAGTGGGACTTGGTAATGTGTAAGGGTCACCCAGGTGGTACTGGTTTTGAAGGCATGAAGGGGTCACACAGCAGATCAGGCTCGGCACTGTGAGAGGCCATGGAAGGACATTGGTGAAGGTGCAGCCCCAGTTGTAATTGAAGGCCCAGGACTGAAGGGGTCATGCAGTGTTTTGGAGATGCCAGTACCACGAGATGACCACCAAGAGCAGCAGCAGCAGTGGAGTACAGGCATCTGGAGCCCAGAAGATCGTGAGTTGGATCCCAGACGTTGGACGGTTGGAGATTGATTTTTGCTTTGATTGTGACTGTGCCCTGATATTTTCCCTCTTGAAGGAAGAAACTGTTTTAGTGGAGCCCACAGTAAAGAAACTTTTAATTGTAAAAAGACTTTGGATTTTAAAAGAGATGGATATTTTAAAGACATTGAAATTTTAAGAATATGTAAAGACTGTGGGACTTTTAAAGTTATTTAGATCTTGGGGATGAATAAGAATGTAAGGGTTGAGGCTTACTAGTGATGTGTTTGTGTGTCAAGTTGACAAGGGGTCAATTGTAGTGGCTATTTTTGTGTCAACTTGACACAGCTGGAGTTATCACAGAGAAAGGAGCTTCAGTTGAGGAAATGCCTCCATGAGATCCAACTGTAAGGCATTTTCTCAATTAGTGATCAAGGGGGAAAGGCCCCTTGTGGGTGGGACCATCCCTGGGCTGGTAGTCTTGGGTTCTATAAGAGAGCAGGCTGAGCAAGCCAGAGGAGGCAAGCCAGTAAAGAACATCCCTCCATGGCCTCTGCATCAGCTCCTGCTCCCTGACCTGTTTGAGTTCCAGTCCTGACTTCCTTTGGTGATGAACAGCAGCATGGAAGTGTAAGCCGAATAAACCCTTTCCTCCCCAACTTGCTTCTTGGTCATGGTGTTTGTGCAGGAATAGAAACCCTGACTAAGACAGTGGATAACATTTGAAATGTCAATAAATAAAATAACCAATAAAAATGACAAAAAGGAAAGTCTATATAGTTTAAATTTTTATAAGAGGGAAGTATTTCTGTGTTATATAACATGCAATCTAGAAACATTTTTCTCTGTATTTCCCATAAGAAATATATTTTTGACTTACTTAACTATCTAAACCAGAAAATACAAGGAATCATATTCTATTACTGAGATAAGGGAACTCATAAAAAGAAAATGAACTGGGAAAGAGATGAAAGAAACTAATAGAATGAGGACAAACAACCAGATTCTTTTGTCTGTCACCCAAGGTCCCTATTTGCAAGCATTCATGAATATCTATGATTTATCTACACTTTCGCTAAAAGTAAAATGTCATGCTTATGCAGTATTTGATTGTACAAAAATGAGGAATACAAAATTACTTTTACCATATTCAACTTCTTAAATTTTCTTGAGAGGAAATAAAATGCTTGAAGTTTTAAGTGTAGTTGTCCCTCATCTTATATGTCTGCCGATCTACAAATCTGCTTTATGGCTTTCAAATTTAAAGTGACTGTTTCACTATGTATAATATGTGGTAAGCTTCCCAGTCCCATGGAACCTTAAAAGTAATATGTGCTTTTCTTTAGAAGTCACTTTTCAATACTGAACATTTCTTTATAGGTGGCGATACTAATACTGAGAAGGTGAAAATCCTAAAACTAAACTACAATCTTAGAATTGAAGGTAGATGATCAGTTACTCTAAGACCTCTCATTTGCCTGATAAGACAAACGATACTGAGGGATTAATCACAGTTTGGTTGTAGTATTACACATCCTGAGACCAACATATACTGAATATTATTCTAAGTCATCAAACCAGCGTCATATCAGCAGTCACATGAGCACCTACAGTACCTATATGCATTAGAAAAGGCTTGAAAATGACAATAAGTATATGCTCATAACTTTGACTATTATCCAATATATGGCAAAGTGTGGTCTCCCACCAGATCACTCCCTTGAATTGTAAATATAGAATTGAAATATTCTGTTGGAAATGACAGCATCATGGGACAGAGAGATAAGCAGAGATCAATTAAAATATACTTGGCAATCAAATATGTTTCATAACTTATTTTCATTAGAGAGCTCAGAATTATTCCAAGGTTTCTTATATAGGAGGATGTATTGGGAATTAACAAAGGATTCCATTTTCATTTATTCACATATGAAAATGAATCAAAAGATGATAGGAATAATATTTAAAATTGTAGGAAAATATTCTGTATTCTGACAAACTTAGCAAGTTTTTATTTGCTTGCTATAAGTTTGGCTCTACGCTTCTATAGCAGTATATAATATCTCATTTCTGAATGATGGAAAAAAACATGATTTGAGTTTATGTCTATGAACAAATACATGGAACTAACATTTTCATACTGATCAAGTAGGTAGAAATCCTAGTTGTGACAGTAGTATACGATCGTGATTTGTTAATATTCTCAGTATTTTTAAATATAAATTTAAATATTATATACAAATTATAATTTAAAAATCCTCTTTCTCATTCAAAATGGATTAGTATATTACAAAACAATGTAGATATGTTTGTGTACCTACAGTTTAAAGCTGCATATACATTTTCTTTCAATAAGAAGAAATTATCCTTCCTTAAAATGAATGCATAGATTTAAAAACACTAGGTACAAATTTAAGAGATGCAGCTCAGTGGGAGAGTATTTGCTGTGCATGCACAAAACTCTGGCATTGATCTGCACCACAATTAAAATGTAAATACACATTCTATTGTGTATGCGATCAGAATGTCTTAAAATGTCTTCAGAATGGATTTCACATACTTACATGAGTCTCTATATTCAGTAGAGCTGTTAAAATAAGATAAAGAATAACCTGTGACTGCCAGCATATCTTTGAGACAATGGGGTACATGTCTACCTTGCCAGCTTTCTCCCATCTGCACAGCATATAAGGCTAGGAAGAGGAATATACACCACACTTATTTCAGAAAAGTATTTTTTGCTACTGGAAGTGTAGTCAAAAAAATTGAAACTCTGCTCATTATAGGAAGAAAGCTTAACAAGCATGCATGAAATATTGTGTCTCCTTTAACAAGCTCCTCTTTCTGGATTTACAAAGTTAATGACTCATTTAACAAAACCACCTAACTATCAGGGCATAGAAAAGTCAGTTTCATCCATCACTTGAAGTCTCTTGACCACAGGGATGAGGCAGGACTATCTTACAAATGGGAGTGAACCTTGAGCCTTTCTTGCAAGCTGAGCCTCCTATGGTCCAAGGCTTGTTACAAGTTACATAACAGATTTGCTACTTATCTGAGGAGTTTTCTAAACATTCTGTTCTTCAGTCTTATTAACCCAGAATTTTTTTGTGATAAATATAAAAACACAAGTTACAAGGTTACTAAGTATTTGCTAGACTGGGAAAGGTGACTCTCACCTAAGCACCTCACAACCAAAAGAAGTTAATAGAAAAATGAATACACAGTGAGCACTATTGTGGGGAGTGGTACTGGTGGTGGTAGATTGAAAATAAGGGTTTACACAGATTTGTAAAATGACAAGATACTTTATTAAGATTAAAGAGAAAATATAGCATGTAGAAGAATCCACTTAAGACTGATAATGCACCACATAACTAAGGGTATGCAGTGGCACCAGGTAACAGCATCGGAGTCTCTTTTGATGGAACCTAAAAGAAGAGGCTTGCTAGTAAACAGAAGAAATTGGGAGGTTCTCCATTTTATAATAATTCTCATTGCCTATAATGTCTGTCCTTTTCCATGACATACCTGATTTTTAACAGTCATTCCAAGTTATCTATAGATACAAGGTGGTAAATGGAGGATTCTCTACTAAAGTTCATTTGAAATATACATTTACTTCATGGGATATAAAACTCAAACTAGAAGTTCAGGCTCTATTGGCCTTTCTGGTCTTTCTACAAGATAAATTTGCGTTATATGTGAACACAAAATCTTTAAATTTGATTACTGTTTGGCAAAAAAAACAAAGCAAAACAAAACAAAACAAACAAACAAACAAACAAAAAACAACTTGTGTTATTATTTAAAGAGATGGCTGGATGCAGTTGGGTCTTGAAAGGGTTTCAGAAGTTGTTGGATGCACTTAGCAACAGAGAGAAGTGTGTGTGTGTGTGTGTGTTGAACATAACATAAAAACATTTGTTTGAAGAAACTAGTTGACAAGTGAATTATTTATTAGAAGGCAAATTTATTAGGTGTGTATGATAAAAAAATTACAGAGTCCCAAGTTACGAAACTATTCTTTGAGTGTGGCTGCTTTTCGGGATAGTATTTGGATATCTAATTAGGATATCTAACTAAAAAAAGGAGTATCTATTAAAATTATGAACACTTAAGTGATTTAAGACTCCAATTTCTTTGGTCTCTTGTAGAGATCTGGCAGTAATACTGGTGAATGTAACTTTGACCAGCACCTTTCATGAGCAACTTCAATATGGTAGCCTTGAAATCCTTTGTTGTGGAAGGACAGAGAGGTATCTACCCTTAAACACTATTTTATAGGCATAATTTTAATGGGCTTAATTAGCCTGGGATGAGCTGGTAGATTTTTAGTGGGACTTATGGAGGTCACTAGACATATCTCAGACTTCCATGACAGATGCTTGTCACGCAAAATAAAAATCAGGACAGAGCACAGCTGGCCTTTGTCTCATTGGTGAAGGCCTCTAAACATTTTGAGTTGTAACTTGATTTCCTTCCATAGATGTCTAGGAAACCTAGGAAATATCAGGGAACATCTCTGGTCTTTAGCTCTTCTGTAACTAAAACTGACATATTCATTTTAACTTGTGAAGGGTTGTTTAAAAATGAAATTCAATTTTATTTTTGAAATTGACTTGAAAACAGCTAAGTGTTATACAAATCTGAGTCATCAAACTTAAGCAATGAGTAAACAGCTGAATGCAGTAGAGATGAGTACTAAATTTTTATTGGAATACTTTTGAGATTTCCAAAGCTAGAAGTAAAAATGATAATTATTGCAAAACATTCTCACAAGGAAATCTCTACAACTACTGTAAGTATATTTCTGCCTGACATTGACTGTGGAACTTAGTTAGTTTTCAGTGAATGGCTCACTTTAGTTTCACATAAGAACATCTAACTATAAAGGAAACAAAAGGGACATAGCATAGTCAGTCTACAGATTGCTAGTTTAGATATTAAGTATCTGTGCCATCCTTATAATGGAATGTTATGAGCTGTTCATCACTCACTGGTGCATGGAACATGGAGGGCTTCAGGTCTCTAAGAATCTTTCACCATTTTCTCAACATGAAGACAGATATTATTGAATACAGAAAAAACAAAGAAAGGAAGGAAGAAAGACAAGAGGAAAGACTATGGGAAAATATCATTATTTTAGAACAGAAATTTAGACATTAGTTGAAATAATAAAAATCAGAGCTCTGAATTTTCTGTTTTTTTTTTTTTTTTTTTTTTTTTTTGGTTTTTCAAGACAGGGTTTCTCTGTATAGCCCTGGCTGTCCTGGAACTCACTTTGTAGACCAGGCTGGCCTCGAACTCAGAAATCCGCCTGCCTCTGCCTCCCGAGTGCTGGGATTAAAGGTGTGCGCCACCACGCCCAGCTTCTGAATTTTCAAGAAATACCATGACAAAAAAATACAACCCAGGGAGAAAAAGATGCACTGGCCATTGATTGTCCATTCAAACATGACGATAGACACCAGTGCTCTTTCCTTCTGCCCATCTCACTTCTCTCCCTCTCTCTTCCTTCTTCTCCCCATCTCTCCCATTTTCCCTTCCATCTTCTGCTCTTATTACTCTCTTTCTTAATTTATTCTTCTTTTATGTGTATTTCTCTTCAATTATCTTCCTCTTCCCTTCACATTTTATCTTTCCTTAATTTTAGTTTTCTTCCATCCTTGTATGTCTAGCTCTCTTAATTTCTCACTCCTAATTTCTGCCTTCTTTGATGTTTTTATTAAAGTATTTTATTTATTTACATTCCAAATATCACCCCCTTCCTATTCCCTCCAAGTTCTTCACCTCATCTGCCTTCCCCTTTGTTTCTGAGAGGTGCTCCCCCACCTACTGATCAACTTCGAAGACATCCCTACCACCTTCTGTTTCCTTCTTTGTTCTTTCCAGTGTTTTGTTGGTTTTGGTTTTTTGTTTTTGTGGCAACTATTGACCAATGTGTATTAAAATTGCTTTGGTTTATGATTCTCTTTGTTCTGCTACTCTAAATCCTTTTCACATTAGAACATAGAAACTGGGGTAACTATGCTTTGTTTGTATTAAGGTTGTAACTTTGAGACATCATAGTTTATTTGTTTATAGATTATAGTGGTCCTATAGCATAAAAAACATTTACAGTAATATATAACTTGTATCAACAAGTAAAAATGAAGACTTGCAACCTGGTTGTTTTACCTTCTTGTTTTCTAGCAATAACACTAAGGATGAAGTAGTGTCAGTGTCTTAGTCAGGGTTTCTATTCCTGCACAAAATATCATGACCAAGAAGCAAAATTTGGAGGAAAGGGTTTATTCAGCTTACACTTCCACATTACTGTTCATCATCAAAGGAAGTCAGGATTGGAACTCAAGCAGGTCAGGAAGCAGGAACTGATGCACACACCATGGAGGGATGCTTCTTACTGGCTTGCTTCCCCTGGCTTGCTCAGCTTGCTTTCTTATAGAACCCAAGACTACCAGCCCAGGGATGGCACCACCCACAATAGGCCCTCCCCCCTTGCTCACTTATTGAAAAGATGCCCTTACAGCTGGATCTCATGAAGGCATTTCCTCAAGAGAAGCTCCTTTATTTGATAACTCCAGCTGTGTCAGGTTGACACACAAAACCAGCCAGTATAGTCAGCTATATCGTGCTTGTAACCAATAGTTCTCTAATTAGATTTAAAACCTGAAACTCTTCCCTAATTGGACACAACAAGGGGGAAACCATGCCCAGTACTGATATTGTAGTATCACAGAGTGCTGACTCCATGTTAGATGTCATAACTGTCAACACAGAGTATACAATCCTTACCTCAGGTAAGGATTGTAAATAAGATAGAGACAATTATGAGTAAACACAGCACAGACTGACAAAGTTAGGTTAACTTAGGTTCTATGTTCTGATGTGGAAGCAGCTATAGAGTATCATAACAAAGGGAATCATAAACCAAGGGAATTTAAAAATACATTGGTCAACCCATGCAAGCAAGTCAAACAAGATCTTCTTATATATTGTATTTGGGCTTCTACTTGGTAGTCTTTGGCTCATGAAGGAAACACCATCATCCCAGATTAGAACAGTTTATTTAAATTACAAATACACATTCATACATGGGATTATTTATAACGATAGACAGGTAGTTGATAGTAGATAGATATAGATTGGTAGATACATAGGTGATAAATAATATAGATACAGAGTAAGTAGTTCATATTTGGACTTATTGTGGCCTCTTCAGACGCCCTTATTGTTAATTTATTTACCTTCCACTCCTTAAACAGTCTCCCCCATTAGACTTTTGCCCTCACTAAAGTAGAAGGTAAGTTTATATTGCTGAAATTACCATGTACATCAGAAACAGGGCCTGGAAAATTCCTGACCTGTGATTGATCTGAGTGTCTCTCCCCTTAGAAAAAGAGTTCATGTGACCAGAGGCATCATGCAAGACTTTGAGAAGGGAGGCAGACAATATTCCTGCTATCCACTTATTATGCCAATGACCATTCTTATCCATGTACCATACCTATGATAACAGTGACCAACATGACACAATAACACTAAGGATTAAGTAGCGACTCCAATATCTAGCTTATCACCAACTATTCTCTACTTGGATGTAAGATCTGGGACTCATCCCAAACGGGATGCAACCAGATAGAAATAATGTCTAGTACTGGAAATATAGCCAACTAGTCAATGCTAGCAAAGTCATGGTTATTGGAAGAGAATCTACAACCACTATATTATTATCCAGCATAATCTGTAATAACAATATATAAACACTTAGGCTAATATCCACAGACAAATATAGTCTTAACCCATAATTTAGCAAACTTCTCTTTGTGACAGATGGAGACCACTACAGAAAACTATAACAAGTCAAAATGCAAAGAGTGGAGCCATGCTCAGTGGATACATCTACAAAACACTCCTGAATCTGAATCTCTTGCAACATTGTGGAAGAGGAGATGGAAGGATTGTAAGAGAGAGACAGAGTATTATAGAAATTGCTGTGATTGTGTATTTAATCAATAGCAGAAGTTACACACATAAAATCGCACTGACATAACTGCCCAAAAGTGAACTGAATAATGGTGATACAATGTACATGCAAAAATGAGTGGAGAAAAGCCCACAACTATCAGCTTACACAAAATACTATAAGCAACTAAGGAAATCTGGGAGTCAGAGAGATTTTATTTCCAAGAGAAGGGCACCTGAGTTGGATTCCAGGGTCCATTGACAAGTTAGTTATATGATACTAATCACTATCAATCACTATCAATCAACTATCAATAATCACTATCAATCAACTATCAATAATCACTATCAATCAACATCTTAAATATTTTCACATGTCTGGAAAGCAAAGCATTAAATAAGCTGACTATTTTGTATACCAAAATTGAAATGTAAACACCAACCCAGCCACAAATTTTTTGATTTAAAAATTTGTACTGCCTGCAAAATTCTCTAGGGCAATGGTTGCTCAAAGTTTGTTACAGTAACCAATCAATGTTTGTTTGAACTTGAGGCCCCCTTCATAAGATGAAACCCATACCTCACACTGTGATTGTGAGCAAAAACTGGAGACTAGATAGCCTAGAGACCTAGTAGTAAACCACAGAAAAGAGAAACAAACAAATATGACAATAAAGTGACCCCTAATGATATTCTGCTATATCCATAGATTGATCTCTTAATCAGCCTTCATCAGAGAGAGGCATCCTTCTTCAGCAGATGTGAACAAATATAGAGACCCATACACAGATTTTATGGAGAGAGAGAGAGAGAGAGAGAGAGAGAGAGAGAGAGAGAGAGAGAGAGAGAGAGATTGAACCTACAGCATTAAATGAGACATATCTATTAAATATGCCAAAAGAGGAGGCAGAAAGAGAAGAGTGAGGGAGAAAGACACTAGAAGAAGAGCAAGGCCCCCTAAATCAACTGATAAAAACCCATATGAGCTCACAGAGACTGAAGCAGCAAGCATAGGACCTACACTGTGCTGCACCAGGTCATCTGCATATACACTGTTGCTTTAAGTTTTCTACTTGTGGGGACTCCTAAATATGGGAATGAATTGGATCTCTGATTCTTATACTTTCTCTTGGAACTGTTTTTCTCCTTCTGGTTTGGCTAGTCCAACTTGGATGTGATAGATTTTGTTTAATTTGTTTTGTTTAATTTTGTTTATATTGTATTTAGTTATATTTTGTTATAAATAAAAAATTAAAACCCGAGAAAAAAGTAAGAAGAGAAAAAAACCAAGCCTAATGAGTTATTCTTTGTTAGCACATGATGGCAGGCATATAAGTAAAATTTGAAAAGTTTGGATTGATGAGGAAAAAGAGAGTAAAATCAAATATGGAAGCATAATCAACAGAAGTACATTCCTCTGAAAGTCTGAGTTGTGGAAGAAAATAAATTTAATCAACAAGATTTTAACAGTTTCACTCATCTCACATAATCTTAGGGACCAAAATTCTTACTCTTTATTTGGTAGTTTCCAGAACAATGGTTCTCTCACTGAACTTTATGGTTCACCTGCTCAAATTTTGTTTTGTTTTTTATTTTCATGGAACATCTCATTCATAATTTGCTGTGATTATTGTTGTATTGAAAAAGGCAATAAGAGCTGGGTGGTGGTGGCACATGTCTTTAATCCCAGCATTGGGAGGCAGAGGCAGGAGGATTTCTGAGTTCGAGGCCAGCCTGGTCTACAAAGTGAGTTCCAGGACAGCCAGGGCTATACAGAGAAACCCTGTCTCGAAAAACCAAAAAAAAAAAAAAAGGCAATAAGAAAAATTATTATGAAAGTATAATTGTTATGAACAAAAAGCAAAATACAAAACTTTAAAAATATTAATAAAAAACAGCAAAATATACATTAGGCACTAGACTCTAGAATTATCTTTATTGTTCACAGGAAAGGTTTGACACATAGACTTTGAATTTTATTCGAATTGTTTTGTTGTATCTACTGTATTGGTTCATAGATGAAGTTAATTTATGTCAATCATTGAATTTTCTGAGCATTGAAATAATGGCTTAATTTTTAATTACGTTGTAAAAGCCAAAAAAAAGTTTGAATTGATTAACTTGAAACGACAACCCTGTAAATAAGCTTTGGAAATGTGACAGAACGTAGCTGATATACAGATGGAGGATGGGAGAATCTGGAAGTCTCACCTCAGTTCAATCTATAGAGCATGGTGCTGACAATTTGTCATGTGTGAATTCTGAGGGCAGAAGGAGTGTTTTAACTCTGCTCTCCATGTAGAAAATTTCAAAAACACTAGTAAAGGACACACAATGGGGGATGTGTCATAATCTCTATGATAGTGAAAAACTTGGTTTACTGTCAAGAGTCTCATCAAAGACTTTCTGTGCATTTTCACAAGTGTCCACTGTCTGTGAGCTCTAAAGTGGTGGAGAGAGACAAATAGGACGTGACATGAGAAGTGGCTCATTGAGGCTAGAAGACAAAGAGTGACAAATCAAATCAAGGCTTCTCATTGTATTCATTATGTCTTTAAAGACCCAGAAAGCTCTGACAAAACTTCAAAATTGAACAACTCTCTCAAAAACTGTGCCCTGAGCAATGAACATCCAATAGGAAAGTATACTAAGGATTTGTAGTGTTAAATTCATATGCTTATTGGGTTTTGATGCCTAGTTGGATTTGGTACATAAACATAGACACAAACACACATACACACACACACAAACACACACACAAACACACGTGTTAACAAAAAAGAGTGGTACATTCAAGTAAGAGGTTTTATTTTTATAGTTATAACAAAATATCTGCAATAAGAGAAATGACATCTGTTAAGTGTGTTGAAGAAGATGGGAATTTATTGAAAAGTTTAAAATCCTAAGGTAAAAAAATAATTTATAGAAATGTGGTTGTGACATCATTTACGCCAAAGTTAAAAATACTTTACGTAAATAAAGCCATTTCATTTTAAAACTTTCATGATGATAATACTTTTCAGAAAATAAAGATGTAAAAAAAAAAGTATGTTACAATCCTTGAAATTCAGATAAAATGTCTGATTCTATTTTCCCTAGTGAGCATAGCAAAGTTAATTCCATTCCAAAGATCTACCACATGAAATATCTTTCCGAAAAATACATGCAGCTGAAATCATCAGAAAAATTTACTTTGAAAATCTATAGCATATAAAAGAGTAATAAAATTATTCTTTGGGATATTTTAATACTATTTTCTACTTTTACTACAAGTGCTGTTGTTAAGCAGGCTCACTTTGAGGGACACACCAGTGCTATAGAGTCTAAAACCAAATGTGACTATTGACTGGAAAAGCAGAAGTATACCACCATGTATGATGTTATAGGTGAAATACATATAGAAGAAATAAAATAGCATTTTTACGTTGAGGGAAGTCCTGATAAAATATGACAACCATTAATTTTAGAATTCTTAGCAACAAAATTAATCATTTTATTTGCTCATATATACACTCGTATATGTTCATATATATGTTTTCAGTCTAATAAATTATATCAAGACATGGCATAACATAAATATATGGATTTAGCCATTGCTTTTAAAGGGTTTTATAATTTGCATATTTTCACACTAATATTTATTGACTTTGTGATGTCAAAACAACCTTAAAATCATGGAACCATATATAACAATGCTTATGAAAAATATATGTTGACCTGAGAATGTAACCTCTTGCTATACCTTGACCTGCCAAATTTAGATAAATGTGATAAATTTTGTCTCAAATATTATTTTCCTAAAAATCATATATATTTTTCTATTTTTATGTGTACAAAATGTATGTACATATAAATTATATCTATTTAGTGAAAAGATGTTTTAAATATTGTTTAATTAACGTGGTGCTAAGAATTTAACTCTGGGACTGCACATTTATCTCCCCTTGAGCAATAACTTCAGACATTGTGTCATTTAATTAAAAGTGTTCAATACTGTATCAGTCTCTACATCAAGATCTAGGAGTTTAAATATCATAGAAATAAGTAAACTCTTTCAATGAAATTTATAAAAGTTGTTATTCTACTAATGAATTATGTGTCCTCAGGGTAATAATATTTCATAGATAAAATTTAGAAATTGTTTAGAATACTAAAATTGACTCATTAAAAGATAATAGTTTATTACTTATATTTACGATCTGTAAGACTACAAAATACCTGAAGATTTTATTAATCCTCCAGCTATACAATTTAGAAATAGAAGTTTAGGTGCCAGACTAAATAGGAGATTCCTCTTGTTTCCAGGGTACACAAACAGCTCTTGAAATCGCTAGCTATGCTTATCATAAATTCACAATAACACAGAGACATTAGACATTCTTATACTATCTGGTAGTTTACAACTATTTGACATATAAACTACAAATTGAGGGAGGATGCATGGCTTAAAATAGTCAAAAGGAAAAACCATAGAAAAACTATGCTCTAGAGACATTTCAGAAAGATCTGCAGTTGTAGAGAATAAGGAACTAAACCAATATATTTGATTCTAAGATTATTTGAGAAATCATCAAAAAGTTGACTGAACAACATACTGTGCTTGTTCAGAACACATCTGAGCAATTGGCTGTTGGCACCATAGGGAAGAAGTGAAGAATTCTTTTCTTACAAATACTACAGCAAGCAAAATATCTCACTAGTTTCTCTGAGTGGTCAAAGGGAATCATAATACAAGAGGCTGAAGAAAAAATATGTTTTCGATATTAAAACTGTAGTTGCTACATTAAATAAAGTTGGAAAAATTGCTGGAACATGGGGATAATGACATGGCTCAAAAATTAAGAAGACTTGTTACTCTTGCAGATGACCAGGTTCACTTTCCAGTACTCACATGGTGCCTAACAACCACCTGTAACTTCAGTTACCTGGGATTTCTTCTTCTGAGGAATTGTATTTTTACGGTACACATAATATATATATAGGCAAAAATCTCATTAAACATTAAATAATTATAAAATAATACAAAAGGTGTGGTAAACTTAAAATATGATGTCTAAGTAAATAATTACATATAATAGTGGTATATCTAAGATTGTGACACATTCTTAAATTGAAAATAGTGATAAAGGGGGAACATAATGATGGAAATTATTTACTTTGACCATGTGATCAAATACCAGATACAAATCAACTTGAGGTAGAATGTTTATTTTGAGTTACAGTTTAGGGAATGCTGTTTATCAGGATTGTTGAAAGGCAAGACAGCAGGAGCTTGAATGGCCACATATCATCCACAGTGAGGAAACATCAAGAACAGACAGGAAGTAAGACTGTTCTGTCAAACACCAATGCCAAACCCAAATGACTCATTCACCTCCTAAAGGTTCTAGAACCTACCAAAGTAATGCTACCTACCACCTGGTAACCAATCAGTCAAACATATGAACTTTGGAGGACATTTTACACACAAACCACAACAATGGAGAAAGCTGAAATCAATAAATCTGTGGTGAAATAGGGATAACTATAGATTAGTAGGTACATGTGCAATACATTATTTGGTAGACATTTGATGAGCTGGGCTCTCCTCACTGAAGGACAAATTCAAAGTGCAGATTAAGAAAAATAAGATTTATGACATTGACATATGAGCACAAATGGGGAAGTATATGGAACAAAAAATTTACACCAGAATCATTAATACAAGACCATATTAAAACTGTGGAAAAATAACAACAGTGAGAGAAAAATATTTGAGGGAGATTTTTTTCCCCCACAAAATCCACAGATGAGAAAAATGTGTTTCCACAGCAAAATTAACTCATGCAAGCAGTGAGGCAGTGGTATATTATTTGTTTTCCAGACGAGAGACTACTTCCTTTAGCTCACATTTTCTTCTCTGATTCAATATCCTGGAACATCTAAAGACTTGTTTAATATTCAGCAGACATCCACTATTAATTTTCAGCCGCAAAACCTTTGCCAAAGATCTTTGTCCATCATTATGAAAATGTTTTCTAAGCCAAGTACTGGCTTCAAAGTTACTATCAATATATTGTTACTGAAGGGCATATAGTCTGCTAGAAATATTTCCTAATATAGGCATCTTTAAACTTTAATATTGTAGATCACATATCCTATAAAAGAAATCTGTTATGAAAGACAGGGACAAAAAAATGGAACAGAGACTGCAGGAAAGGTCATCTTGAGATTGTTCCACCTAGAGATTCATCCAATCTTCAGACATCAAACCTCCATACTATTGCTAATGTCAAGAAGTACTTGCTGACAGGAGCCTGATATGGCTGTTCCCTGAGAGATTCTACTAGCACCTGACCAAAACAGATGCAGATACTTTCAGCCAACTATTGCACTGAGACTGGGGACCCAAATAGAAGAGCTAGTAGAAGGAGTGAAGAACCTGAAGGGGATTGCAACCCCATAAGAAGAACAATATCAACTAACTGGACCACCCAGAGGTCCCAGGGGCTACACTACCAACCCAAGAGTATTCATAAAGAGAAAAAGGACTCCAGATACATATTCCAGAGTATGGCCTTATCTGGCATCAATGGGAGCGGAAGGAGGCTTGATACCCCAGCATAGGGAATTCTAGAAAGGTGAGGCTGGAGTGGATGAATGGGTGGAGAAGTACCCTCAAAGGTAAAGGGGAGGAGGAAGGGGGGAAAAGAAGGGGAGTTGATGGAGGGGTAACCTTGAAGGGGGATATCATTTGAAATGTAAACAAATAAAATGATTAATTAAAAAATGGACTTCCTAAAATAAGAAAAGAAAATGTAATCTAAAATGGCATATGAAATAACATGCATATTTAGAATGATTTTGTGAAATTTTGTTATACTAATTTTTTTTAAAACAAATTCTAGGGAAAAGTAAAGATCATGCTTAAAGAACAAACAATTCCTGGATTTAATGTATGGATGGTTAAAATATATTGAGATCATGGGCAGGTTGAGAGATACTTGGATAGATAGACAAAAGGATAGATGAAAGGTGGTTGAATCAATAACTAGGTGAATGGATGAACCAATAGCTAAGTAAATCAATATCTAGGTGAATGGATGGACAGACATAGATGATAGCTTATATCATAATAATATCATATAGCTGTTTGTTTGTGAGTAACCTTGAACTCCAGTCTGAAGTAGAAAAATCTAACATAATACATTGTTTTGTTCTAAAAAATGCTTTGAGTTACCTCCTGCTCATTCTTCCTCTTGTACGAAGGAGTTGGAATAGCTTGGGACTTTGTCAAAAGACCCCTGAGGTACCTGGTAGAATCTCATTCAGAAATGTTCCTTGTAAATTAATCCCAGAGCCCTGGTGGATATCATCACAAACATCCTCTGTGACTGAGAACTTGACATGACTGACCTAGTTAATTCAGTGAACCTGTGCTTTTTTTTTAAATTTTTTAATTTTTAATTAGGTATTTTCTTCATTTGCATTTCAAATGCTATCCCAAAAGTTCCCCAGATCACCCCCCCACTCCCCTACCCACCCACTCCCACTTCTTGGCGCTGGCATTTCCCCGTACTGAGGTATATAAAGTTTGCAAGTCCAAGGGGCCTCTCTTCCCAATGATGGCCAACTAGGCCATCTTCTGATACATATGCAGCTAGAGTCACGAGCTCAGGGGGGTACTGGTTCGCTCATATTGTTGTTCCACCAATAGGGTTGCAGATCCCTTTAGCCCCTTGGGTACTTTCTCTAGCTCCTCCATTGGGGGTCCTGTGATCCATCCAATAGCTGACTGTGAGCATCCACTTCTGTGTTTGCCAGGCCCTGGCATAGCCTCACAAGAGAAGGCTATATCAGGGTCCTTTCAGCAAAATCTTGCTGGTGTATGCAATGGTGTCAGCGTTTAGAGGCTGATTATGGAATGGATCCCCGGGTATTACAGTGTCTAGATGGTCCATCCTTTCGTCTCAGCTCCAAAATTTGTCTCTGTAACTCCTTGGATTGCAAGCATGTACAACCACTCTGGAAATCAGACTGGCGGTTCCTCAGAAAATTGGACATAGGACTACTGGAGGATCCTGCAATACCTCTCCTGGGCATATATCCAGAAGATGTTCCAACTGGTAAGAAGGACACATGCTCCACTATGTTCATAGCAGCCTTATTTATAATAGCTAGAAGCTGGAAAGAAACCAGATGCCCCTCAACAGAGGAATGGATACAGAAAATTTGGTTCATTTACACAATGGAATACTACTCAGATATTAAAAAGAATGAATTTATGAAATTCCTAGGCAAATGGAAGGACTTGGAGGTCATCATCCTGAGTGAGGTAACCCAATCACAAAAGAACTCACATGAAATATACTCACTGATAAGTGGATATTAGCCCAGAAACTTAGAACACCCAAGATACAAGATACAATTTGCAAAACACGTGAAACTCAAGAAGAACAAAGACCACTTTGCCCCTTCTTAGAATTGGGAACCTTTATTTTTTAAGTAGCTTTAGCATTCAGAACATAGATGAGAACAATCTTCTTGAAGAGAAATACACCTTCCCTTCAAATTAAGGCTGATAGCAAACAACAGACAGAGACGTTTTGTATACCCCATAATGACCTATTCCTACAAAGTACAAAGACTTCCAAGGAAGGTTCTCATATCAGTATGTCCTACTCACAGTTTACTTTCCTGCAGATATTATTAAAGTATAGAAAAATATTTCAAACATAAAAAGAGATAAAGGTATATGTACAAGAGTATGAGTAAAAACTGAGTAAAAAGAAAAATATCCTCAATGTTCCAATAATTCATGAAGCTGAAGTAATATAAGTGGAAATTTATCCCAACATCCTCACCTTCACAATCTAGTGTCATAATTATGTGAATAATTAAAACTGGTTTTAAAATATCTGACCAAGTCAGAGGTAGTTAATTATTGTAGAGAATTAAAATGTTGCAGATCCATTGCTGAATGTTCTATTAACAGCCACTCTCATATTTGTGTTTGACCTAGCATGATACCTATATATCTCATATATATATGATATGTATATGTTGCATATGTATATGCTATATACATATGTATGTACTTTTGTATGTATAATGTGAATAGGTATATGTTGTATATGTATATAATATGATGTATATATGTATGTGTACATGATACATATATATGCATATATATTCCATTTATTTATTTATTCACTCTATATCCCAGTTGCAGTCTCCATGTACTCTCAGTCCTCCCCATAAGGTTTCTGCCCCCTACCCCTTTCCTTCACCTCTGAGAATGGGATAGTCCCTCTAGGTACCAATCCACCCTAATGCCTCAAGTTATTGTAGTTCTAAGCACATCCTCTCTCACTGAGGCCACAAGGTAACCTAGTTAGGGGAACAGGATCCATAAGCAGGTAACGAAGTCAGGGTAAGCCCCCACTTCAAGATGACAATTGTTGCTTAGACATAGTCAATAATTTGGAAAAAGACTGTGATGATCTAAATAACCTTTGCCTCTCCAGTTCCTGTCAAGGAATTGTCACTGTGTGAATACACAAGAAGAAAAGGGCTTCCTGTACTTTTAAGGGATATTAACCGACTACTAGTTTCCCAATGGACAAAAGAATGTTATCAACTTACATTTGTCCAAACTTGTCTGTAAATTGGCTGATATCATGTGTGTAAAATACGTTTTGATTCATAACATTATTTTATGTTCTAAGTAAAACGATCTCAAGAAACATTGGAATACGATGGTTGGACTAAATGTATTCCATGTTTCCAAGCCATTCCACTTATTATTTAGAAGAAATCCTCTTGTAATACATTTGAGATGAGAGCTGTGATATATGTGGGCACTGTGTACTTTCTACAGGTGATTTTAAGCTAATGACATATAGCTTGAAATCTTCTGCTATATATGTGTTGAGGACCTCGGATTTGCCTGTGTATGCTGCCTGATTGGTAGCTCAGTCTCTGTGAGATTCCTGGGGTCTGGGTTAGTTGAGACTGCTGGTCTTCCAGTGTGGTCACCTTCCCCTTCAGTCTCTTCACTCCTTCCTCTAATTCAAACATAGGGTTCTCCAACTTAAGCCCAACAGTTTTGTGTGTCTACATCTTTCTCAGTCAGCTGCTGATAGGGCCTCGCAGAAGACAACCATGCTAGGCTCCTGTCTGTAAGCATATCATAGCATCAGTAATAGTGTGAGGCCTTGGTGCTCCCACCACTCACTTTTTCTAGCACAACTTCACTGGAAGAGCACTATTAGGCACTCATGGTTGATGATTCCTGAACCCATTCTAGCTTCTCCTCCCATAGCTGACTACAGGATTGATTGATTGATTGATTGACTGTGATATTGAAGATTGAATTCAGGGCCTTGTATATAATACACAAGAACTTTAACCTGATCTACATCACTCACTGAACTTTCCTTAACTGATTCTTTCTTGTATTCAACAGTATCTATGTACATAATGTCTGCTCTGGGACTGGTGAGTCCTGCTATTGAATTTCTGAAATGGGGTGTTCTCCAGGTGGGGAATGTTCCAAGGGAGACTTCTTTGGGGTTCCTGAGCTTTGCATAGTTTAAGATCTGAACTACTTGTGAATTATTTGACAACTTACTTCCACTCATGGTAAGCCATTAAGACACCAGAAAGCCTGAAAAGTTTGACCTCAGTATTGGAAGAACTGAAATCTCACATTGACATTATATACAAAACTTCTAGGTTTTGTATATAAAACCTGGAAGAAGATCCGTAATTTTCTCAATGCCTTCATACTTTAGTCATTTTGATCTGTCCAAGAATGAATGTAATTCTTGCTGGACTGTTATACAATCAATTTTCTATAGTAAATTAATTAAAAAACCTAGGAATCATATGCTAATTTTAAAGACCATTAGCTTCATGTGCATCAGTTTCTTCCTTTTTATGCAAACCAATGATATAATAAAATAATCAAGCTTTTTAGTGACATTTTCTGGCAAGGAGTCTTTATTTCCTTTTTAATGTTTAATGTATGTTGTCATTAAGCAAAAATATAATTAACTTTTAGATTTATTTTTGAAATTTATGGTGGCACACATTCTCTAGACACATACTGTGTCAGAATATAAAATTTTAATCAACTGGTCTTCAAAACTTCCCAAGAAAGGGGTAAAAGGTGGGAGAAAGAAAAAAGCAAAGGAAACAGGGGAATCCAGGAATAACTGGTTGCAGAGAAGTCTTAAATGTTCAATGGGGAAATAAGTGAACATTTAATACAACAATAACAGAAAGATTTGATGCAGACACAACTCCATCTCCACAGGGAATCACTCACACAGATGCACGCATGGGCGAGCTCCTGCGTGCACATGTGCGTGCATGCACGCACACACACACATACACACATACTCCACATACACACAGACAAAGATTTTTCTGAGTTCATGTAAATCAGGTCAGCTCCATCACTTTCATGGGTATCCTCTTTTAGATAGAAAACACATTCTCCTTTCCAGGGCTTCTCCTGTTTATTCTTCTGAGTGAACAACAATATTTATATAGAGAATTGACAGTTCTTCAGAGCGATCATTGCTCTTGTTGAGATTCTTCCTATATTGAATATTTTGTAGTAACACACATAGTAAGTAGTAAGCAAGCCTGCAGCAATGGTAGTGTGTTCAGTAAGCAGCAGGAGAGATCCTTCAGTGCTGTGGTTAGCCAACAAGCTGTGTATTGTTGCCTCATATGAAAAGCCCCTGCCAGTGATGATCTTGGTGGCAATAAATGTATAACTTTGTAGAGTCACAGCACAGGCTCTTTTCCGAATGCCCAGTGGACAAAATGGCAAAATTGTTTCTGTGTTTGTCTGATTGAGGTATCTCAGTCCAGACACCAGGGAATCTCTGGTTTTGCTCACTATCAAGGAAAAACAATAACCAAAGCTATTCACTTGAATGAAATAAGCCCCTGTGTGGCCTGCATAGATCAAGATACTGCTATGGGATAGGAGTAACTTACAAGACTTGTTGCACAAACTGTGAGAGAGCTGTGCTTTGAACCCATGGAAGGTACAGGGATATGCATTTTAGTCAAAGTTTGAAATCCATGTCTGATAGTGTTAAGGTATTATCAAACTCAATTAAATTTTAAAAAAGCAAGGGGTTAGCAATATAGTTAAGATCTCTCTCTCTCTCTCTCTCTCTCTCTCTCTCTCTCTCTCTCTCTCTCTCTCTCTCTCTCTGTGTGTGTGTGTGTGTGTGTGTATTTCATTTATAAGTATCTTTCAAAAAATGATATCCTCAGAAGAACTCTTGGTTTTCCACTTCAGAATATAACCTACAGATTTCTTTATCTCAGTTCATGGGAATTCAATACTTTAAAAGCATGTTACAGTTTCCCAGTATGATCTATTTCTCCTGTGTGCGTTGCTCTTGAGAATCTAATACATGGGCAAATTTAGTCAGTGTGTTAGTTTTTTTACAGTATTTCAACACTGTTTGTCAATAATCCTTCTTCTTTATTTTTTACCATTCCCCACTTTCTAACTATGCCCATAGCTTCTCTTATTCTTAGACAACTTTCTATGCTTCCTAACATGCTAGGCTAAAAATTTAATTTGCATACAAGAAGCCAGAGAAGCCTTGTTAAATGTGTGTTAGATTAGAACCTTGCTGTGTTTAAAATTCTCTGGTGGTTTTCCATTTTATGAACAGTTAATTAAGCCAAACACCTGTATCTGTTCCCCTAAAGTAGTACACTATGTCATTCTTGCATACTCATTTTTCTGGTCTCTGTACTTACTGAATCACTCTGCACTCATTTGGATCAGCATATTATCCCTTGCATGGGAAAAATCCATTTATACTCTGTGCTTGTGTTCTGAAAAAGCCATATAAGGTATGCCATGAATGAAAAACTCAAAAACACCTGAAATCTGAGGCTGTGTGCAATATCTTCCAGGTACTTCCAGATTCTATAATCTCTAATTTTTCCATGCAATGCTTTGCATATTAACTCCATGGTTAAATGGGAGATGTACCTAATCCTGTAGAGATCTGAGACCTAAGGGAAAGGGGATGCCTGTTGGGTGAAGGGGAGCACCCTCTCAGAGGCAAGGGGAGGTGGAATAAGGACCTCTGGGAGAGAATAACAAGAGGAGTTGCAATGACTGGAATGTAAATAAATAAAATAATTTAAAAAGAAAGAAATATAGACAGGAAGGAAGGAAGGAAGGAAGGAAGGAAGGAAGGAAGGAAGGAAGGAAGGAAGAAAAGGTAAGTGCAATATAGAGATTATAGAGCACCAGAAATGTTTATCTTGTTTTGCAGATATAGCTGATGAACCACAGAATAAAGCATAGTCTCCAACAGCCTTTCCAAAAGCTTATCTGATCTGAGACTATGTGACTAAAGTGTTTACCCTGGATACACACACACACACACACACACACACACACACACACACACACACACACACTGTCATAGTCCATGTCCTGAGATATTTTTATTTTCTAATCAGGAGGGTATTATATAGATTTCTGGGACATTTTACAAAAGTCATGGGCAAAATCAAACAAGCCTCTATTCTAAAAATGCTCATTCTTTATACACTTCTTTTTGTACGAAGGTCATAAATTTTAATCAAGTTGTTTAAGTATTTATTGCAATCAATCATTACACTATATTTATTATGGGTAATATGCTCAATTCAAGTATATATTCTGATCATAAATTGAATTTTAGAGAAGATATGGTCAAATTGAATAATTTATAGAGTATTTGGCTTCCCGGATATTATCAAAATCAGTTAAAAAGTCATAATGTTTGATCAATAAAACCAGTTTTAATATGCTTTTATTTAAAACAAATTATAATGTAAAAAGAAATAATTTTGCAGGATTTTATAATTTTAATAAATTCAGTGTATATATTTAAGAGATTCAGCAGGATGTTACCTGTATATATAATAAAATTATTGTTATAGCTAAATTAATTAACATATCAATAATAACAATATCAGAACATATCAAACATAACAAAGTTATTCATTCCCCAAAACATGTGAAGAAAACAGAGATGTTTATTAGACAAAAAGCTTAAATCCTCAATAATCAAAATTAGCAATTACAACATTCATTCTAAATGTTATAATTTTGACTTTTTCATTCTATAAACTAGATATTCTGCATCCTCAGATATAAATTCGATATTATATGACCTGATCAATGATAGGAATTCTGCCACAATGTGGATGAATCAGTGTGGCACTATTATAAATTTATTGTGTATACTGGAAGAAGAATTTTGTATGACCTCTCCTCTACATATGTAGAGTAAAAAAAACTATAAGAGTTAAATGCAACTCTAGTTATATGTTCTCTAAATGTAATATTGTATGTATGAATGTAAATTATGTTTAAAATTATAAATATTTTTATGATAAAAATTATTAGAATGGAACCATAACAAATATTAAAAAGTTAAGAAAAAACTACTTCTAGGCAAATTATGTATTAATTATTGTTACATTCAAAACAAGTGAATTGTAAAAATATTTTACTCTAAAATATTACAAAATAACATTCAGAGTAAATAAAGGTTTTGCCTATAAATTACCATGTTTCATCCTAAAGCAAAAATGTTTCTCTTTTCTGAGGTTAAGTTCTGATTAATATTCTAGTTTTTCCGTATCATTTTCTTAACAGTTATCAGTTATAGCCCATATATATCACTGTATTCTTTGAATTTGTTTTCCATAAACAGACTTGATCTTTCTCCATTCACAGTATTTTGGATGATTACTATATAGTTAACTCTCAATAAGTTTAAAGGAGCTAAGGTTTTAGCTAATCTTCCTAAGCTACTCAATAGTTTAATAAAAGTCTTGAATAACATCACAACTGCTCACAATTACATGTTCACTAAACACCAACACCAATGGTTTGTGGTCAGTCTGATGGGTAAGAAAGGCTGAGGACAAACATGGATCAGGATCCAACACACTTACCAGATACCTCACACACATCAGACACTAATTTTCTGTGGCCAGATCTTGCCTTAGAGGAGCTGTACACCTAAGACTCAAATTATTTCTGGATTGATCTTACACTCACTAACAGGTTACAAAGTCTAGAAAAGGGCTAAAGAGTTACCTGAAAGAGTTTCAAATGTATTGAGTTGGCTGAAAGCTGTGAAGTTCAGACAAGGTTTCCATCTTTTTGTGAGCTGTGAGCTTTTTACCCATGCCAAATGGGAATTTTCACAATGCAATATTCTTTGAGCCATTTTTGTCCCTGGAGATAACCCCAATGAAACTCATTGATTCAACAAGTTGAATATTGGTAGTGTGCTTAATTTGATTGCTCTTAACTTCCCTGTCTGGGATAAATAGATGTTTGTTGGCATCTTCCAAGGAATGATGCCATGGAACACCATCTCAGTGTATTTGTGGGGAGCAGTGTAACATGCCTGCATTCCCAATTGTTGGGAGATGGGTGAATAAAAACTTGAAAAGCAATCAAACAAAACTTCACACACACAAAATAAGCACTTGTACTTAGACATATACTTAATTTACTTTGAATAGTTCTTATGATTGATAGGTATCACAAAGCCTTTATACTTAAAGAAAATCTGTACTGATAATGTGGAGTCTATTGTTGATCATAGTGAATCTCTCTGATCATGCTGAGCCAATGAACATGTTAGAAGATTAGATTATCAGGGTGACCCTTTAGGAGGACCAGCAGTCTCAATAACCTGGACCCCCAAGGTCTCTCAAACACTGGACCACCAACCAGGCAGAATACACCAGCTGATATGAGGCCTCCAACACATATACAGCAGAGGACTGCCAGGTCTGGGTTCAGTCAGAGAAGATGCACCTAACCCTCAAGAGACTGGAGGCTCCAGGGAGTTTAGAGTTCTGGTTGGATAGGGGGTGGGGAGTGGGGACATCCTCATGGAGACAGGGGGTGGGAAGGAGGTATGGGATATGGAACAGTTGAAGAGTGGATGGAGGGGAATAAAATCTGGTGTGTAAAAATAAATAATAAAAGATTTTAAAAAAGAAAATTATATCATCAGGACCTGTCTCAATGTTTAAAATTACAGAGGAAAAAAAAATTAACTGAAACAATATACAGAATTCAGATAAATGGCACACTTTCTCCTGCAAATCAAATTAAGCATATTTACAACATGTCATGTATTTATGTTTTGCATATCACAGTTAAAGTACTGAAGTATTAAACAGTAGCAACACAGAGTGAGAAGGGCCACAGTAAAACCAGAATCTGGAAAAAAAAACAAGACAGATCATTTCAACAGACAGGAAGTATGAATAGCTCAGGCTAAATGCCAAGTGGTATCTTCACACTGACAACTTACTCTTCATGTTTGAGTAAGTGATGCGACTCATGTCATAATATAAAGAATTCTGTGTGCAATCAGAAACTTAACAACATTTTCAAAGAATAAATAAATCTGACTGAGACTAAAAAGAATAGGTTATCTTTTAGGGAAAAAAGCCTAATGAAATTAGAGCCACCTACAGCAGAGATATTATTTTTTTATTCACTTAAAAGCTGATCTAAGATATAAAGGGCAAATAAAAAGCTCACTTAAGTATAACCACCCCATTAATGTCACTGTGTAGCCTTTTCCCTCCAACATTAACTCTATAGGAGTAATTAGGAACTTGAAATATGATCTTTAAGGCAAAGATTATATCATACTTCTTTGCAGTATTAAAGTTGTGTCAGTGGCACAAGTCCCTTAACAACAACTCATTATTCTTTCTAAAATATCAATAAGAATCAAAACTATGAAGTGAAGCCAGGATAGAAATGTTTTCCACCATTTAGTTACCCAGATTATAACTCACCTGTGGTATAAAACCCAAAGCTATACTTAATTGACTGACATTCAATAGGAGTATTAGATGTCCCCAAAATGACATATAACATTTCAAATTAAAGGGCTATATACAGGTCACTAAGGACTGATGGGAAAACAGTAATTTTCAATAGAAGAGTTGATTAAAATATGACTTGCCATATATTTGCCTAATTTGGTGAATAGAGCATATCCAAATTATTTTAAGTTACTGTAGAAAAAAATAATCTTTAATTTTTAATGATTTAAATGTTGTCAATATAGGATTAAAAAACAATAAACTGCATATTATCATTGAAAATAATAAATTATGTATGTATATATGTGACTATATAAACATAATATATAAATATATAAAATGTATATAAAATATATGTAAATATATATATGTGTGTGTGTGGTTTATATATAAATCTTTAAAATGTATCCATAATCAGACAAAATCAAGACAAGGAAAAATATTAATAATTTGCAGAAGTTTTCTTTTATACTCTTTAATTCCCCAACCTATTTATTTGCATAGCTAATTAAAGCTGAAAATAAATTTAACTTACTGTCTTACAAAGACCCTTCAGGCTGGTCTTTAGTTTAAATGAATTATAAAATGAAACGACTCATTTTACATTCATAACATTGTTTTACCTTTATTTATCTTCTGCTTTCCACAGTCAGCTTCATTTTCATGCTTGGATATTTAATTATGTCACAGCAAATAAAGTTGTAGTAGAGTCATGGATCCTTGGTGAGATGATACAGCATTTGAACACTGTAAGTATTAGAATAACTGAGAAACCTAGCCCCAAGTAAAGAGTTTTCCCTTCAATAAACTCTTCATTGATCTTGGAAGGTAACTGTCAAAAGGTGGCAGCTGAAGGTAAAATATTAGGAGACAACAATACAGGTAGTATATTAATCATTATGGAGCTAAGTCTCTGAAAGTATAAATACAAAATGTTGGCAAGTTGTGGCTTGAGGTAAATACAGTAGAATGCATGTAATGTTGGTGTAATACTCATCATATTATTACAATTATTACAATTGGAGTTATTTTATTCAATTTAAAGTCATGATGCAGGAAGCACCAATCTAGAATCAGTATATATCAGCACTGTGTGTATTGGTCATTAACTTGAATATTTACTGCAGTATCCTAGAAACCTGCAAGAGCGGCACATTCTCTCTTGCAGAGAATAGGGCTGGCAGCAAATAACCTGAGGGGTGCTGGTAGCAGTAAAGGTCTAAAAATACTCACTTCCTAGTTACAGTTGTGCTAAAGTGGATGATAAAATACAACGTGTATTCAAGACTTATTTATTTTAATTCCTTATGTATATAGTTGTAAATGAGGATGTATTCATATATGAATGCAAATGTTTGCAGAGTCACAATGAGAGCATCAAATTCCCTGGAGCTGCAGTTTTATGAGGTTATGAGCATCTCCACGTGGTTGGTTGAAACTGATGGACCCAGGTGCTCTGCTAGAACAGTTCACACTTTTAACTGTGATCTATCTCCCCAGCAGCCCCTATCAAAAAGCAAAACAAGTACTTTTTCATTGTGAAGTAGGTTGTTTGCTTTTATGCTGGGAAAATTGGCTGAACCTTCCTTCCCCTTTCCACAAAATATATGAGCGTTGATATCAGTTAGAAGAGTCTTGCTGAGAAGAAGTTTAAAATGCAGGTAAAAAATGGACAACAGACATGAATAATGAACACGACGATAAAGAGGGAGGATGAAAGCAAAGGCATATAGATAGTTGAATTCCAAGTATGTTGGGCTTTTTCTTTTTCTTTTTCTTTTTCTTTTTCTTTTTCTTTTTCTTTTTCTTTTTCTTTTTCTTTTTCTTTTTCTTGTTCTTGTTCTTTTTCTTTTTCTTTTTCTTTTTCTTTTTTTTTTTGCATAAAACAGGGAAACATGGACCAAATTTTGTACTAAAAGCAAAATGCAACCTTAATAAACATCACCCAATGTAGTTTCATATGAAAAGTGATTATATCTTTACACATTAAATAGACTTTTTTATTTGTTTGTTTGTTTTTCCAGACAGGGTTTCTCTGTAGCCCTGGCTGTCCTGGAACTCACTCTGTAGTCCAGGCTGGCCTTGAACTCAGAAATCTGTCTGCCTCTGCTTCCCAAGTGCTGGGATTAAAGGAGTGCACCTCCATGCCTGGCAAATAGACAATTTTAAAAATCTCTTCAGGGCAAATCAATAATGACTTGTGTGGTTTTAAAAATAATAATAAATGGTACAAAAAAGATATGGAAATCAATGGAACAAAATACAAGACCCAAACAAAAATGAATATAACTACAGTCATCTAATATTAGACTACCCTACCAAAAATACCAATGGGAGAAAAGACAGAATATTTAACAAATCTTGATGAGGAAACTGGGAGTTTACATTTAGAAGAATAAAATTTCATTTATATCTATCACCCTCCAAATAATGAACTTCAAATGGAAAAGACCTCAATGTAAATATCTCAAAGAATGAAACTGTTAGATGTAAACATACACAGTATTCAACAAGACATAAATTTAAGACAGAACATTGTAAATAGGACTCAACATGTCAAGGCATTGAGGCCAACAATTCACAAATGGCATTTCATTAAACTACACAAGCTTCTGTATATCACAGAAAACAATCTATCAAATGAAGAGGAAGCACACAGCACAGGAGAAAAATCTTTGACAGCTGTATATCTGTTGGAGGATTTTATCCAAATATGTATAGAAGTCAATAAACAAAGACTCAAGAAAATGACTTACTCAATTATTGTTTAAAAGGCAGGGAAGCCTATGCCCCTGAACAGAGAAATCTTAAAAAATAAAATTGGCTAATAAATATTTCAAGAAAGTGTTCATTATCCTTAACCAATGCTGAAGCCAAATAAAAAGTATGTTGAGATTTCATGTTCCACCAGTCCTGGTGGCTAAGATCAATATAACAACCAATAATGAATAGGCACAAAGATGTGATGAAAGGAGAATCTTCATCCAGCATTGGTGTGACTTTCAACTGTACAACCATGCTGGACATCAATGTGCAGAATTCTCAAAAATCTAAGAATAGATCTTGCATATGACCCAGCAATAGCACCCCTTGGTATAATCCACCAGGACTTGATGTCCTACTCCACAAACACTCAGTTACATTCATTGTCATCCTATCCACAAAAAGCTAGAAATAAAACAACCCAAATATCTGTAAATTAATGAATAATGAAAATGTGCTACTTACACACAATAGAATTCTGAGTGTATAACCAGGAGTAAACACAGAAACCACCAAGGCAGTAAAGATGGGTCAATGGAACTGGAAGAATGAGCTTTAGAGAATGGATTATAAGTCATGGGTTCTATCAAAAACTGGAAATTAGAATTGTAAGGTAAGTGTGACTTTAACTAAGAAGGGAGAAATAGGAAGGAAAGTAAATAAAATTACCACTTTTTAAGACAGTTACAGGAAGTCATAATTTTGTGTTTATTTAAAATTACATTGTGTGTGTGTGTGGGGGGGTGTTGAATGAAATGATGTTTCTTGAAGTGATAATGCTCACCCAAAAACCATGAACTATCTTGCTAAATTCCCAATGCCAGGTTGAAAAACCTCCCTGGAGTCATCCTTCCAAAACATTGGTTATTATAATTGTCTGTTTCCCTTCAAAAAATAGAAACTCTGCCTTTATTGCTGAAGATATCATACACTTTAGACACAGGACTTGGAGGAATGGACCTGGATCTGACATCAAAGCCTTCTCTTTGAGGACTGGTGTGATAAGGTATTGTTATAAACACTGTCAAGGATTAAAAGTAATCAATACTATTCCCTGTATGATGCCTACAAGCTAGAACATTAACTAGCACACTGCTATATCTCCAAAGGAATAACAGTGACAATTATATCTTATGGGTAACCACTGTAATTTTGGACTTATGGCTTCCTATCTTAGTTACAGTTTCTATTGCTGCAACAAAACACGATGACCAAAAACAATATGGGGAGGAATGAGTTTATTTGATTTACACTTCCACATTGTAGTCCTTCATTGAAGAAAGTCAGGATAGAAACTCAAGGAAGGCAGCAACCTTGGGGCAGGAGCTGACACAGGTGTCATGTGAGTGCTGCCTACTGGCTTGACTTTTATCGCTTGCTCTGTCTACTTTCCTATAGAACTTAGGAACACCAGTGCAAGGATGGCACCTCCTTCACTAATTAAGACAATGCCTTACAGCTGAATCATATGGAGGTATTTTCTCTATTAAGATTCTTTTCAGAGAAATCTAGCTTGTGTCAAATAGATATAACTAGCCTGACATATAGCACCCCCTCTAAGCCTGACATATAGCACACCATTGTTAAGGCATAAACTTTCCTTTCCCGTTCTTCCCCAAGATTACGTATTAATATCAAAAAGACAATATAGATACTTTAATTTTTAAAATGTAATCACTTTCAAAATTAACACACTTAAAAAATCAATCTTCTTAAAATGCAAATTATTTTTAAAATTGAAGACCTCTCAACTGTGGACATTTGCATAATAAAATATAAGTTAAATACTTTAAGAAGGAATAACCTAGGCACAGTTATGGTTTGGATAAAACAAAACCATACTCCTGTGGCAAACAAACAAAAAACCTCAATGCTCAATATCTGGGATCCATTCACTATGATCTGGGCTATCCTAAAGGCCTTGCATGGCATCTCTGCCTTCGCTCTGTGCAAAACACACAGCTTGTCTTCTAAGCTCCTTCAGGCTCCACTCCTCTGCTGCTGCTGTTATTGGTGTTCATCCCACTGGCTTCTCTAAATTGCTGATGTCTTTGCTGAAGCTGGGTTGCACTTTCACCATTAGACTATCCTGCAGTCTCTTCAGGAACTCTATCTCTGCTCATAAGTGGCAAGTCTCTCTCCATGAAGCCTTCACACTTTCCAAACCAGTAGTACCTCATGGGAGACTCTTATACTACCAGGTTCAGATGCCAGTACTAAGGTGTGACTGTAACCACCTCTGGAGCACAACTTCCAACTTCTGTATGCTGATCCTGAAGAAATATTTGCCAGAATATTTCTCCTCAGTGATACTTCTAATTTCTAATTTCTTAGCTCCAGTTAACCAGCATGAACTGTGCCACTAAAGTAAAGGTTTCATTTCAGAGGTACTATCCTCTTGTTAATTATGGCTGACACTTCAGCTCCTGCTGATATACCACAGATTGTTTACATAAAGGTCTGGTACAATCTTTACTTCCCTCTGAAACTTCACAATTCAGGCCTTCATCCTCTACACTTATCTCAACATTCTTATCTTCCAAGCTCTTAAAGAATAGCTTTTCCATCACAAAGTTCCAAATACTTCCACATCCCTCCCCGAAAACAGCATGGTCAGGTGTGTCAAAGCAATACTCCCCTAACCTAGTAATAAGTTGTCTTACCTAGGGTTTTTATGGCTGCAAGGAAACACTACAGCCATTAAAAAAAGCAAATAAGCAAGTTGGAGAAGAGAAGGTTTACTGGTCAAGATCTTAAACAAGGTAGCAACCTAGAGGCAAAAGTAAATTTCAGAAGATAGCCACAGATGGGTACTGCCTACTGGTTTGCTTTCCATAGTTTTCTTAGCTTCGGTTCTTATAGATTGAGGACCACCAGTCTAGGTATGACTTCACCCACATGGACAATCACTAATGAAGAAAATGCCATACAGCCAAATACTACTGAGGCACTTTCTGAGCAGAGTTTCCCTCCATTCAGGTAAGTCTTGTCAAGTTGGCCAGCACACCTCCTCAGCAGGATACAGTGCATTCCTGGTGCAGTAAGCCTAGCTAACTATCTGTGACTAGATAAGCTATGGAACCTACAGTAAATCCTATGACTATCAACTTCTTAAAGTAGTATAATTTCTAGCTGCATTTTAAATACTTATCCTTATACCCATAGATAAGTATAGTCCCTGCCTCTTAATAGTAGATGATCTTTTTGCAGATAGCAACAATTTCAGAAATCTCCAACTTGTGAAATGTGGTAGTGAAAACCTGAGCATGTTGTGTTTGTTTCCAGTGGAAGAGTCTATCATAAAACCCGAACAATGTAGGGGTTTACTCTTGCTATAAAATCAAATATCTCCTTTTCACATAAAAACAATTTTTTTCAATATTTGTGGCTATAAATTTTGTGTTCAATCCTAAGTGACTAAGAACTGTGTTATAGGTAATTATAAACACTATACCTACATGTTTATCAAATAATACTTGTAATTTTCAAATGATGAATAACTATCCATTTCCTCTGGATAATAATTTGTTTTATTTCTGTTAAAATGTTTGCACATACCTTCTAGGCAATGTCATGTAAAATACATTAAGAATCTCTTACAATTGAACTCATTAAAAGCCAATAACCACAATAAGCATGCTGTAATACTTTCTCTATTTCAGAACACAGATGCTGAGGTTAAGGGTGTGAATGCCCAAGGGCAGATGGCTAGTGGCAGATCTGGAACCTGACATAAGTGTTCTGATTCTGACTAGTGAACTATAACTCTGTTGCTTTCCCTCACTATAACAATATATAGGAGGTAACTATTTAGTGGTTTTAGATACCCTATTGCAATTAGGCCTCAGATGAGGGTGTCATGTGGACCATGGGTAGTATACATGGCCTGAAAGCCAAAGAAAATGGTAGTCACTTTCCAATATAATCCTTAATGGTACTCACTCAGTCACTGATGACTTCTCACTCAGCCCCATCTACTTCTTACATCTCTCTGTACCTTTACCCTTGTGAACACACCTGAAATGGTGAGACTTTGAGGGCCCTTCAATCCTATTCAAACCATAAAAGTTCTTGATTCTTAGACCACTGAGTGAGACATGATTTTACTAAAAGATTGAGTATAACATATAATATAAAAATATTCTCATAAAATCTTTGGAGAAAAATCAAAAGGATAACGTTCATAATTTTGAAGTTCATTCCATTGAAAGCTATAAAAACGTATTCGTGTTTGAAAAATCTATCACATATGCTTTTAAATAAAATATTTTAAAGCATTAGTAAATATTCATTATTAAATATTTATATATTTGAATGTTTTAACAATTAAAATTGAGAATAAGTACCATATATCTAACCATCATTTAAAATTTATTAGTAAAGTATTTTAACAACTGTGGGACATAGTAAATTATTAAATAAAAATTAAACTGTTAGTGCATTTTTTACCCATACAGTTTATGAACATTTGTTTGTTGAAGCATCCCATTAAATTGTAAATTCCAATCATTTGATGTATATTTTTTTCTACTCAAGCAAGAATTTTATTGATTTATCTCAATGGTTGTAAAGAAGATATTTGCTATTTTTCCACCTTAATTCAGAAATTGGTAAGATTTTTAAAAAGACATTAATATCAAAGAAGCAGAAAATATTTTGATACGCAGTAAATTATGTACAGCATTAGTCATGTATTTGGTTGCAGAATATAATCTCAAATTTCCACAAGAAGAAGAAGCAGGAGTATCCTTATCCTGAGTTTGTTTTTCTGCCACATAGTAGGTTTGGAACCAGTCTGGTCTGCAGTAAACTCTCTCTCTCTCTCTCTCTCTCTCTCTCTCTCTCTCTCTCTCTCTCTCTCACATACACACACACACACACACACACACACACACAGGAGAGAGAGAGAGATGAAATCATAATACATAAAGCAGTTTAGCAACTTTTGGGCAGATCTTCAGTTGCATAAACCTTCATAAATATTATTTTTGGATATGTTTTTTCAGTGCCCCATACACCAACTTAAAATGTAGAAGACTAGCCCACAACGCATCCTGAAGATAACGAGTCTATTGATAATTCTTCAAAATTGACAACTGTCATTTAAATTTGTTTATCCAAGTCTTACAGAAACCACAGGCTGATTTATTTTAAAAGTGCAGCCAGCTATACTACATAGCGGCCTCACTCTCTAGAAAGCACAGCATTAATTCTTGAATTTTAAGTATCCATGATTTACAAAACTCAAACTTTCCACTTAATAACTTCTGAAACAAATTAACTATGTAAATATGTTTCTTCTTATAGTTTACTTAACTACAACTAAAGTATTTAAGATCATTCAATATTTAACTACTAGATTTTTTTAGCTGAAGTTTCAAAGGGAAAATCTAATATGAGTCAGAACATCTAATTATATCCAAGCACTTTCAATAACTTCACATGCCAATGAAACGAGAGCTTAATTCCTCTAGGCCTGAACTTACACACATATAGTAGGGCAGATTTTAGTGTGTTCTTCAATTAAAACTCTTTACTCTAACCTGGAAAGATGGCTGAGCAGTTAAAGGCATCAACTGTTCTTACAGAGAACCTAAGTTTGGTTCACAGAACAAATGTCAGAAGATCATAGGTAAATTTAACTCTAGCCCCAGGGCATCTTGTGCCTTTTCAGGATGCCACCAGCACCTGTATTCACATATGGAATACCATCTCTCACACAAATAATAAAATCTAAATAAACATTTAAAATATTGTTAGACTTTATAGACTAGAACTAAGTTATAATAGTTTCAGGAAGTCAGCCTAGAACCTATGCACTAGTATCAAGGAAGGTTAATGGTAAACATGTAACCATATGTAAAGCAAGCATTGAGAAAGTTGGTAGGATAAATTTTTCAAGGAAATAAAAATAGTAAGTGATATAAATGGACAGGTTAAAACAAGACACAGTGATAGATGCACTATACCTGGTTGAGATTTAAAAAATGTGTCTAGTCCTTGTGTTGTTGTTGGAGACAATTATTTTATCTGCTTTTGTCCCAATTGCCTATTCTATCAAATTAGGGATTGTTTCTCCCATAAAGTAGGTTTAAAAATAGAAGAACTTATGCAAAACTACTACCCTGACTCTGAACCACATATCTTTATCACTTTCAAATCAATCGATTCCCTTTCTACCCTTTAGAATTCTTTCTTAAACCAAAATTAATGAATAAATTGTCACTCAAGGAAAATATTTAAAGGCTAATTAATGTTCATTGCAATATATTTCTGAGCAACCAATTAAACGCTGCATAAAAATCAAGCAGAGAGTGCTGAGCTCTTGGAACTCAGCATCCTCTCCCCTGGACAGCAGCCACAGCTGGTATCCGCAGTGAAATCCCTGGTTCCTGGGCAATTAGATTACATAAATTATCTATGCACGTGCCAGAGACTCTGTAAAATGTGTGTTTTAATGAGGCATATAAGGCATGTGACTCTCATAGTGAGCATTAGCAGGGTAATTCATATTTAAACACTGTGCTTTTGATTTTTTAATCAGGAAAGCTCTTGTCTTTAGCTTCACGCAGTCATTTTTCTGCACATCTCTGCTCGCTGAGAATGCTCATGAGCTCTTCCATGAGCTGTAAAAGTAAAACCTCATTTCATTGAGTCTGGCATGAGTCGGTGTGTAGTCTCATCACCACCCGCATCGCAATGATTCAGGGCTCTTGTCGATAAATGCCAGTTTGTCTCAGTCTCAAGGAGACACTGGTGATATTCCCGGGGAGGTGAACATCCAGAAAACAGAGATTTTTAAAATAAACACCTGATGTGTGTCACATGAAAAATCACCTCAACACATTTTCAGTGTGTTCGAGTGAGAGAAACAATAAGTGAAGAATCCACAAGTCTGCACCCAGTGACTGTTAAATATGAGCGGGGTGAACACATGTGGCCTAGCAGCACTCCCTGAATATGGAACATTTAGCTTCCACAGTGATAACTAGAAACCATACATGTGTGACTGACAGTTTGAGGGTATTTTTCATTTAGGAGTAGGCCTAGGTGAACTGGAAGGTTATTTTACATAGAAGTATTTAATTGTCCCAGCAGGTGAGAATATCCTATATGAATTTTTGTGGCTATTCCAAACTAATGAAAGATGAGGAAGTCACCAGGAAGCATTTATCCTCAAACCATATACTGGATGTTCTAGCCACCTCCTCCTGAGTAACCCGCACACCCATCTGTGGCAAGAAGGGAAACCCATCTTTTAAAATCACCATCACACAATACAGAATGGGAGAAATGGAGGAATGAAATAAGACGTTTTTAGAAGCTGAATGGACTCTGTTTTAAAGCACTATTGGTTTTGGTGCTGACTATTTGATGCTGGATAATCAATTGGTGTGAACATCCACAGGAGAGATTTTTCTTGTCCTCATCATTCTTTAGTTACCTATAGTTCTTTGTGAAGTGTTAAGGAGGGATGTAGTTGATATCATATGCACCATAAAATCCTTGGTCATATTGTAAATTTAAAATCGCCATATATATATATATATATATATATATATATATATATATATATATATTATCTGCTTTTGTCCCAATTGCCTATTCTATCAAATTAGGGATTGTTTCTCCCATAAAGTAGGTTTAAAAATAGAAGAACTTATGTAAAACTACTACCCTGACTCTGAACCACATATCTTTATCACTTTCAAATCAATCGATTCCCTTTCTACCCTTTAGAATTCTTTCTTAAACCAAAATTAATGAATAAATTGTCACTCAAGGAAAATATTTAAAGGCTAATTAATGTTCATTGCAATATATTTCTGAGCAACCAATTAAACGTGGCATAAAAATCAAGCCCTGATATATATATATATCAGGGTTTAATTTTATTAAGAGCTAGTTATTTTCTCTTGGATCCTTATAGGTACAAGCTCCCTATCTCTGTATCTTTGTCCTTTTACACACACACATTGTACTTTAAAACAATATAATACATGCTTTCATAAGTGCTGACTCGGATGCCCTTGAGCACAGCAATAGTGATTAATTCCTAGGAAGAGTGTATATATGACGTAGCCTAGTAGACCCTGAGAGGGCTCAACAAAAGTGGGTGCTCATATTGGCAATGCTTTCTAGCTATTATTTTGTACAATGTATAGTAGAGGTCTAGAATCTCAGCACTTCTTGGCCATTTAGAGAATTAAGCATGAATTAAGAAGTCAAAGCCAATCCATCTATCTGAAGGAGAAGACAAAGGGTACATATGTGGGTGATGAACTCTGGGCTCAGGATTACCAGGGGAGAATAATAAGAAATCTCAGTAGGACATTTTAAATTTACAATATCCCTAAGGATTTCATGGAGCATATATTTAACAATTACCTTTGTAACTCTATTTAAATCTTAAAAAAAATTACATCAGTGGCATTTACTTATTATTTCGAACTAGAAAACCACTTCTGTAGGTTCCTACCTTCTTTATAATAACTATGTAAAAAGATAATTTCCTAATGTATAAACTGATTTCAAGTTTGAGACATTACTGTGAGCCATATGCCTTTCCTCACTCTAATTCGCACATAATAAAATGCTTCAAAAATAAAAGTTTATTTATCGGGAATCTGTAACAAAAATTATTTATACTTGTAAAACACACATTGTGCATCCACTACATTTCCATTAGTGAGTAAAAGTGAGAGTTGTAGCTCAAACTTTAATGATTCTCAAACCAGCAGATTCATTCTTATTGCATATGCATTAATCCTTGTAATAGATTATATCAGAAGAGACTGTTACCAGGCCTATCTCTAAATGTAGAAATGCAGAGAGAATGCTAAGGTTAGGTTTGTGCTGAAGAAAGAAATTGAGAATAAAGACTTAGGCCACTAAAGTCTAAGAGCAGAAACTATAAAGTAATTTAACTTCAGCTATAGTAGAGCTACAGCTTATAAGTTGGAGTAATATTTAATGAATCAGCGTAGAGGGCATCCAAATAATCAGTTGATTCTTATAACTCATAATAAAATCTCCAGCACTCTACTAAATACCCAATGTATACATGTTGCTTCTAGCATACACAATAACAAAACCTATATTCAAATCACTTCAAGACTAAATTGTAAAGTTAGTGTTCAAAGTAGAACATCTGTAAAATCTTTAATAGCTGTTCTGCCAAGTCTCTGCATCCACTTCGTTTGTTTGGCTTCCTTTGAGGACTGAAGATAAAACGTAGAAAGTGTTAGTACTAAGCTATATTCCAAATATAGTACTTAATTTTCTTTTATTTTTTTGTGTAAGTATAATTTAAAATATATTAGTCATGATATAACAAAATACAAAATTGTAACAAACAAAAAATGATCAAAGGTTAACAAATTATGAGGACACTTATTTTTCACAATATAAATTGATGTTTCTTCAGGTAAAAGCTAGGATTTCAAATGTAGTTAGCAGATCATAGTTTTCTACCATCGTAACATTTCTACTTACTCATAGTAACAGGGAATGAATGTTAATTGAATACACATCATTTTCTTCACAAGTTCCTGGCTTGAACTAGAACTATGATCCTGTGTATATATGAACGATTTAGATATTTCTATGCTTTAAAATTGAAACTGGGCAAAATGTTTACCAAAGATATTGTGCAGAATGTGGGGAAAGAAAAGCTTTCAATGATTGCATCCAGCTATTGAGCCCACAAACTGAAATAATGACCTACACGGAAGATAAATCCACTGGTGCAAAGGTGGCATTTGTATTCAAAGAGCAACCCACTGATTTCTGTCCTGACTTGAGGGAACATAATCATCTCTTTACTGGAGACATCATAAACCTGAAAGAGTTAATTCTAGTGCTATATTATTAAAAGCACTGTCTTAGTTTGCTTTTTCTTACTGTGATTAAAAAAGTGACCAAAGCTGGGCAGTGGTGGCGCATGCCTTTAATCCCAGCACTCTGGAGGCAGAGGCAGGCGGATTTCTGAGTTCGAGGACAGCCTGGTCTACAAAGTGAGTTCCAGGACAGCCAGGGCTACACAGAGAAACCCTGTCTGGAAAAACCAAAAAAAAAAAAAAAAAAAAGTGATCAAAGAAACCTTCAGGGGAAATGTTTTATTTAAGCTTACAGTTTATAGTATATCATAAAGAAAACTCAAAGCATGGAATCAAGGCAGGAACTGAAACAGAGGCTAGGGAGAAATGATGCTTACAGCTTTGCTAACCTTATTTTTTAATATATTTCAAAACAGCCTTCTCAAGAATGCCACTGCCCACACATCACAAGGCCCTTCCACCTCAATTATTAATCAAGAAAATTCTCCATAAATATGTTCCTAGGCCAAAACAATAGAGGCATTTTCCCAATTATATTCCTTCATCTCAGGTAGTTGTAGTGTCTGTTGGGTGTCAAAAACTAATCAGCTTAGTTTCCTAAGTTCCAGTAAATAACATGTTCATGTATACAAACATAATTAAATTCTGGCTTACACACACGCACACACACACACACACACAACACACACACACACAAAGACACAGAGGGAGAGAGAGGGAGAGAGAGAGAATGAGAGAGAGAGAGAACGAGAGAGAGAGAGAGAGAGAGAGAGAGAGAGAGAGAGAGAGAGAGAATGAATCACCATTGTTAGGTGATATATGTTATCAAGAATAGAAGGTGAGTTGGGTATATGAAGCACTGAAAATAATCTACATGCATGAAATCATAATAACCATAATTATTATAAATGTGATGAAAGGAGAGAAAAAGAAGGAAGGAGAGGAAAGAAGGAAAGAGAGAGAGAAAGAAAGAAAGAAAGAAAGGAAGGAAGAAAGAAAGGAAGGAAGGAAGAGAGAGAGAGAAAGGTAGATAGATATAAAGAAAGTTAGAAAGAGAAGAAAGAAAACCTTAAAGCTATGGTGTTGCCCTGAGAAGAGGAAGAACATAAGGATATCAATGGTAATTTATCTTCTCTTCAAAATATGTTTGACTTCTTTATAATTGTTCTCATATAGCAAATGTAATAAGACACTATTATTCTGTGAAATACCTAAGTACTTAATATAGTCTTGTCACCAAACCACTACTTATCACTGTTTACCCTAGTTTTTTCCCTGGATAGTGTAGAACATATGGTATTGATAAGTTTTGTTGATCGAATATTAATTGAGATCCTTGACAGGAAAAACTTGAGTACTTCTTTCAGAACTGGCATTCTTTGGAGATGGCAGGCAGGAGTCTGACTTACCATTATGTCATGTTGAAATCATCAAAAAGAGTATGGCAGACCCTCATGATTTTTGCAATTTTTGGAAGTTGACAAGTGTTAGTATTCAGTATGTTTTGAATACACTGCAGTATTTGTTTTCTTCAGCAAATTTATTTTGTTGCAGATTTTGTTTCTTGAATCTGACCTATCTTCTAGCTTTCAGTTAGATAAAAAGTGACACTGGTCTTTTGGGACAAACTGCATGGCATTTTGCTTTAATACTATTCTACATAATGTTGGATTTAAAATCTGTGAATGTGTCTGAAAATACAAAGTTAAAGGCAAACTTTCCTACAATGTAGGCATTATCTTGAGAAATGAATGTGGACTCTTCAAACAATAATGTGAAAATATTTAAAAAGAAACTATTTTAGCAGAAACTTATATGTGACACAATGAAGAATTAAAACCCAATAAAGAGATATCTGATATGATCATCAATTCTCCCTTACCATGTCATTGAGGCCGGCTGCTTACCATGAATTCTTTCATTCCTTCTCTACATAACATACCAAATCTCTGAGATTTGGGAAAAATACATCAAATCTCTTCGGAGAATGACTGACCTCAGACATCCACTACATGAGAATATTAAATACTGACCAGGTATGTCATTATTACACAAGGAAGTTGCATGAATAAATTGCACATGACATCTATAACTACTACAAACATTATGTAGAAACTGTATACAGTATTTACCAATTCAGAAAATATAGAGTCTTGTTTAAAGAAGGTATGAAGTACTAAGTGACATATAAAACCATAAAATGAGAGTTAAACCCATATCTCCACTGCTGGTGATGCTCCACACAGTGTTAAATAAACTATTAATTAGCAGAGACATCTGTTGACAATGGTTCTGATCATTCTCTATGTAGGCAAGGTGACACTGCCATGATCTACTTACCATACTTGTATGCAGTGGCAATTCAGTAATGGATAAAATGGGGATTGACTTAAAATCTTCTGTATCAGAAGCTCAACATAAGAGAATGGAAGTGTGTCTTCTTCTGCTAAATTGAAATAGGATTTTCTCTCTGTGCTCTTTATAAACACTTAGCAAAGAGAAAAACAAGTGAAAGATAAGCAGGGTAAGGGTTAGGGTTAGGGGTTAGGGGTTAAGGGTTAGGGTTAGAGTTAGGGTTAGGGTTATATCATATGTGCTCCTAGTTATATACATAAAATTAAAAATATAAAATATTGCTTTCTCACAAATTTCTAATGAGCAAATTTTTACCCTCCAATTTCCTGATTTAAAACTCTCTTGAAGGATGGACCATCTAGAGACTGCCATATCCAGGGATCCATCCCATAATCAGCTTCCAAACGCTGACACCATTGCATACACTAGCAAGATTTTGCTGAAAGGTCCCAGATATAGCTCTCTCTTGTGAAACTATGCCGGGGCCAAACAAACACAGAAGTGGATGCTCACTGTCAGCTATCGGATGGATCACAGGGCTCCCAATGGAGAAGCTAGAGAAAGTACCCAAGGAGCTAAAGGGATCTGCAACCCTATAGTTGGAACAACATGATGAACTAACCAGTACCCCGGAGCTCTTGTCTCTAGCTGCGTATGTATCGAAAGACGGCCTAGTCGGCCATCACTGGAAAGAGAGGCCCATTGGATTTGCAAACTTTATATTCCCCAATACAGGGGAATGCCAGGGCCATAAGAATGGGAATGGGTGGGTAGGGAAGTGGGAGGGGGGGTATGGGGGACTTTTGGGATAGCATTGGAAATGTAATTGAGGAAAATACGTAATTAAAAAAAAAGAGAATTTCTCTCATTTGTATGATATGCTATATTTTCTATATTCTTCAATAGAGAGAGCTAAAGTCTATGTTAAGGACACAAGGACAGACCAGCACAGACCAGCACAGAACACACAAGCACAATTAACATCAATCACACACAAACTTCACGCAAACATAGACTACAAGCAATGCAGTAACCAGAAAACAGACAGACTGAAGACAAGGAGACGGAAGTAGAGAATTCAAACAGGATGGTTGCTCTTGATCAAACTACTCTATGAGGAAGTGCTTTGCTTCATTCCTTAGTTCCACTCCAACACATTTTGATGCCCTCTGAGTTTACCTTTAATGTATTGACAGACAAACTTCTTAGCTAGTGCCTCATGGTTTTCTTATTCTGTTTTTAGATTACTATTATTATTTGGCAAACACAGATTTTCCTGCAGACAACACACACTTTAGAGAGAATGAGAATTGGTTTCACTTTCCTATAAGGAAGAACGGTGAATGGATATGATGTTATTTTTGAGAATTTTCTTCAGGTATAAAGCTGAAGCATCACAAAATTACGCAAAATATGGATGAATGTTTAAACTTTGGAGAAGGTCTCAATGAAGTATTTATGGGGAAGGAAATGAAGAGACTACCCATCTGTGTGGCTTTTTTCCTTCTTACAGATCTCCTATTGGTGTTGAAAGAGACACAGAAACTCAGGAGGAATGAACCTTTTACCCTGTGGCAGTCACTGTGCCTGGGCCAGTGCGACAACAAATGCCATAAGCAAGGGCTCCTGAATGGCCATGTACACTACTACACCGAGTAGTTGTGTCTCTGTCTATAATAAGGAAGCAAGCGGTTATTCAGAGAGGGATATGTTCATTTCAGAGACAAGGAACACAGAATGTGCAAGCTTGAGAAAACAGAGAGTGATCTGTGGATATGCTGAGTCAGGAACTTTAGCATACATACGGGTATGCTTTGAACATGTCTCTTAAGATGTCACACGTTTTTGACCAAAAGTTAATGGGACATAGTGGACACTTTAATGAGAATCATTGTGACTGGCAGAGACAAGTGAGGGAGAGTGAGAGAGAGGTAATGGCTGCCAATAAGAAAAACCAGCAATTTGAGCAATAGACAAGAGAAGTTAGGTTAGTTTTTGCTTTATATAAATTAATATTTAATATTCTACATAAATATTTAATAGAGTTCTAACCATAATGCTTGAATTATTTAAAAAAAAAAGAAGTGAAATAAATGTGAGAAGTTACACATTTCAGAAAAGGCAACATAAGCCGGTGAAATGCCAGGCAATCGTGGATGAAAAGAGCTGCAATCGCAGAGAATCATGGAGAAGAAGAGGGCTAAGAAAGGGAAGTAATTATTAATGGCTAACTTGCACAATAAGCTTGCATTCATGCCCACACAGGATTTATGAATAATTTGCAAACTAAAGAAGAAACCAATGAGAATGAGTGTTGTGATATTTCTAGGACAATTCAGAGAAATGTTTCAAATTATTTTTATTAGTTGCTGTCTCACTGGTTTTTTAATGCATACCATAAAGAAAACAATGGCAAGATTATATTCACTATTTTTGTTTATGTCTCCTGGTAATATTACTTGGGAATCTTTGATTAAAACCAGTAATCAAGGCACCACTAATGGAAGATCTGGTTAGATCTTTGTGGGTTATCATAATAGGGTTATATTTTTAAACTAGTAAAATTGTATACATGAATTCCTCCTAAGATGCATACAGAAATAATACACTGAACATTTTAGCATATTATAAGGGATCATAAATATATAAATGTTAAATGCAATACACTAAAATGGTAATTAAGATGCAATTTAGAAAAAGCATTTTTATTTTAACTATTTTAAGTAAAAGTTATCTGAGATAATTTTAACTCTAAAATATTTGAATATACAACAATTTTGGTCAATAATGGTCCTTTAGAATGAGACTTGATTACTGAAGGAACTCAACTTAGCAATTTATATTTGACTATTTCAATATTCTGGAAACATTCATTGATATATATATATATATATATATATATATATATATATATATATATATATATATATGTCAATGAATATATATATATATATATATAAACAAACAAATAAAAAAGTGCTTCTGTTACTGTTGTTGTTGTTCATATTGAAGTGAGTGTGTAATGGAGATAGGTGCTCATACAGTTGAGCACTGCTCTTGGACATGTATCCACAAGATCTCTTCCACAAAATTCAGATCAGCCCAGGATTGAACATGCAATAACTGTATTATTGAATATACTGAGCAAATGGAAAGACCCAAAGAACGTTGCATATGTGAGCTGACCTGATATTTAGGACTGGAATATTAAGAAAGTTTGCTTCTAGCTTCTTTTATGATTTATCTAGGATCATTTTAGCAAAATGGTTTCAAATTTATGGAAATTCTTATATACACATTTACATATTTTTATGTTCCACAAAGATACTGAAAATCCTGTCAAGAAAATATTCACCCAGTATGTGAAACTCCACCAATCTGATTCAGGTGAATTGATGAGTTTCTTTATAAACACCCACACCCCACACCCACTCACACATACACATTTATTGAAAGAAAAAAGAAAGAAAAAAAACACACAAAATTAATGACATTCTCTTGGGTAGCATACTTTTATTTAGAACCGTGACATTTATGCACATTCAACTACAGTTTCAAATAAAATAAACAGAGACAATAATATCATTTAGTCAAAAGCAGATGTATAATTTTGACAGAATTTTTATTTTTAATTTTATTATTTAAGTGTTATATATACAGGTGTTTTGGCTGCATCTATACCTGTGGAGCACTTTGTGTATGCCTTGTGTCCATGGAGGACAAAATAGTGTGTGAGGTCTCTTGGAACTGGAGTAAGAGTTGTGAGTCACAATGTGGGTGCTTAGAATTGAATATTCTGAAAGAATATTCTGAAACAGAAGCCAGTGTTCTTAAAGTCTGAATCATCTCTCTATCTCTTTTCAGGAAAGTTTTTTTTAAAGATTAACCTTAAATTATTGATGATTTTATATTCATTTACACTTTCCCAAACATAATTATCTTATTGCTTTACTGTTATGAAGACACATCATGGCCAAGCAACTATCATACAAAACAAACAAACAAACAAACAAAAAACAAACAAACAAACAGAACATATTGAACTGAGAGTGTGCTGATAAATTTTGAGTGTTACTCAATGGTTATCATGGCACAGAACAGACAGACATGGTGTTGGAGCAGAAGCTGAGACATTTTCATGCTAATCCTAAGGCAGCAGGCAGAGTCACTAGGTCTAGTGTGGGCTTTCAAAACCTCAGTGCTAACCCACAATAATATGTTTCCTCTAACAAGGCCACACCTATTCCAATAAGACCACAACTACTCTTTTCTTAACAACGCCCAGTAACTGGTGACTAAGCTTCAAACATGTGAGCCTACAGGTGTAGTTCTTACTCAAAGTACAACAGTAATATAATAGTGTGAATTCACAATGAGTTTACCTATATATTACATTTCTGGTAACATATCCATATAATGACTTGTGTTGGTTTATATTGAATAACCAGACATGGTGGTTTATGCTTGTAATCTCACCTGAGAAATGTGGTCAGGAGACTGACAAGTTTACAGTTATTGTTAAATACATAGCAAGTTTGAAGCTAGCCTGAGCTATATAAACTTCCTGACTCATAATAATAATTATGATAAAAATAACATATTTTTAAAAACCAAACTCAACGTAGTTAATAATTTGTTTCAGGTTGTAGTGTATTAATTAGTATAGCTATATTTTTATAAAATTTAACTTTCACTATTTATTATTTTATAGGCTCTATTTTAGCAATACATAATATATATAATTTAGAGAATGATAGAAAAATAATTGAATTTAGTTGACAATTTTTCTCATCACCTGATGATGTTCTTGTGGCTCCATTTCTAACCCTGCAGAAAGTTATTTTCTATGTGTAAGCTGGAACATCTGGTGATTCTCCCTCTGTTGTATCATTTTATATAGTTGAAGACAATCCTTTGCTCTCTTACTCCTTATCTCTCAATTAGCACTCTGTAAAGTGAGTGGATTCAGTACTCTCCAAGAAATTATGTCACATTTTCTTAGAATATCAAAATGTGACCCAATTTCATTGTAAATACTCTTTCCAGAATTGATATAGTTAGAAATGTGATCATTAGCATGAACTAACACAAGATAACAGATGTTTTAGACAATTTGGAAAATTTAAACATAGAACACACACATACAGAGAGGGGGGGAGGGAGAGAGAAAGAGAGAGAGAGAGAGAGAGAGAGAGAGAGAAGCTAGAAAGTGGGGCTTGAGAGTTAAGATGTACCTAAGATGGTCCACCTGTTGTTCCCATCAATATATTTAAAAGCTGTATTGATCTATGACCTCATCTGTTCAGTTGTTATAGAAACTCCAGAAAATTGATGTGACATTGGATCACAGTACTGAGGGGCATGGTCTCATATTTAGCTGTGAGAATAAACTATCTCCTGTCCCTGTGAACTGAGTGCTGTGTTTCTGTATTGAGAACACAAAGGGAAATCATCTCCATTTTCCCATCTCTGGTTTCATTTATTTATATTGCCAGTCTACATTTTTCCTGGTTACATTAACTAATGTTAATATACATTTTTGAAAAGAACAATTTGAGTCTTTTTGTTTCATTCAATATATTTGCATGAGCAGCTTTCCCTGTGGATCTCAAGGCTGACTTGAATGCTGGATCGATCCTCTTGCTTAGCTTCCTGCCTATTGTGATTCTTACAGCAACAAAATTTTTTAAGGTTATTTTTGGCTTATCACTTGCTTTTTTTTCTCATTTTTTACTTATGTCTGTTATGATTTTTATTACTTCTTTCCTTCTTCTAATTTTGGGGTTAATTTCCTCTTTTCCATGCTTAAATTGCCTTTATTTTTATTCTGATACATCCATTTAATTTTGATATATACTTTATTTTATATTTGGATGATATTTAAGTTTCTCTTTCCTCATTAGCTACTATTCTTCTCTTTCCTAATTTCTAATTAACAGTTTCATACAATCATACAAAGAACTTCAGGGTTTAGTTTCTTTTTTGGTTTCCTGTTTCCTAAAGAGCAGTTAGAATATTAATAGATATAAGATATTTTTGTTTCTATTCCAAATAGCCCAATAATACAATTATTTCACTATTATATAAACAATTTTAGTCTGAATTACACATACAAATATGTATTATAATTTCTATAAATACTGTCATTGCAGTGGAAGTTGTTCAGAGCATCAATGATAATGGTTAATTTTATTTGCAGACTTGTCTCAGTTAAGGCACCAGGTAACACGGTATTTCCAAATGTGACTCTGAGGATACTTCTGGAAGAGATAAGCATTTGAGTCAATACTCTAATTAAAAAAAAAAGAGTATATTTAGTGCAAGTAATCACCTCTCAACTCAACTGGTATCTGAATGGAAAAAGAGGAAGATGGACTTCTTTTTGTCTTCTAGCTCTGGACTACCTATGCCCTTATGTCTCACATATCGACCATTGTGTTTCTGAGGCTTGTGAACTAAAGAGTGAAATACACCAGTAACTTCTATCTTCTTCTAGCCCCTATAGTAAATTCTCCTACAAGTGTTGATGGATGTGCTCTGGGTACTGTTTTTCCAGAGAATCTTGATTCAGATCTTGTCCTCATTGAGTTTTCCAATGTCTGTGAGAAAAAAATTCTGTGTTAAGGTAGATGAATACAACTAGATTTGATAGACCTCCTTAATGTTTCTTGTAATTCATTTTTCCCTACACTTTTTTTGATGGTAACTTTTTTGTAAATGCTATCTTTTATAATTTTATGAATCAATTTTCTAACTTATGGAATTATAAAACCTTTAGTAAAACTAAAGTCTGTGCAATGACAGTAAAAGAAAAGAGTGATTTGGAAGCATCACTTCCAATATTGATCATGAATATAATTATTGTGTAACAATAGGCATATTACCTAATTTCCAAATATTAAATATGCAAGTCTTATGTTGAATTTGAAAAAAAATGACAATAATTTTAAATTCATATCTTACATTTACAAACATGTTTCTGTATTAAGACAACAAATAATACAAAATATCAAAATTAGAAGCACAGATAAGAAACCTAATTGCAGAGAGACAACTGTGCTTGAGAGCACACCGATGCTTTATAAATGTATCATTTAAACATATGGGTATATATATATATATATATACCCATATATAATCATTTAGGTTATCAGAGAGTCAAACATGAAACTGAAGTTGTTCTTATATTTGAAGTACAGAATGACTTGAGAGAGAATTGAAAAGAATATATATATGGGTATATATATATATATATATATATATATATATAGTGGAATAAAGAGAGATACATCTATCAAATATCAGTGAAATATAGCTTTTCATACAGTGTGAGTAACTGCGTTCGATCTCTTGGAATCTAGTAAAAAGCTATGACTAATTGCTGGCAATTACATTGCTTAGGCAATAGGGACCAGAAGTTCACAGATTCTACTGGGCTCCACCCAGGAGGCTAGCAACAGCTAACAGCTTATATCATCACCTGCCACAGCTAACAAGTGGTCCAGAGGTGGGTTGCCTATGAAAGGACTGCTAGTGACTGCAGGATTCTTGCTTTCTTTTCTCATATACTCTCTCTCTCTCTCTGTCTCTGTCTCTCTGTCTCTGTCTCTCTGTCTCTGTCTCTCTCTCTCTCTCTCTCTCTCTCGTGTGTGTGTGTGTGTGTGTGTGTGTGTGTCTGTCTGTCTCTCTGTCTCTCTCTGTCTCTCTGTCTCTCTGTCTCTCTCTCTGTCTTTCTCTCTCTCTCTACCTCTTTCTCTCTGCACTGCTTTCTTAACTCACTTCTCTTCCCTTTACTGTTCTTGTGTGAATTAGGCATATCCTACTTCTGCCTAATTCTGCCAAATCTATACTGATTCATTGCTTTGTCTGCCCCTAGATTAGACACCATTTTCAAATATGACTGCTTCCTTCTACAAAAGAACTTTTCCTTCATTGATAAGCATATACTAAGTGCATGTCAGTATTCCAGCCAGATCGTTTAAAGGTGTATCTTACCAGCTATATCACCGACTCAGAAGGTCTTTGGATGTGATTCCTTGCCAGAGCAGTCATGTTGCTGGATTAAAATTCCTATATATTTTGAGTTTGTGATAATAGATAACTTATCAGTCATGGATGAACCCTGCAAGGTGTTCTTGGTTTAAGGCTCCTCTTAATAATTGTTGTGGGGTTCTAAACATCAACTTGAGTATTCACATTCATTCACCATCTCTAATAGCTACATGGAAATACTGGCTGTATGGTATACTATACTGAATTATTTCCTTTGACATACCTTCTTCACCTCAGTGGCTGGTGCTTTAAAACAAAGCTGCTTGTTTTCTCTACTAAAGTTATATAGACTAGGAGAGTTTTAGAGGTCTGAGACTTCATGATTTCTTCATTTTCAGTTATTTATTTCATAATGTTATCTGCCTTTCACTTCATTGTATTTCTAACAATTTTTAAATTTAGGTTCAGTGTTGGAAAAGCAATTAGTATCATGGTTTGTTGAACATTATTCTTTTAAAATTTAAATGCAATACAATCATTTAGGTTATCAGAGAGTCAAACATGAAACTGAAGTTGTTCTTATATTTGAAGTACAGAATGACTTGAGAGAGAATTGAAAAGAAGAGGAATTTGTTGTAAGAACAAGAGATAATAGAAAGATAAAAGAGGGGGCTTAAATCAAAGATTATTATGTGTGTGTTTGAAGTTATAAAATAGTAAATTGGCTGATTAATTTTAAGATCTAGACAACACAGGACTGTATTTTGCTAGTTTCTACTCTGTAACTAGATTTTCTGACTTGAGTTTCCTCCTGACCAGAGCTGAGCATTTAGCAGGGGATGGCTCATTACAGAGCATCAGCTGCATCCTTGCTGAGAAGGAAGGAACTTTAACATCCCTCAGGGAAGCGATTATTTTTCTGCTTATCACTTTCAATTTGCTGTTTTCTGGTTCTGACTTCATATCAGTATTTTCAGTAATGGACACCAAATTCAAATATAGATAAGCCAAAACATTTAAATTTGTGGACTTACTGATCCTTGAAGTTGAAAGATACTGGTTATTCAGCAATTATTCAGATAATATAATCAACACTTTTAGCTTACTCTTTCCCATCCCTCTTTGAGGTGGAACAATATAATCACATGTAACTAAACATTTGAATAGGTAAAGTCAAGCTTAGTAAGTGACCCCTTTCAATTCTAATGAAGGATTCTGATAAACTCTTCACCCAACGCCTATTATGGGAATCATTGACTTACACAAGGAAAGAAGTACTGTGTTCAAATAAGTATAGGTTCACAGGTGCATTCCTAACAGTGGAAAGCAGTAGACTGTAGGATTGTGACTGGTCAGCCTGAGAAGGTCACACGTAATGGATTGCCAGTTTTAAAGTGATGCTGAACAGAATAAAGTAAAAGACATCATCTTCACTAGACCCAGTACTACTCACCTCATATACAACTATACATAAATGAATCTAAACTGCAAATCCATCTCTTAAACGAATAATTTAGAAAATAGTAAAAGTGTGACTAAGACAAAACACATAGGTATCTGATGAAAGTGAAGTGAAATCAAAGGAGCAGTAAATATTTTCATGAATGAAATATCTTTGTTCAATATTGAAGAACACGTAATTTTTAGCTGTAAATTTTATCTCAAATACAGGTTCTGTCACCAGGAAATTAACACTGCATCATATATTTGCAAGAATGCTCAATGACATGACATTTGTATTTATAAAAATATATTGTATTTGATATTTCAAAATAAATATAAATATTTCAATAGATATTCATGCATGAATAAATGTGTACATGAATTTAACTTATATGTAAACCTATCTATAAAAGTGCTCATGTGAGGCAGTATGATATATGTATTTTATATCTCTAACCCGAGAGTGAAACAGTGATGACCCTTTAGTAACAATCATCCTACCAGATCAGATCTCAATCTCTGATTACAGTTGATGACAAAGACCCAGTATTATTTTCTTGTGCCAAAGTTTGACTGAAAAGAGTATAACCATACCTGAAAGAGTCCTGAGGATAAGCCAGGACAGCTTCATAAACATTTTGAATAAAATGTTGATGGTAACTTAGATAATGAAGTAAAGACTCATGTCATAATGCTGATACCAAACAAATCTGCTTTGTAACTCTCTGAACCTCTTGTCATGGACTGAAAACTCCCACTGAGGGAAAGAAATCAAAATCTCAAATATGCTACACTGGAACCACCTCCACCAAAAATCTCATATTATGTCTGATTACATTAAAGGGCACAATCATTTCAGAAGTTTAATAGCTAACAATGTATGTCAACTTGTACAGCAGAAGAAAGTATCTCATAGCCACAATACTGATTTTCCATTTAATTCATAACCACAATTAGTCATAAGGTCATCACTGAACAATGCTTCCTTGTTTGTGTATTTCACTATCATGACCAGGTTTCTAAAACATCTTAAAGGGTTTATATTTCTGCAATTTTCCTAGAATAACTTACCAGGAAGACTATGCATTGATTCCAAATCACATTGTATATTAAAATTAATTCACATATTTTGTTACTTGAAATACTTCCATACAGTTAGATATGAAGAGAGACTGGAAAAAGGTTGAACAGCAGCAGACTTAATTGGCAAAGAGATGTATGTTGAAGATCTCATTTGACAAAAATGTGACACCCTCTTTCCAGAACCTTTTTGTCGGGGTCCACTCTTGGTTTCAGAGGAAGTGATACAATTTTAATTGTGAGAGCAGCAACACTCTATGTAGAAAAAGTAGGAAAATATCAAATATGTATTGCTTAAACTATGATTTTAATTCTCTGTGATCATTTTTATTTAAACTATAAATCAATCAACTTAAATGGAGTATGAAATTGCATGGTGTGCTAACTAACCATTTATTTGATTCTATTAGAAGCTTGAGCAAAGCAAGGGCATTATGTGCTAAAATATTCTTTCCAAATTTTTTTGATTATGTAAAATATGATATATGTAACTTTCCTAGAACAAAACCCCCAGTCCTGAGAGGACAACTCTGTGTAGTTTCATCAGACATTTTGATGATTTTTATGACTGAAACTATAACTTACACAAAGTCTGAAACGATAGTATCCATATGGTGTTTGTCAACTTCTCTTTGAAAAGTAGAATAAAAACATTCCCAGTTGTTCAATATTGGTAATATAAAGTAGAGAAGACACTGTATACTTTCTCTTCAGCCTTTTCTCTAACCCCATCAATGAGCTCCTTGCAATTTTCTTTGAGTCAAGTTGTTGAGAAAAACCAATTAGTATTGGTATATAAGGAAACATGGGAATTGGCTTATGGGACTTTGGGAAACTCCCAAGACCCACTGTCTCAAGTCAAAAAAGCAAGTGTCATAATAAAGCCTGAGTCTGAATATCAATTGCATTAAAGATCTGCTCTGCAAGCCTGAAGATGGCTGTTCTACTTACACAAAGCACAATTTCCCTTACTCTACCTTTATATTCTGTTGAGATACACAGAAAGATTAAGAATATCCTCTCTCACAGGTGAGATAAATATTTTCAAATTACTCTATCAGAGGACTAAGATCTCTAATAATCAACTTCCCATAAATATAAAAATAATGTTTTATATATTTTATGGTAATGCTTTCATTAGTCAAATTAACATATTACATGCTAATTAAATCGAAACACTATTTCATTTAGAGGAAAGGAAATGCCTAGAGAAAATACCTGGATTTCTGGCAATTAGTTTTATGAGAAAAATAGTCACAAAATATGAATGGTATTTTCTCTTCTGACTGTCTACAATTTGATTGGACACTTCTTATTCATATGTATGTTTGTGCAGTATGATCAACACATCTGCTTTAGCCATAATTGTTTTACAATGACTAGAAGATGTATAACCACCTGAATAACTGTGTATATAATGGGGGTTGGAAACATTCAGAGGCATAAGTCAAAACACTGGGATAGTTAATTATTCAATGCTTGGAACTTCAAACCAAACTAAACCAAACCAAACCAAACCAAACCAAACCAAACCAAACCAAACCAAACCAAACCAAACCAATCCAAAAAGGTCATTTCTGATTTTGTTGCACTAGAAAGGGGAAGTCATCTGGTCAAGGCAACAATCTGTCTATAAGAGTAACAAAAGGTACCATTTATTGCAATTGCCTGTGGTTACCCCACAGAGGTGGAAGAGTAAAGTCCCTTGTTGAAGAGGTCATGCACTTCAAAAACAGGGCATAGAGATCCATGTTTGGAACTGACCTGGAGGTACCCTCTCTGAGGCCTAGCTTTCATGGTACCAAAAGACTTCATTCAGACATCCAAAGGAGAGAGACAACTAGCAATCCCAGCCAGCTATGAAGCCTAAGAACCACATCAATACCAGCATACCATGACAACCAAATAGATATAGTATTGATATGTATAACTTGGAGCTAACTAACAGCTCCAGCTTAAGACCCACTCAGAAAGAAGACTATTCCTGGTGCTGGGAACCTAGTTAACTACTCAGTACTAATAAAATCATAGTTATTGGAGGAGAGCCTACAATGTATAGCTTATTAAAACAGCATAATCCCTAAAAAAGAATCTATAAACATTTGTCTTTATATATATATATGTATGTATAGATAGATAGATATAGATAAGTATAGTTTTCACACCTCATGAGAAAATTTCTCTTTGCAACATAACAAGATCTTTACAGAAAGCCAACCAAAATGCAGAGCAGTTGAGCTCAGTCATAAGGGATACATCTACAAAATACAATTCTACCTAAGGCCTAGGAAACATTGCATAAAATGGGGAAGAAAGATTATATGACACAGAAATCAGGAAGCTTTCTGTGAGTTTGTGTCTCCTAGTAACATTAAAAGCTACGCCTGTAAAATCTCAACAATGTGACCAACCAAAAGTATGCTGAGCAAAGATGATACCAATGAACATGCTAAAGTAGATGGGGGAAAAAATCCTACATGGCCTCCACCCTATACATTAAACTACACAATTATCCATACAAAAACATCAATTAGTGAAAATGGAGGTCATGAATTTGAAGGAGAGTAGGGAGTGCCTTATGGGAAAGTTTGATGGAAGGAAAGAGAAAGTAGAAACTTTATGAATAAATTATAATCTCAAAAAAATGAGCATTTGTTCAGTGGGAATGTGACGGTAGGAATGGAAGTGAGCATCTTCTGTAAGGGCCTACTAGACTCAGTAACAGTGCTCAGGATGGGGTCTCTCGTAGATGGATATTTGATCTACTTTAGTATGCTTACTGTTTAACTTGTTTCAGCAAAAGATTTCTACAGTCTAGTGTTTTAAAATTCTAAAAAGTAAACAGGTTTGCTGCAGAGTCAAATATAGCTCTGTCACTAATTTAGAGTCTGGTCACATTGCCCAAGAGTTCCGTGCTTATTTATCTGTCTCCTTCATGGCCCATGATCCCTGGGATGTCTTGTCTCATTAGTATCTTTACCCTTCGGTAGTGGGGTTGGCACCTGGGAAGTAAGCACTAAATGCTTGTTGAATAAAGAATAAAGAAACATCAGTGAAGAAGGAAAAGAAGACAGAGGGAGATCAAAGCAGAGCTAAGGCAAAACCAAGCCAGCTGCTTATATGCCAGGAGACTCCCTTCCCTCACAGAGCTCATAATTGGGGCTCCTGCATTGCCTAGAATATTTGTTCTTTTCTTTGATGTTATAGTATAAAAAAGACTTTTAGTTTAACCACATTTAATAATTTGTTGCAAGATAAATGTCTAAATTTGCTTTAGCTTGCTAATTTATGTCATATAAAACTTTTAAAGTGCAAAGTGAGCCAGATTAATTCATGTTTGATGACCCTACAAACACAAAATAAATAATAATAAAATATTTATGGTTCAGTGAGCATTTAGACATAATATAATTCTGATAACTGAAAAAGGATACTGAAAGCAAACTAAAAATAATAGCTGATATTCAACAGTAACTTTCTATAATCAAGCATCTATGAAGGTGTAGTATCAGAGAAATAGCTGGTGTTTGGTTTTGGTATTCTTTGCAATTCTCTATGCCTCCTAGATATTTACAATTAATCTTGCATAAAAATTTTCAGTATTAATATAGTCATAACAAGTTTAATTTTATATATGAAATTTTTGACCACAGCATTGGATTTATAAAAAGTCTTAAGAAAGCTAGTGGATACATTTTCAAAGCTTAAGGTCAAGACTATGACTATGCAAAATTCAGATGCTCTTCAACTTCAATACTGCATTGGAACATCCTGATTTTCCCATCAAAATTTGGTAAGATTGTAAGTTAAAATGGCCCACCTTCCAAATATAACTTAGAACACAGTGTGCTACAGAGCTCACATTGTTAGTCCTGTAGTCACCTGGCTGCCTGGGAGTTGCAGTTCTCTGCTTCTCCTCCACATTGCCAGAATACATGCCATTACCTGCATAGATAGAGTCCCTGCCACTGCCTACCATTGCTTTTGAGTGGAGTAATGTATATCATTGACTAGTGAATACATCAAAACTAAAAGTATTTCTTCTTCTTAATAGGAATTACTTATCATCATGTTAGAGTCAATTGGAAATAGGTCTACCTGAAGACCCAGCTATCTATCTATCTATCTATCTATCTATCTATCTATCTATCTATCTATCTATCTATCCATCTATCCATCTATCTAATCTATATTTCTATATATCAATATATCTATATATCAATATATCTATATATCTATATACCTATATATCTATATATCTAATATCTATATATCATCTATATATCTATATATATATCTGTATATATATATATCTGTATATATATATATATGTATATCTATATATCTGTATATCTGTATATCTGTATATCTGTATATCTATATATCTGTATATCTGTATATCTGTATATCTATATATCTGTATATATCTATATATCTGTATATCTGTATATCTATCTATAAAGATAGATAGATATAGAGATAGAGATAGAGATAGAGATAGAGATATATAGATATCCAAATGATGACCTACCATGCCACAGGAAAATGGGATCCTCTATGTACATAGTAGCCTTATATGTGATAGCCAGAAGCTGAAGACAATTCCAGTGCCCCACAATGGAAGAATGGATACATAAAATATGGTTCATTTACACAATGGAATACTATTCAACTATTAAGAAGGGGGACATCATGAGTTTTGCAGGCAAATGGATAGAATGAGAAAATATCATCTTGAGTGAAGTATCTCAGACACAAAAGGACATACATGGTATGTGCTCACTAATAAGTGGGTGTTAACCAAAAATAGTATAGAATACATAGGATACAATCTACAGAACTCAAGGTTAACAAGCAGAAGGGCCCAAGTGAGGATGCTTCAATCCCACTTGAGAGGTAATCCCACTTGGGATAATCATGGAAGTCAGAGGGAGTCAAAGTCTTCTCAAACAATCCTATGCCAAGGACTGTCTACAGAGGTTGGTATAAGAAAATAGGAGTGAGTGCTTATAAGAGGATAAGGAGAGGGAGAGGTGAGAAGGCCAAGAAATGACTGAAGGTGGGGCACCTTTGCTGTTTCTCTGTGTGGCATTCATAGGGACACAGTAGGTGAAAAGATTGTTTCATCTTCTGTTGACAGGTAGTAAGCAGGGTGAGAAAACTACTCAGCCACAGATACTTCAGAGGGTGGAATTGAAGATCTAGAAGAATGCTTTTGGTCTTGAATTCTAGCTAAGATAGCTTCAGTAATTATACTACTGGATAGGAAAATTCATGCAGAGCAGGGACTTGTCATTTGCCTTCATGATGAGAAGCTATGATGCTCTGCCTGTTGGAGGAAAACAAGTCTTGCATTTAGTTTCAGGGATCACAACAAGCAATTTATCCACTGTGATTTAGAGTAGTCAAGTGGTCATATTTTGAATTTTGAAATTTTTTTTGAAGGAAGTGAAAACATTTATGCCAGAAAGTTATAGTAACTGGTCATGATCGTAAAGAAACAACAGCCTGATGACTTCTAAACTGCTCAGAATACCCAAAGCTTGGTGAGCATGTCACATAAAATCCAATGTGAACAACTATGAAATCACTCTAACAATTCAGAAGTATCTGGCAAATTCCAACAAATATGTATATATATATTCCCATAGGTAAGTTTTTTAGTTAATCTAAATAATGATATTACATTGAGTTAAATTAAATCTTGGGAAATCCTTTATAACAAGAGTGTTTTGAAACAGTGGAATCTTCTGAAAAACTCAAGTTATTATGTCAGTGAGTTGCATCTGGGGAATAGCAAGGTATCTTGGGTGAGCAGTGCTCTCCATTCCTTAAACCTCTACCTTTGGAGAGTGCCTGAAACCACATTTAAAACCATAGGCCCTGATAATACTGCTGCTTCTGCTTTCTCAGGGACTGAGCAAAGAGCACAGACATCTTGCATTCATAGTTCTAACCAAGTATGAGAAACAAATGTTTCCTACTAAGATGTTTTAACAATCTGTCAGTGTGGAGATATGAAATATTCCATATATACCTTGACTACAATTATGAGACGGTAACCATGAAACAGTCCAGCAACTGATGCACATAAAACACAGTTATAATGCAGTTAAGACACATTCTGAAATAAAAGAATAATGAAATACACATAGGTACTTGCTAAAATTTTGATTTAGAATGAAAAGTGAAAAAAAATCTCTATAGCCCCTAAACCTCAAAATTTTTCTCTATATTATGTCCAGAATAGGACATAGTCTAGAATCATAGGCAAGAGTACTAGCCTGAATCTCTGAAAGGGACTAGAAATTAAAGAAGAGCACCTGAGCAGTTTAAAGGTTTTTCACGAAATGAAGAAGATACTCTACAATTGTGGCAATGGCTGCACAGTGCTGGAAAAAATAGAAAAACAACAACAACAAAAAAATACAAAACACTAAACTCTTCAATCTGAGTAAAATATATTTAAAGCAATTTCTTTTATAATATCAAAATTCCAGCATGTATAAAGTAATTTCATTAAAGTTGTGAAGCAATCTACATAGACAATGCTTAACCTGAAGCTAGATATTCAGCTTTTCAATTTCACTCGGCTTTTGTTTCCTTTCTTAATTTAATACTGGAAGATATTTTTAGCCTCTAGTATCTGGAAGTCTTTCACATATCTGGGTACCACATACATCTCTAGCATAGTGGTTCTCCATTTTCCTAATGCCACAACTCTTTATTACAAAACATTTCCTCATGTTGTATGTCTCCCAACCATAAAATTATTTTCTTTGCTATTCCATAACTGTAATTTTGCTACTGTTATGAATCATAATGTAAGTATCTCTACAGGTTGTCTGATACCTGATGCGAAAGGGCTCTTGACCTACAGGTTGAGAGCAGTTGCTCTAAAGTAATAGGAAAGACTTTCTTTCTCTCCAGCCATGAACTAAAATTTCTATTGCTAATTCTAATCAATCACCTACATCTCATGAAGGATTACTCTAGAACAGACTAATTGTTATTTGATTAAAATAAGAAACAAATGGAAAACTGTGGGTGGAACAAGGTGACAAAATGAGTTTTGAGCCTAAAGAGGAAAAGTACAAGTTAGAGACAGGTTTGAAACATTGTAAGGACAGAAAGGAAGCAACTGAAGAAGCCACACTGGTGGCTTTACTTTTTTTCTTAAATATTAGACCCACTTTGTTATGAGAGGTAAGAGCTGTTAGGAGCAAAGACTGAGCATACATGATGGATCTAGTCCTCAGCTAAAGGAGAGAAGGCTGACTGTATACACACAGACTCTACATGCACAGCTGTTGCCGCCCTCTAGGCCCTCTCCTAGATTTCTGCTCTTATCTATCTGTTGCACTTTGAGGGTCTAGAACAACTGTTTTCCAGGGCTTCTTAACAACCATCTCTGTTTCTCAGTGTCCTGAGCATCATAGAGCCAGGTCTGTTTGGTGGTATACAAATCAGAAACTAAGCATTTACTGTCCTAATTGTCTTCTATTCTTTGTGTTCAATATTTAAAAGCCATAAATACAAAATTGCTGGCCTGTATCTTCCTTTATTCCTCCTTACTTTTTTTTTTTTTAATTTTGAGACAAGACCACCACACTTTGTATCTAAGCCTGGTCTAGAACTCACAAAAAGCCCTCTGAGCTCTAACTCAGGACAATCCACCTTCCTCAGGCTCCTCAGTGTTAGTGTTAAAGACATATACTATTATACTAGCTTCTTTGTCTTTTTAATATAAATAGAATTTATAGTAGATTATATTTATTTATAAATTTATTAAATTTTTATATTTATTATATTTATAAATTATATTTTATATTGATTATATTTATTTACTTATAATTTATAAATTATATTTATAAATTATGTTTTATATATATTATATTTATAAATTATATTTATATCTATTTATATTATAAATAGATATAAATCAGAATTTATTTTAAGGTTTTAGTTGTGATTGTTACAAAAACAACAAGAAATAATACTACAGATTTTAAAAATATAAATTAAATGCACTTCATTTGATATACAAAACAAAACTGGTACATATGTTTGTAGTGATGCTTTGACACATGCATACAATATGTAATACATAAACCAGGGTAAGCACACACACACATACACACACACATGTATATATATTCAAATATTTATCATTTCTTCATAGTATAAACTTTCAGAATTTCTAATCTTTGAAATATCAAAAACACACCACTTAGGCATGAGAAGTCCAGTGTTTCCTGTTTTTCTTGTTCCTGTGTTTTCCTATTCTCTGATAACTCTTCATTCTACTGTAAGCTTCTATAAAATAAATATTTTCACATTTTTAAATATAAGTGAACATTAGTACAAAGAGCCTATTTAATTAATTATTCTGTGAAAACTGAATACATGTAGGGGAGTGAAACTAGACACTCATGAATCAGCTTGCAGAAAAAGAAAAAAGAAAAAAAAGCAAAACCAACCAAAACAAACCAAAAACAACTCAAAATTAACCAGACACCATAAAGTAAGAAACATTGAATCAGTTAAAGGAAAATGAGAAGTATCTCAAAATATAGGCATAGGCCTCCTTTTCTTCAGGCTTCTCTCCATTTCTATCCCAGAACTTCTTCCAGTCAGGAACAATTATGGGTCAGAGTTTTGACTGTGGGATGGCAACCCTCTCCTTCACTTGATGTCTTTCTGCTTGAATTTGCCTTTATAGGATCACTCTCCCTACTTTTGGGCATTTCATCTAAGGTTCTTCCCTTTGAGTCCTGAGAGTCTCTCACTTCCCAGGTCTCTGGTGCATTCTGGAGGGTACCCCCAACCTCCTACCTCCCAAGGTTGCCTGTTTCCATTCTTTCTGCTGGGCCTCAGGGCTTCAGTCCTTTTCCCTCACACAATACCAGATTTGGTTTCCCTTTTCCCTTCCCCTGTCCACTTTCCCTCTCAGGTCCCTCACTCACCCCTTGTGAATGCTTTCTTCTCCCTCCCAAGTGGGATTGGGCCCTTCAGCTTGTCGACCTTTTTTGCATTCTGTGGACTATATCTTGGGTATTCTGTACTTTTTTTTTTTTTCTGGCTAATACCCACATATTAGTGAGTACATATCATGCATGTTCTTTAGGGTTTGAGTTACCTCACTCAGGATATTTTCTAGAAAAGAAAGTAAAGTGACAGGCCTAAAGTGGGATCCAGCTCAAGGGGAGGTCCCAAAGTGTGACACTATTACTGAGGCTCACAAAAAAGGCTCTATCATGACCGCATTCCAAAAGACCCAACAAGCAGCTGAAAGAGTCAGATGCAGATATTTGCACCCTACCAATGGTCAGAGCTGCTGACCCATGTTGTTGAATTAGGAAAAAGCTAGAAGAAGCTAAGGAGGAGGGTAACTCTGTAAGAGGAATCAATTAACTGAAAGAGGTCTCAATTAACCTGGACTCCTGAGATCTCTCAGACACTGGATCACCAACCAGGCAGCATTCACTAGCTGATATGAGGCCTCCAACACATATACAGCAGAGGACTGCCAGGTCTAGGTTCAGTCAGAGAAGATGCATCTAACCCTCAAGAGACTGGAGACCCCAAGGAGTTTAGAGGTCTGGTAGGGTAGATGGTTGGTGGTAGGAATATCCTTGTGGAGACAGGGGCAGGGAGGAGGTGTGGAACAGTCAGAGGGTGGGCTGGGAGGGTAATAAAATCTGGAGTGTAAAACAAACAAACAAACAAATAAAAGATTTAAAACAAAACAAAACATAGGCATAGGCAAGGTCTTTTTGATGTCTCTAATAAATAATAGAGAAAAAAATCCCCAAAATGTGTATATGAAATTACATAAAAATGTAAAGGTTTGGCATTTTTTTTGTATATTGACCTCCTCGTTAGGCAGTCTTCAAAGAATTTTCAGCATTGAATTTCCTCGCCCGGCCCCACATTTATACCTCTATACACTCTGTATTTTTTTTTTTTTTTTTTTTTTGCTGTGTTCCACTGGATGGCTTACAGCAATGTTAGACATGAATCTGCGTTCATTCTTCAGGACACATTTAACATTAGGAAAGAATTTCTAAAAAGTAAGGGAGTTAGAGCAGGATGAAGGTTAAGGTTGGAAATCAGGATTTTTGCAACTAAGTCCCTTCTGCCAACAGTGTTGATGGACATTCCACACATTTTTCTCTCTGCCTCTCTGCTGGGCCGTTTACCACCAACCAATAGTCAAGCACTGTTAATCAAAGGAAAACAGCAGACAGGATGAAATATTAACTGCAAAAAAAAAGAAAATGAAAAGAAAGAAAGAAAGAAAGAAAGAAAGAAAGATGAAAAAAGAAAGTAAAGTCACTTTTGAAACATGTGGTACTGAGAAAAAAAAAAAAAAAAGAAAACAAGAGGATGGGTGGGGAGAGACCTTCAACTCAGTTTGATAAACAGGCTAGAGCCAGGTTCATCAGCTAAGGTTTTCAATGAAGATGTTTTGTAGCAGCATACAAGTCTCCATGGAATTCAGAGGAAGACTCTGCATGATTGTTGGTTGAAGCTCATTCATCATTTGAGGTTTTAGAGATTGCCTGAGTTGGCTGGACTTAGATTGGAAATTCTGCTTCAAGAGATGTGTTCAGCACCTACAGGTGCATTCCATTCTACTCCTGGTGTTTATTTCAGAGTCATGTTATCAGAGAGAAGCTTTCTATTATATGGAACAACCATAGAATAGTATGTCCTGGCTTGGATATGTCAAACCTTAACTTATGTCTGCTAAGCATCCTGCTGCCTATAAACACAGCAGCAGTGGGACAGGGGGAAATACGCTTCCTGGGTAGATTGAGCAAAGAAGAAAACCAATCTATTAGCATGCTAGATCAGTTACTGGGTTTTTTTTGTTTGTTTGTTTTTGTTTTTGTTTTTGTTTTTGTTTTTTGCCATATGCTGTATCTCACCCGTGCAACTTAAGTAAGGATTTATTTTGGTTTGTAGTTGGAAATACAGTCTAGCATTATGGTAGCCTTCCTGGTGAATATGGCAGCTCTAGCTGTGAAAGCAGGGATGTAAAGTGGTCAAAGTCAAGCAGAGAGGGATGAATATTGACTTCCTTCTGTTTACCTCTTGTCCAGTTAAGTTTTGAACTCCAATAAATGTATAGCGTCACACACATCCAAGGACAGTCACCATTCCTCAGTTAAGTCTTTCTAGAAACATCCCTTGAGAAATCCCTAGAAGTATGTCTGTGATTCCAACTCTGGTCAAGCTAACAGTGAAGATAAACAAACTATCATTGTTGAATCTACAAAACAGGAAATTTTAAACTGTATTATTTCCGATTATAATCCAAGCAGGAAGCGCATATAAAAGAGATATCTCCATTCTATGACATGTATCTAGCTAGAAGAAATGTTACCTACAGCACATTCATCTCCAAATTGAACGCTCACTCAAAAGTTTTAGCAACAAGGATGGAGTCTGAAAGTGTATGGTGAGAATTGACAGATATTTTAGAAAAATTCAGGCCAGTGAGCCATAAAGCTTAGGTTTGAGAAGAACCCACTAATTTATGGGCAGCTACCCCTGCTAGATTTTACCTAAAGAAAATGACAAATGTGTCACCTGTCAAATGTTTCAAGTTAAATCAGTACATGCAAGTATCTAAGAACAAATATTACCCAAGCACACAGGTCATTGCTTTGGTAAGTGGATAAACATCTGTTGCTATGATAAATGTATTAAGTAGATATAGCATAGGTCTATGTTTGTTAATGAGACTAGAGTGGGAGATAGGAAGTAAATGACTCAGATATAACTTTTTTAATAGTTTAATTTACACATAAATGTGACTTTTAGCACTTAAATACTTCTGAAAAGAACTAATGAGTAAACTTTATTTGATTGAAATAAGAGGTAAAAAGATATTTCCATTACAAAATAGTTTCCATTTATTAAAAAGGTAATCTTCATATTGTCTCCTACAAAGTTTTAATGAAAAGTTGATAAACATTGTCAAACTACTAGAATACTCCTACCTATAACTTGTTCTATATCTAGAAAATATTTAGACTATTTACTGTGTAATTTTTAATGTTATTCATATTTGGCAGCTGTTTGACAAAACTGCCTTCCTCATTATGAAAACTCTACTTGTGAAAAGAATTCAACTGCAGCAAATGGGCTTATTGAATTATCCAGCTCACCAATTATATAGTATAAAATTATTCATCCTCATATAATTTGATCGGGAAGAATCATTTATCTCTTGCAAGTATGTAACATTTGATATTATGCTGCAGATGAGCTGCAATTTTAAAGAGACTGTAGTTAAACTTTTAAAATGCATTTGAACGCTGAATTATTGCATATTTTTGCATACCACTGTGTTATAATGGAAAAGGTTAGACTCTAAGTAATTGCTCCTCTGAGTCCACTTCTCTCAACACTTAAAAAGCATCATTTAGGTTGTTGAACTGTAAAGTGTCTATCAGTTACTACTCTTGGCTATGCAAATTCTGTAATCTCATCCTTATCATAGCTCAATGTTTATAAATTAATGGCTTCAGAATGATTTCCTAATAAAATCAGCATAATTGGAATCTCTACAGATTATCATTGCCATACTTATACGTCAGAGGCAATGTGACAGAGGATTTGTAGGAATGGGGCTGACACAGCTTGTTATTCATCGTGCTTTGCACAGCTTTATTACTCTCCAGTCTATTTATAGCTCTTTGTATCTTTCCATATTTAAATACTCTGCTTTATGTAGTCAAAAATTGCTTTTCTGTTAGAGTTAACCAAGTGATTCTAAATAGGCTCATCAACAAAATTGAATACCCTAATAAAAGTGAGGATTTGGCTACAATAGTCACACAAAAGAGATTAATTTTTGTTATTTGGTCATTCTGTCTAGATCTCTTCCAAGTAATGTTATTAGTCAGATAAGAGGTGTGAATAATGGTAGGCACTCCACAAAATTTACCTATCTACCATTTTCTATCAGTCAAGCAATGTACCCAAATTATTTAAGTTTAGGTCTCCCTAAGAGACTCAATCTATTTACTCCTTTTTAATAGATATTTTTCTTTTAATACTAGCCACCAAGAAACTCAGATGTATAACTAAAAATTATTTAATTTGCTATATTCTATCCTCTAGAGCAGTGGTTCTTAACCTTCGTAATGTCGTGGTCCTTTAATACAGTTATTCCATGCTGTGGTGACCCCAGCAACCATAAAAAATATTTTATTTCTACTACCTAATTGTTATTTTGCTACTGTTATGAATTGTTCTGTACATTTCTGTTTTCTGATGGTCTTAGCTGACCCCTGTGGAAAGGACATTCAACCTCAAAAATGTGTAGAACCATGGCTCATAATATTCAAATGTATATGTGCATATATTTATATCCCTAGTATTTTTTGATAATATCTTACTGTAGTTCATTTGCAATTTTACACATGCATATAATGAATTCTTATTTCTGTCTTTGCATAGTGACAATATGCAAAAAAGATATATATATATACATATATATATATATATATATATATATATATATATCTTTTAGCCAATATTTTCATACACAGAGAAAGGGAGGGCACAAGACCTCAATGGGCTTTTAAGAATTAGATAAACCCAGAAATTATAATCTTATGTGAAGCACATACATCTCTAATACTAGCATCTAAAAATGACATTGGTAGGAAAATAAATGAACTAGGAATACATTCCATGGATATTTTAAATTTATAAAAATTAAAGAGAGACTCAACTTACTCTAACAATTTTTTAAATGGTGTATCACAAATTCATTTTATTTATGCAATGACTACAATGTTTGTTTAATAAAAGAAAACTGACTTATCTAACTCATCAAGATAAGAGATTTTGAAAACTATTGGCCAATAGAATGCCTATGGAGTAAAACTGAATTTTCATTTATAATGTTAAGTAAAGATTTCTAGTGAGTTTTACTAGGATTTAGCAAACAGATTCTGAAACTGCTAAGATAGAGAATGTGACCAGGAACCATTGAGAGCATCTCCAAGAACAGTGCTGGGGTGAGAAACAGGCCTCTAAACTCCCCTTGTAGCAAGCTACTCCTTGCTCTATGTTCTTTTTTTTTTAATTTTTAATATTTTTTATTACATATTTTCCTCAATTACATTTCCAATGCTATCCCAAAAGTCCCCCATACCGCCCCCCACTTCCCTACCCACCCATTCCCATTCTTTTGGCCCTGGCATTCCCCTATATTGGGGCATATAAAGTTTGCAAGTCCAATGGGCCTCTCTTTCCAGTGATGGCCGACTAGGCCATCTTTCGATACATATGCAGCTAGAGACAAGAGCTCCGGGGTACTGGTTAGTTCATCATGTTGTTCCAACTATAGGGTTGCAGATCCCTTTAGCTCCTTGGGTACTTTCTCTAGCTTCTCCATTGGGAGCCCTGTGATACATCCAATAGCTGATTGTGACCATCCACTCCTGTGTTTGCTAGGCCACGGCATAGTCTCACAAGAGACAGCTATATTTGGGTCCTTTCAGCAAAATCTTGCTAGTGTATGCAATGGTGTCAGCGTTTAGAAGCTGATTATGGGACGGATCCCTGGATATGGCAGTCTCTAGATGGTCCATCCTTTCATCACAGCTCCAAGCTTTGTCTCTGTAACTCCTTCCATGGGTGTTTTGTTCCCAATTCTAAGAAGGGGCATATTGTCCACATTTTGTTCTTCATTCTTCTTGAGTTTCATGCGTTTAGCAAATTGTATCTTATATCTTGGGTATCCTAAGTTTTGGGCTAATATCCACTTATCAGTGAATACATATTGTGTGAGTTCCTTTGTGATTGTGTTACCTCACTCAAATGTTCAACATCCTTAATCATCAGGGAAATGCAAATCAAAACAACCCTGAGATTCCACCTCACACCAGTCAGAATGGCTAAGATAAAAAATTCAGGTGACAGCAGATGCTGGTGAGGATGTGGAGAAAGAGGAACACTCCTCCATTGTTGGTGGGATTGCAAGCTTGTACAACCACTCTGGAAATCAGTCTGGCGGTTCCTCAGAAAATTGGACATAGTAATACTGGAGGATCCCACAATACCTCTCCTGGGCATATATCCAGAAGATGTCCCAACCGGTAAGAAGGACACATGCTCCACTATGTTCATAGCAGCCCTATTTATAATAGCCTGAAGCTGGAAAGAACCCAGATGTCCCTCAACAGAGGAATGGATACAGAAATTATGGTACATTTACACAATGGAGTACTACTCAGCTATTAAAAAGAATGAATTTATGAAATTCCTAGCCAAATGGATGGACCTGGAGGGCATCATCTTGCATGAAATGTTTATTAGTTAAAATAGAAATAAGTATGTAGAGATAATTTTAATCTGCAAATATTGCTTGTCTCTTGGGATAAAGAGACTTGAGTCTCAGTATCAGTCTTCTAGGGACACAGTCAGTCTTGTCTATTACTGGCTGCCATTGTCAAGAGAAAAGACCAAGTTTTCCTTCATGCTGTCACCAACAGTGTCATGGCATAATCTCCAACTCTTCATGAGGTTAAGTGCTTATGTGTCTGCCTTACTCCATGCCCTTACTTGATTCACTTCAGGAGTCTCAAAATAGAAGTTGTTATTGTGCCCACTTTACAGTATCAGTTTCTGTAATGTTCATACTGTGTCAGAAACATTAACTAAATTTTTATACCTTTCCCCAATGACAAAATTCATTAAATATCAAAAATCTACAAGGTAAAATGGATTTAATTATATCAGTTTACCAAAAACTACTATTTTCTTTTATATCTGTGGTTATATTATAAACAGGTTCTTTTGTTTCAATCTTCAATTATTTGTAACTATACCTCACATAATACACTTCACAGTATAAATATGCATATCATCTATTTGTCTCTCTGCCATCATCAATAACAGAATAACTTCAAAGGTCTAAAGAGGTAAAGAATATCAAATTCAAAGAGGCCTGAGACGCCAAGGTGAGAAATGAATAAGAGAATAAGGATTTGTGTGTTGATAACAAACCAAACTGAGTTAGAGTTTTGATGCAGAATGTGCTGTGAGTGGTTGAGAATGTGAGCTGAAGAGCCAGGTTTCAGGCCTAGAGTTGATATTCAGAGTCAAATACAGTTGGAAAGAAGAAATGCCAAGGCTTTGTCCATAGAAGAAAGTTACTATCCAGACTAGTAACTAAAATGAATGAAAGGTATATGGCAATTTGAGAAGGAATAGTGAGGGACCAAGTCATATTGAAGTGTCTAGGGCAGTTGGGCAGTTGGGGGTTTTCTATGTTCCTTGATATTTACACTGGGTAGGCAGATGGTACTGTGATGGATATTCTTGGTTGTCACCTTGACTATTTCTGGAATTAGCTAAAATTCTGAGAGTGACAAATCTGTGAGAGATTTTTGTTTAATTTCAAGTTGGAAAATATACATCTAATTTGGATATTTCAGGTGGGAAGACACTTTAGTCCAGATATTTTGAACTGGGAAAATCCACCACTGGGCCATGCTTTCTTCTAGTAGCCTATACGGACATGGAAGAAGAAAGATTTGTGCTTTGCCTGCTTGCTCTCAGCTCACTAGCAACTCTATTCCCTCTCTGGTGTTAGAGCCTACTTATGAATTGTGGCATATACTGAAGACTAGCTGAGACATCCAGTTTCATGGACTGAACAATTATTGGATTATTGGACCTTCCAATCATTGGCAGCCATTGTTAAATTAACTGGACCATAGCCTGTAATTCATTCTAATAAATCCTATTTCTAGTTTTATAGAAAGATTCATTCTATATTCTCTGTTACTCTAGAGAACTCTGACCAATAAGAGGCAAATTGGTAGAAGCTCTCACCATTGCAATATAGATGTCTATATCTTTCCTACTTTAGATTAGGAACCATATACTTAGTCTGCTGTGTCCAGTAAAGTTCTTAGGCTTTATTTTTTTAAATAACATTTTAATATCTCATATACCTCCATACTCTCAATTTTCCCGGGTACTGTTTTGGCTGGAGTACTTTCTACTTATATTAGTCTGCAACGGTGGTAATTCCATGCAGATGATGCCGTTCACATATCCATTCAAGTACAGAGTCAAGCTCCCTACTCAAATGGACTCAAAAGCTATTTGTAAAATATTGCCTGTCAGGGCCAGGCATAGCCTGGAAAGGCACCATTTTTATATTATATGTTTTGACTTAGGACAAGATACAGCTTGATGTCAGTAATATATGTTTTCTATATCTATAAACATATTATAATACTTATTATAGCATTACATGGGTTAAGACATAAGATAGCTAGATTATGATTTATAATTTCCTTGATGCATGCTAGATATTGCAAGTTTTATCAACATGGTTAACCGAACAGGAGTTTCATTCACAAAATTCCTCTTTGTTTAAGTTCTATATAAAATTATAATTATTTTATACATACATTCTAAAGATCTGTTTCTCAAAAATAATGTTACATCTTACTATGTGAAATCATTAATATAAAACAGTTACCTCAAATGCATTGTATACTAATGTCCACAATTGCATCTCATGTAATATTTAACCATTTTTATAAAAGCCAGTTACAACAATCATTATTCAGATGTTTCTTCTTACCACTGACTGATAGAACTAATATTATTTGCTTTCTGTAAGCATAAAGTGACTATAATTAACTTCATTTAGGTGATAGTGAACTGCAAAATAAACACTCTGTAGGAGTCAGTTATGATAACAATATGTGACACTATTTTTTGGCATCCACTCAATTTCACTGTGTAAATGGCATTTTTCTCCTAACATCACTTAGTGAACAGATATCTGGCTACTGTGGCATTTGACATTTGGCCAACATTGAATGTTAAGACATTTCTGCTAAGTACAAGCAGTTCAACATAAATTAATTATCTGGAGACAGAAAGCACCACAGGACTCAAGGTTGGCCATCAGGAGCCAGCGATGGCATTGATTTCTTAGGAATTAATTTTCATAGAGGATTGCAGTAAGGTCCAGTTATGCCTCATGCTACCTACCAATTTATGTGACAGTCTTGTTAGGTTCCATTCCAAATCCCCATAACCATTTCTAGAGATGGAGAAATAAGAAAAATGGCTTAGACTAATTTCACATAGAACCAGAATGATCAGTGGATGGCTGAGTGGACCTTAATACTCTCAGTTCAATGGTGGGAGTGTGGCGGTCAGATATCTGCAACCCTCTAACATCAAGATAGACTATCCTAGATGTAATTTGGTGGTCTTTATCGTGTAAGCAGCCATGTGAAACCTGAGATTTAGAAATGTTCCAATGAAAATGAAGAAAGAATACATAGATAAATACAGTCTATTGATTTCTCATGTGTCTATGCTTTTAGGCATGACTTCCTGTATCAATGGGAGGAGAGGCCCTTGGTCCTGGGAAGGCTTGATGCCCCACCCAGTGTAGGGGAATTCTAGAGCAGGGAGGGGGAAGTGGGTGGGAGAAGCAGGGGGTAGGGAGGATGGAATAGGGGAAAATGGAAAAAGAGATAACATTTTAAATGTAAATAAATAAAATATCCAATAAAATAAAAGAAAGGAAAAAGAAAAAATAATAATAATAGAAAAGAAAAAGGTTGCATGATTTTGAAGGAAGCAGGGAAGTAGTCACATGAAAGTGGTGGGAGGGAGGAAAGTGGGAAAGATGTAAGTACAATACTCATGAAAATTTGAAAATTAACATATATATTAATATATTTCAAAAATAACAATAGACAATGCTTAAAAACTGGTGCTCCTACACTCAGAAATGCATAAAAATCAACATTATCAGAAAAGAAAATCTAGTTATGGAGAAAGAAATTTAACATCCAAGATTATTTCAAGAGTATTGAGTCTGCAGAAATTAAGAAAATATAGAGTTATGTAAACGGATCTTATAACCATTACATTATTTAAATATTATATTGCATATGTATTAAGCATAGACCAGTATTTAAATAAACTCAATATGAATTTTGCTAGAAACTGAGAGGAACATAGCAGTATATTCTTACAGTCTCTGAAATTGAAGAAGGAGGTTTCACAAATTTCAAGTCCTACCTGGAATACATAGAGAATTTAAGATCAATTTAAATGATATGACGTGACTTTATCTCAAAAAATAAAATAGCACAGAAATAAAATAGCTGCTAGTGTCTGGAGCTAATTTAGTTTTTCTCTGTTTTTGATATTATTTATTAAGATATACAATTGTAGAACACTTTCTGATGGAATCAATTCAGACCAAAGTTCACTCTCTCCCTATCTTTTCTTGACTTCCCTAACAACTTTTAATCTTACTTTTTGTCAACTGTCTTCTGAATGAAGCATACTACAGACTCTAAGACATTCACTAAGATATACAACAAAAGGCAACAAGCCCAGTGGCAACTACAGTTTGTCCCTAGGGGTCTTCAACTCTAGAAAACTGATAAAAGTAATCACTTTTTCCATATCTATACAACTTCATAGTCTCTCCTAAAATACAGTTCTTCCATTTAATTTTTTAATTGTTAAGTTGTTAAGGTATAGGAAATTTATCTTCAGATTTATTAGAAATTAATTTTCTATTATTTTATTATAATTCTAATAGTTTATTATTTTGATCATATATTTATTTTTTGTTTTTATTACTAAATTATCTTGATTATGATGTTTTAGTTATATCCTCCTTTGCTATGGTATTATAAACAAAATATTCAAGTCTATATGGGAGTCTCAACTTTAAAGTATGACTGAATATGTTTAATATTAATGAATTAGGGATGGAGCTTGGTTCAGTGATTTAATCATTTAAACCCAGCTCCTTGGGAAGCTGGGGCCAAGAACAGGCAAACAAATTTAGCCTGAATAAAATAGAGAGACTTTGTCTCAAAACAAACCATCAAAAACAAAACAAAACAAAATATAAACAAACAAACAAACAAAAAATATCAAGTAGACCAATGGATATAATTGGAGAAAGAGTGAATATTTTCTTTTTAAATTAATTTATTTTCTTATATATTACATCCTGACTGCAGTTTCTCCTCTCTACCTTTACCCTGGACCTCCTCCATCTCCCTCACCTACTTCCTCCAAATTCACTTCTCCCCCATTTCTCTTCAGAAAAGGGCAGAACCTCCTAGGGATATCATCCAAACATTGCACACCAAGTTGCAATAAGATTAGCCTCATATTATGGTTGGCAATGAAGTAGGAGGACAAGGATCCCAAAAGCAGACAAAAGTGCCAACTCTATTTTCCTCTGTTAGGAGTCTGACACAAACATATTCTATACAATTCTAACTTAGTATAGAGCTTAGGTTAGACCTATGCAAGGTTCCTGATTGTCAGTCTTAGTGAGCCCCTCAGTGAGCCCACTGTGTTGATTCTGTGGGTTTTCTTAAGGCTTTTTTTACTTCATTTGTAATACCCAGAAACTCAAAACAACCTAGATGTCCCTCAACTGAAGAATGGAGAGAGAAAATGTGGTACATTTATATAATGGACTATTATCCAGCTGTTAAAAACAATGACATCATAAATTTGCAGGTAAAAGGAAGGAATTAAAAAAAATCACACTGAGTTAGGTAACACAGACCCAGAATGACAAACATGGTATATACTCATTTATAACTGGATATCAACTACAAAGTACAGGATAATCATGCCAGAATCCACAGACCCAGAGATGCTAAATAACAAGCAGGGATTAAGGGTTGGGGTATACTTAGATCTCCCTATGATGGGGAAAAAGGAGGGATCATGTGGGAAGAATGGAGACAGAGAGGGTACTGGGAAAGACAACTTTAATTGGAGGGCAATTTGGGGGCAAGGTGGAAACCTAGTACAATGGACACTCCCAGGAATCTATTATAGATACTCTAGTTAAGACTCCTAGTAATGGGCATGAAACAGCCATTTCCTATACAGTCAGGCAAGACTTCCAGTGGAGAGATTGGGACAGCAACACAGCCACAAAAGCTTCAACCTACAATTTGTCCTGCCAACATGATGTTCTGGGATAAGGTGACATAGAAATTGTGGGAGGGATTGGCTAAACAATGAGTGGTACTGCTTGAGACCACACTACAAGACAGAAGCAAAAGCAACAGGCAAAAAATAAAAGTTAATGAAATGAATCCCAGTGATATTTCTGCTATATTTGTAGATTGGTGCCTAAACCAATTGTCACCAGAAAAGCTTCATCCAGCACGTAATGGAAACAGATGCAGAAATCCACAACCAAACATTAAGTGGAGTTTTGGGAAACCTGATGAAGTAGGGAATTCATATTTTCTAAGCATTGGATTAGCATTTAAACAAAAGCAAGAACCTTTTCTCTGACAGTTTCATATTATTTCATACTTCAATACTTTTTCGTATGTTTACTTATTTTTTTATTGGATATTTTCTTTATTTGCATTTCAAATACTATCCCCTTTCCGGGTTTCCCCTACCTAATGAAAATCCCCTATCCTATCACTTCTTTCCCAAGCTTCTATGTGGGTGTTCCTCCACTCACCCACCTGCTCCCATCTCCCTGCCTTCGATTCCCCTGCACTGGGGCATCTCCTGAACCTTCATAGGACCAAGGACCTCTCCTCCAGTTGATGCCTGACAAGACCATCTGCTACATATGCAGTTGAAGTCATGTCTACTCCTTGGTTGATGGCTTAGTCCCTGTCTTTGCCTTTCTTTCCTCTAACTACTGGTGAGTGAGTGAGTGTGTGTGTGTGTGTGTGTGTGTGTGTGTGTGTGTGTGTGTATGTGTGTGTGTGTATGAGTGTGTACTCTTTGACTGAAGGCATCACTTACTATGGATGCAGGGTATAAAGAAATGAAATCTAATTATCTATTGAATCTTTTTCATGAAGTTCTCTGAGGCAGGGCTGGTCGATAGTTAATATATATGACTCATCCAATGAGTACTCAGAGTTATTTATACTCAGCATTTTTACCAGTTAGGAGTCTCTGAACTAATCATTAACTATTTTTTTTAAAAAAAAAGAAGTTTCTATTAACAAAGCCAAGAGCAGCAACATCTATAGATATAAATGCTTAGACTTCAGGATGAAACATGTACATTCATAAAAAACTACAGCAACAGTTTCTCCTCTGGTCAAAGATCCCTCCTCCCCATTCATGGACTTTTGATCAATTTAGAGCACCAATAAGTTCCTCTTGTGATCAGGCCTCCTATCAAATTGAAAAGTGGTTAAAGTGGTTGGTTATTCCCATCAATCTCCAGCATATTACTATTGTACTTGTGGGACCATCTTTCCTCCAAGTCAGTGTTATAGAATGCAGGGTCCAGCATTGTCTAAGACCACTGCTATTTGTTATTCCTTAGTAGTATGTGCTGCCTAAGGAGAAGAGGATTTCTTAGTCAGTTATAGATAAATGTATGTCTTTCATCCAGAGTGGGTAATGTGGTGAAGAATAGAGTTTTATCATTGCATTATGGTGAACAAGAACAATTGCAGTAGTCTAACTGCAGACTTTTTACATGAATACTTATGATTCAAATTCAAGACCCTATGCTCTCATGGTGGCTCTTCTCTGCCAATCTTTACCTTGTTTCAGCTTTTGATGGTTATTTTTTTCCCCAATTTCCTGACCTAATTAAAATAAATCACCTCTGCTCTTTTACCCAATTTTGAATTATGAAACACATCACAAGAAAAAAATGTTTATTGTGGCTATAGATGTGTTTTCCGTAACTATGGGTCAATGTACCAGAGGAGAAAGAAGCAGGTCTGGAAAAGATGGCTTTAATATATATCAAGTCCAGTGGTATCATTAGGAGTATACTATAAGAGAAAGGTTCACTTCCATTAGAGGTCTGTCTTAGTCAGTGTTTCTATTCCTGCACAAACATCATGACCAAGAAACAAGTTGGGGAGGAAAGGGTTTATTCAGCTTACACTTCCATACTGCTCTTCATCAGCAAGGAAGTCAGGACTGGAACTCAAGCAAGTCAGGAAGCAGGAGCTGATACAGAGGCCAGAAGGCATGTTCCTTACTGGCTTGCTTCCCCTGGCTTGCTCTACCAGCCCAGGGATGGTCCTACCCACAAGGGGCCTTTCCCCCTTGATCACTAATTGGGAAAATGCCTACAGTTGGATCTCATGGAGGCATTTCCTCAACTGAAGCTCCTTTCTCTGCGATAACTCCAGCTGTGTCAAGTTGACACAAAACTATCTAGTACAAGGTCTAATACAAAACAATCCATAGGATATAAGTCATAAACATGATCTATCATTTGACAATACTAGATAAGAATTTATTAATATAAATTATGATTGACAGAAAATCTGTGTTCTTCAACCACTAGTGATCATGCTTTCCAGACATGGTCACCAGACCTTTTTACATACTGTGAAATACCACCTTCTGTGCCAGGTAAGAGGAGAGAAGAGTTCAACAATTTCCATATATGTATAGAACTTAAACTAGGGAAAAGGGAGAGGCTGCACTTCAGTAAAAAAGGCTGACTTGCTCCTCTTAGGTTCAAAACCCATGAGCCCATGTCCTGTGGCTTTAGCCTGAGGCATTTTTGCTCGGTCTTACTGACCTCCATAAATATTTGCTGAATTTGTAAGACATATGACCTTTAAGCTCTGACCAGGATGCTTACCCTATAACCCCTCCTTAGGAAGATTTTCTTCTATGAAAAAAAATTGTTTCATCTCTTGGATTGCCTGAGGGTGCCTGCTGGCAGCTTTTAGTCTGGCACTTTAGTCAAGAACGTCTATTTAGCCTGTAGTGAAGCACTTTATTTTTCACTATTATTGTTCCCATATAGTTTTATTATGTTTCACCCATGTTAATTTCTTTTTGTTCTTTATTTTAATACAGATGAAAAATTATCTCACTGATGATCCCAAATCATAAAGAAATGGGCATTAGTAACATTTTGTGTACTTAGATCAAAATAGCAGCGTAATTCTCAACTAGATTTCATGCTTAAGCTCACAGGTTTTTTTGGATTCAAATGACAGTATTCCTATTGTCACCCATCTCTGAAATATGTCTACATGTAGATGAATTACACTATTTTAAAAGCTAGTATCTTTCTCACTTTTGTTCATGTCCTGAAACTTTTCTTTCCACTCTCATTTTATTAGTAAAGTCTAAAACCACACCTTCTGAAAACTGTCATGGCAACTTTCTAATTTCTGAGCCATCAAGTGCCATCCTGTTCAAAGCCAAAAGGGATAGGCAGCATATACAACCTCAGGACTCTTTGCCTCTTTTTTTATCAAGTGTATATAGTCTATCTTTCCCAAATAACTTCCAGAGAAATGTTCTCAAATCACATTTTCATAACTTTTCAATGCATTGCATTAAATTTGGAGGGCATGTCAAGGGAACCAAGATATTCTAGTATAGGTAAAACAAAAGTAGAGAGGTAGAATACTGGAAGAAGCAGGGCTTACTCAATGAGAGGCATAGGCATACTAGAAAAATTTGGTGGTGGAAGGATAACTACTTCCCATACAGAAGCTACATATCTAACAATCTTTTTTTAAAAAACATATAGGGATAGAAGAACATAGATAAAATGAAATTTTAGTGCTAGGGAAGTAAGGTGATCTGCCCAAGAAAGTAGACAAGAGCCGATCAGATATAACTCTCACTGGGTCTTTATTTTATTTGAACTAGCTTCAGGAGACCCATCCTATCCACCACAGTCATGCAGGATAGTTTTGGTGGTAGAGGAGCCTCAAATATCTACTAGGGCAAGGCTTTATTGTAAGCAGCAAGTAGGGGTTTGAAACATCTAATTGGAAAGCTATTGTCACCATTAACATAATTGGCCAATGCTCGGAATCATATCATAAACTTAATTTCTGCTCCCCTCTGCATTGGCAGTCCTTAGGCATGGAGTAGGCTTGTAACTTGGGAGGACAGGTTTGTTGGCAGAATAACCTGGAGATGCTGGTCTTGTTGGAGATTAGCCTAGAGAGTGGAGCTCAGATCCGGTTTTGTTGGGGAGCAACTTGGAAACTAATGTTTTCTACCACCCTGTTAGTTTAACCTGAGTTTAAACTTATGTCAGGTTCTCTAAAATGAAGTCCGAACTTATAAAAACTTGGCCTCTTAAAAGGAAAGGAGAAAACACTGGGGACTAAAAAATTAAACAGAGAGTAGTATAGACATGATTTAAAGAGAATGAGATAGTTAGTGAGATAAGTAAAGTTAATGACTGGAGAGAAGCAGAAACCTGTTAGTTAATGTACTAATCTCCAAATGTAGCTACTTTTAAAAAAGAGTTCTAATGAAAATATCCTGTATTAGTGGATAATGTCAGTCTCAGAAAACACGAATTATTGCATGAAAATCTCAGTGCAAAGCATGAGATTCCTCCCTACAAATAATTGCTCAGAAAGGTCAAGAAGTCTCCAAAATAATATGAAGTATTATCATTGCCATTGATTACTGTCTGTAACTACATGGTAAGACTCTATTGCTAAAAACACCATTCAAATGCAGGGAATAGAGATATCCATAGTAAACCTACAAGGAACCTTCTCCTTGACAGCTAAATTAGTTATATCAGAAGTGTTCTGCAGGCTTCTGGAGACAAAAGACCTCAATGGTCCTACCCAGTTTTGGCCTTGCATAATGCAATACTCACATGCCAGACAAGGTATGTCTACTAGTACAATAATGGCATGATTGAAATAAAGTAACTAAATGGGTTTTGGTTGGATTTAAAGATTGCTCCACAGAAGAGAATTTCATATCTGGTACTTAGTCAACATTCCATTTTTAGGGAGATAATAGGCCTAAGATAGAACATGCTGTTTTCATTTTGCTAAATTGTCATGTTATCTAAGTGCCTTCTAAATATGTACATCTATAGCTATAACAAGAGTTCCTCTCATCCATAGTCAGAGGGTTTAGAGCTGGATTTCTATATTACTTCCTGCCCAAGGCATGGGGAACACTGAAAAGGAGAAAACAATAAAAACTAGAGGATAGGAGACTTGCTATGATATGCTAACCCTAGACATTACATATGCATTCCACACTGAAAGGTACAACATCTAGTGTACTTGCATAAAACCAAGTCAGTGAAAATCCAACATAGATTGGCTTTATGATCTCCAGACTCCACCACTTATTAAAGAGCTGTTGGCAGCTGATAGCTGCTTGTGAGGCAGGACAATGTTTTGGGTTTTCAGGATGCAGCCTCTGATAAGTGGAAAGTCCCATGCATATATGGGTACCACTAACTGAATTTAATGGGTTATTAAAAAGAAAAAGACATGAGGGGAGATATGGTTGGAGATGGGAGGAAAAAAATGTGAGGTAAATATGATCACATTTCATTGAATTCATGTATGAAATTCTCAGTAACAAAGAAAAAGTGTTTTAAAGAGAATAAATGAAGGTTGTATCTTTTAAAATATTCTCCAGAATTCATCTCAAACTCACTTCTAACCTCATATTTCCTTTCTCCCTATACTGCATGCCCTGATGGAGACATACAGCTTTTATTTTCATAACATAGCTTTCTTTTTTAATTAGATATTTTCTTTATTTACATTTCAAATGTTATCCCCTTTCCTAGTTTCCCTTTGGAAAGCTCCCTATCCTTTCCCTCCTCCCCCCTGCTCACCAACCCACCCACTCCTGCTTCCTGGCCCTGGCATTCCCCTACATTGGGGGATAGGAATAAGGGCCTCTCCTCCCATTGATGATCAACTAGGCCATCCTCTGCTACATATGCAGCTAGATCCATGAGTCCCACTATGTGTTTTCTTTGGTTGGTGGATTAGTCCCTGAGAGCTCTGGGGGTACTGGCCCGTTCATATTGTTGTTCCTCCTATGGGGCTGCAAACCCCTTCAGCTCTTTGGGTTCTTTCTCTAGCTCCTTCATTGGGGACCCTGTGTTCCGTCCAATGGATGGCTGTGAGCATCCACTTCTATATTTGTCAGGAACTGGCAGAACCTCTCAGGAGACAGCTATATCAGGCTCCTGTCAGCAAGCTCTTATTGGCCTCCACAGTACAGAAAATCTGGTACATTTATACAATGGAGAAGTATGTAGCTATTAAGAACAATAAATCTATGAAATTCTTAGACAAGTGGATTGGATGTATCTTGAAGATACCATCCTGAGTGAGATAACCCAATCACAAAAGAACACACATGATATGCACCCACTGATAAGTGGATATTAGTCCAGACACTCAGAATACCCAAGATACAATTCACAAAACACATGAAACTGAAGAAGAAGAAAGACAAAAGTGTAGATACTTCGGTCCTTCTTAGAAGGGGAAGCAAAATGCCCATGGAAGGAGTTACAGAGACAAAGTGTGAGGCAGAGACTGAAGGAATGCACATCTAGAGATTGCTCCACCTGGGGATCCATCCCATAAACAACCACCAAACCCAGACACTATTGTGGGTGCCAAAAAGAGATTGCTGACAGGAGCCTGATATAGCTGTCTCCTGAGAGGCCCTGCCAGTGCCTGACAAATAACATAACTTTCAAGGATTATCCTGACTTAGGATCTTAGAATTCATTGTTTATTCAGCTCAAAGTACTATAGTACATGATGGTCTGAGTTCACAATCTTTATGCATTTGAATATTTACCTGATTAATCAATCTAAACACTGTGATACATCCAATATGCGGTATCATTCAGAAAATCAACTTCCTGGCTTTGGTCTTAAAAGTTCATGGTAACACAGGGCTGGATAATTTTATGTCAACTTGATATATGCTAAATTTATCTGAAAGGAGGAAACCTCAATTAAGAAAATGCATCAGGTTCCCCGATCCTGCCAAGACTAGTCTGCACAGGTGAGAGTGTGGACTACAGAAGATAACAGCTTCTGAGTCAGGCAGGAGCCACAGAGCTTCTAAGGCAGGCCCCCTTTTGGCTCCAGACATCCAGGCACCTTCCCTGCCAGAGGAGAGGTGTCCATCCCACCTGGGAGGGCTTTGCCAGAGCATCTGTGGGAGCCATCTTCGTTCCCAGATCCCTCCAACATTAGTCTGCACATGTGACAGAAGTTAACAGCTTCTGGGACAGGCCCCGTTTTGGGCCTTCATCTTCTACCAGAAGGCAAGTAAACAACATATATCTGTGCAGCTTCTTTGCAAGAGGAGAGCTTGACTGCAGAGGGTGCTCTAACCACTGAAAATCAGGAGAGAGCTAGTCTCCCAGGCCTGCTGGTAGAGAATAACTGAATTATGAGAGGAACAAGCTCTAACCAGAGACAACTATAAAAACTGACTTGAGATTACCAGATGGCGAAAGGCAGACATAAGAATCTTGCTAACAAAAACCAAGACCACTCACCATCATCAGAAAACAGCACTCCCACCACAGTCAGTCCTGAGTACCACAACACAACCAAAAACTAGACCCGGATTTAAAGGCATATCTTGTGATGATGGTAGAGGACACCAAGAAGGAATTTAATAACTCACTTAAAGAAATACAGGAGAACACACTAAAAGTCCTTAAAGAAAAACAGGAAAACACATCCAAACAGGTGATAGAAATGAACAAAACCATACTAGACCTAAAAAGGGAAGTGGACACAATAAAGAAAATGCAAAGTGAGGCAACACTGGAGATAGAAACCCTAGGAAAGAAATTTGGAACCATAGATGCAAGCATCAGCAACAGAATACAAGAGATGGAAGAGAGAATCTCAGGTGCCGAAGATTCCATAGAGAACATCAGCACAACAATCAAAGAAAATGCAAAAGGAAAAAAGATCCTAACTCAAAACATCCCGGAAATCCAGGACACAATGAGAAGACCAAACCTATGGATAATAGGAGTAAATGAGAATGAAGATTTTCAACTTAAAGGGCCAGCAAATATCTTCAACAAAATTATAGAAGAAAACTTCCCAAACCTAAAGAACGAGATGCCTATGAACATACAAGAAGCCTATAGAACTCCAAATAGACTGGACCAGAAAAGAAATTCTTCCCGACACATAATAATCAGAATAACAAATGAGCTAAGTAAAGATAGAATATTAAAAGCAGTAAGGAAAAAAGGTCAAGTAACATATAAAGGCAGGCCTATCAGAATTACACCAGATATTTCATCAGAGATTAAGAAAGCCAGAAGATCCTGGACAGATGTTATACAAACACTAAGAAAACACAAATTCCAGCCCAGGCTACTATACCCAGCCAAACTTTCAAATTACCATAGATGGAAAAACCAAATTATTCCACGACTAAAGCAAATTCACACATTATCTTTCCAGGAATCCAGCCCTTCAAAGGATAATAACAGAAAAAACAAAAACAAAAACAAAAACAAAAACAAACAAACAAAACAAAACAAAACAAAACAAAAAAATAATACAGGGACTGAAACCATGACCTAGAAAAAGCAAGAAAGTAATCATTCAACAAACCTAAAAATAGATAGCCACAAGAACAGAATACCAACTGTAACAACAAAAATAATAGGAAGCAACAATTACTTTTCCTTAATATCTCTTAATATCAATGGACTCAACTCCCCAATAAAATGACATAGACTAAAAAACTGGCTACACAAACAGGATCCAACATTCTGCTGCTTAGAGAAAACCCATCACAGGAAAAAAGACAGACACTACCTCAGAATGAAAGGCTGGGAAACAATTTTCCAAGCAAATGGTCTGAAGAAACAAGCTGGAATAGCTGTTCTAATATCTAATAAAATCGACTTCCAACCCAAAGTCATCAAAAAAGATAAGGAGAGGCACTTCATACTCATCAAAGGTAAAATCTTCCAAGAGGAACTCTCAATTCTGAATATCTATGCTCTAAATACAGGGAAGCCACATTCATTAAAGAAACTTTAGTAAAGCTCAAAGCACATATTGCACCTCACACAATAATAGTGGGAGACTTCTACACACCACTTTCATCAATGAACAGATCGTGGAAACAGAAACTAAACAGGGACACAGTGAAACTAACAGAAGTGATGAAACAAATGTATCTAACAGATATCTACAGAACATTTTATCCTAAAACAAAAGGATATCCCTTCTTCTCAGCACCTTATGGTATCTTCTCCAAAATTGACCATATAATTGGTCACAAAACAGGCCTCAACAGATACAAATATATTGAAATTTTCCCATGCATCCTATCAGATCACCATGGACTAAGGCTGATCTTCAATAACAACATAAATAATAGAAAGCCAACATTCACATGGAAACTGAAAAACACTCTTCTCAATGATACCTTGGTCAAGGCAGGAATAAAGAAATAAGGAGTTTTTATAGTTTAATGAAAATGAAGCCACAACATACTCAAACTTATGGGACACAATGAAAGCATTTCTAAGAGGGAAACTCATAGCTCTGAGTGCCTCCAAAAAGAAACTAGAGAGAGCACACACTAGTAGCTTGACAACACACCTAAAAGCTCTAGAACAAAAAGAAGCTAATTCACCCAAGAGGAGTAGAAGACAGGAAATAATCAAACTTCCAGCTGAAATCAACCAAGTGGAAACAAGAAGAACTATTCAAAGAATCAACCAAATGAGGAGCTGGTTCTTTGAGAAAATCAACAAGATAAATAAACCAGTAGCCAGACTCTCTAAAGGGCACAGGGACAGCTTCCTAATTAACAAAATCAGGAATGAAAAGGAAGACATAACCACAGATCCTGAAGAAATCCAAAACAACATTAGAATCTTCTACAAAAGGCTATACTCAACAAAACTGGAGAACCCGGATGAAATGTACAAATTTCTAGACAGATGACAGGTACCAAAGGTAAATCAAGATCAGGTTAATGATCTAAACAGTCCTATATCCCCTAAAGAAATACAAGCAGTCATTAATAGTCTCTAAACCAAAAAAAAAAAAAAAAAGAAGAAGAAGCCCAGGACCAGATGGGTTTAGTTCAATCAGACCTTCAAAGAAGATCTAATCTCAGTTTTTCACAAACTATTCCACAAAATAGAAGCAGAATATACTCTACCCAACTCATTCTATGAAGCCACAATTACTCTGATACCTAAACCACAGAAAGACCCAACAAAGATAGAGAAGTTCAGACCAATTTCCCTTATGAATATCGATTCAAAAATACTCAATAAAATGCTTGCTAACTGAAACCAAGAACACATCAAAAAAATCATCCATCCTGACCAAGTAAGTTTCATTCCAGGGATGCAGGGATGGTTTAATATACGGAAATTCATCAATGTAATCCACTATATAAACAAACTCAAAGACAAAAACCACACGATCATCATGTTAGATGCTGAGAAACATTTGACAAAATCCAACACCCATTCATGATAAAAGTCTTGGAAAGATCAGGAATTCAAGGCCCATACCTAAACATGATAAAAGCAATATACAACAAACCAGTAGCCAACATCAAAGAAAATGGTTGGAAGCTGGAGCAATCCCACTAAAATCAGGGACTAGACAAGGCTGCCCACTTTCTGCCTACCATTTCAACATTGTACTTGAAGTCCAAGCCAGAGCAATTCCACAACAAAAGGAGATCAAGGGGATACAAATTGGAAAGGAAGAAGTCAAAATATCACTTTTTGCAGATGATATGATAGTATATATAAGTGACCCTAAAAATTCCACCAGAGAACTCCTAAGCCTGATAAGCAGCTTCAGTGAAGTAGCTGGATATAAAATTAACTCAAACATGTCAATGGTCTTTCTCTACAGAAAGGATAAACAGGCTGAGAGAGAAATTAGGGAAACAAAACCCTTCTCAATAGTCACAAATAATATAAAATACCTTGGTGTGACTCTAACTAAGGAAGTGAAAGATCTGTATGATAAGAACTTCACATCTCTGAAGAAAGAAATTAAAGAAGATCTCAGAAGATGGAAAGGTTTCCCATGCTCATGGATTGGCAGGATCAATATAATAAAAATGGCTATCTTGACAAAAGCTATCTACAAATTCAATGCAATTCCCATCAAAATTCCAACTCAATTCTTCAACGAATTAGAAAGGGCAATCAGCAGATTCATCTGGAATAACAAAAAACCTAGGATCCCAAATCTCTCCTCAAGGATTAAAAAAACCTCTGATGGAATCACCATGCCTGACCTAAAGCTGTACTACAGAGCAATTGTGACAAAAACTGCATGGTACTAGTATAGGGACAGACAAATAGACCAATGGAATAGAATTGAAGACCCAGAAATGACCCCACAAACCTATGGTCACTTGATCTTTGACAAGAAAGCTAAAACCATCCAATGGAAAAAAGACAGCATTTTCAACAAATGTTGCTGGCACCACTGGTGGTTATCATGTAGAAGAATGAGAATTAATCCATTCCTATCTCCTTGTAATAAGGTGAAATCTAAGTGGATCAAGGAACTCCACATAACACCAGAGACAGTGAAACTTATAGAGGAGAAAGTGGGTAAATGCCTTGAAGATATGGGCACAGGGGACACATTCCTGAATAGAACGACAATGGCTTGTGCTGTAAGATCAAGAATCAACAAATGGGACCTCATAAAATTGCAAAGTTTCTGTAAGGCAAAAGACACCGTCAATAAGACAAAAAGGCCACCAACAGCTTGGGAAAGGATCTTTACTTATCCTAAATCAGATATGGGACTAATATCCAATATATATAAAGAACTGGGGAAGGTGGAGTCCAGAAAATCAAATAACCCCATTAAAAATGGGGCTCAGAGCTAAACAAAGAATTCTCACCTGAGGAATACTGAATGGCTGAGAAGCACCTGAAAAAAATGTTCAGCATCCTTAATCATCAGGGAAATGCAAATCAAAACAACCCTGAGATCCTACCTCACACCAGTCAGAATGGCTAAGATCAAAAACTCAGGTGCCAGCAGATGCTGGCAAGGATGTGGATAAAGAGGAACACTCCTCCATTGTTGGTGGGATTTGCAAGCTTTTACAACCATTCTGGAAATCAGTCTGGCGGTTCCTCAAAAAATTTGACATAGTACTACTGGAGGATCCTGCAATACCTCTCCTGGGCATATATCCAGAAGATGTCCCAACTGGTAAGAAGGACACATGCTCCACTATGTTCATAGCAGCCTTATTTATAATAGCTAGAAGCTGGAAAGAACCCAGATGCCCCTCAACAGAGGAATGGATACAGAAAATGTGGTACCTTTACATAATGGAGTACTACTCAGCTATTAAAAAGAATGAATTTATGAAATTCCTAGGCAAATGGATGGACCTGGAGGGCATCATCCTGAGTGAGGAATCTTAATCACAAAAGAACTCACATGATATTTACTCACTGATAAGTGGATATTAGCCCAGAAACTTAGAATACCCAATATATAAGATACAATATGCGAAACACATGAAGCTTGGGAAGAACTAAGACCAAGGTGTAGATACTTTGCCCCTTCTTGGAATTGCAAGCAAGGCTCCCATGGAAGGAGCTACAGAGACATAGTTTGGAGCTGAGACGAAAGGATGGACCATCTAGAGACTGCCATACCCGGGGATCCATCTCATAATCAGCCTCCAAACGCTGACACCATAGCATACACTAGCAAGATTTTGCTGAAAGGACCCTGATATAGCTGTCTCTTGTGAGGCTATGCGGGGGCCAGCAAACACAGAAGTGGATGCTCACAGTCATCTATTGGATGGATCACAGGCCACCAATGGAGGAGCTGGAGGAAGTACCCAGGGAGCTGGGCGGATCTGCAACCCTATAGGTGGAACAACAATATGAATTAACCAGTACCCCACACACAACCCCCGCCCAGTGCTTGTGTCTCTAGCTGCATATGTATCAGAAGATGGCCTGGTTGGCCATCAGTGGAAAGAGAGATCCATTTGTCGTGCAGACCTTATATGCCTCAGTGCACGGGAATGCCAGGGCCAAGAGGTGGGAGTGGGTTGGTGGGGGAGTGGGTTTGGGAGGGTGTGGGGGATTTTTGGGATAGCATTTTTCATATAAATGAAATAAATACCTAATCATAATAAAAAAAAAAGAAAAAAAAAAAGAAAATGCATCCATGTGACTAGTTTGAAAACAAGCCCTTAATATATTTCCTTAATTAGATAAGGGCACAGGCCATTGTGAGTAAAGCCATGCTTTGGCTATTGGTCTATAAGAAAGCAAGCTGAGCAGGTCATAGGAAGCAAGCCAATAAGGAACACTCCTCTATGGTCTTTACATCAGCTCCAGGCTGGATGTTCCTTCCCTGTCTCAGTTCTTGTCATGACCTCCTTCAGAACCACAAGGTGGAATTGTAAGCCAAGTAAACTTTTCCTCCTCAAGTTGCTTTGGGTATGGCTTCGTCATCATAGCAATAGAAACCCTAACCAAGACAAATTTTTTGAAAGTATGATACAGATGTAAATTTTCAATGATTCTCCAAAATAAGTCTGTGGTTAGAATATTTTTTCATAATTTTTTTTCAACTATGTTGTGGTTTGAATAAGCATAACCTCCATGGTGTGTTATGTTTGAATGCTTGCACCAGAGTTAGGATAACAGTTTGGAAGTGTTAGTAAGCAAGCAACTGACTAGTGGTCCATTTATAAGATGCTTTGGTCATGGTTTTTTTGTTTGTTTGTTTTTTGGTCACAGCAAAATAACTATAATTAACACAAACTATAGCAGACGAGCAACAGAAATACACAAAAATTCAGTTTGTCATTAAAGCCAAAGAGAGGATACTAGATTCCAAGGGCTTTCAAAGATTACCAGAGACTATATGTTTTAAAACACCATTGACTTTTCCTTTGTGGTTCTGAACGTTATAAGACAGAATGTAAGCATTGGGAGGTCTCAACTCCCTCCAGTGTCTCAGGATGACAATCCTGTCCTAGGTTCTATGATTATTGACAACCTGGGGGTCCCTTTCCCTGTAAGCCATCCTTCCAAAATCTTTCCCATCATCACACCATTTTCTTCCTGTATGTGCCATTCAGCTTTGTTATAAATAAATGATCTCATTTTTACTTGATAAGAGCTTGTAAGAACCTATTTTCAAAAGTGGCTCATTGAAATCCATGGAATGTAGAAGAGTAACCCTAGCAAGAATTCCCAGTAATGTGGAACACAGAGCCTGAACACGTCACCTTCTGTAACCAAGCAGGGGTTCAAGTAGAATAATTGATATTTAAATACAACTACAAAACATTTGACCTACAGTATGCTCTCTCTATAGAATCTTCTGGGACTGAAGCCTAGCAGAATCAGCATTAAAGAAACTAGAGAGACTTCATCTAGCAACTGATGGAAGCAGATACAGAGTACCATAGCCAAATATTGGGTGGAGCTCAGAAAGCTCTGTGGAGAAGATGGAATGGGAATCCATAGAACCGGAACTCACAGAATCCATTGATAGGAATGCATGGGAACTCTTAGAGATCAGGGAGCCTGTTGAGATATTACCTAGGTCTTCTGCATATATGTTATGCCTAAGTAGCTTGATGTTCTTGTAGGAATCCTAACAATGGGTGCAGAGCTATGTATGACTCTTTTGCCTACTTGTGGACCATTATCCTCCTATGGGGTTGCCTCCCACAACCTTAATGTAATGGTTTGTGCCTGGTCTTATTGTACAATGTTGTGCTGTGTTTGGTTGATGTCCTCGGGAGGGCTGCTCTTTTCTAAGACAAAGCGGAGGGAGGTGTAGAGACAGGAGGGGAGAGTAAACTGCAGTTGGGATGTAATATATGATAGTAAAATCTGAAAGAGAGAGAGAGAGAGAGAGAGAGAGAGAGAGAGAGAGAGAGCTTTAAATGGCCTCATTTTAGATTTTTAGGACCTGAACATTCTTTGTACAGGATTAGATTCTATCCACTGACCAGATGTAGCTAGAAATAGCACCATTTGTGGTTGAACACAATGGAGATGAATATAGTCCTGGAATCCTGAGTACAAAATACCGGCAGGTTATATAAATCCTCCTACTATGACTGACTCCCTACAGTTTTATATGTAGGGAAATTGAGATTGTGAGACTTGTTTTCATCTTTAATCTCAGGATATAAGGGGATATTTTGTATGTTATAAAATAAAACAAATAATCTTGTATATGATATGGATCTATTTTTATCCCTTCAATAAAAGTGTAATGTGCGCGCTTGTTAAAATTGCTCTGTTGGTTTTACAAATGTCATTTTTTTAAAGTTGATCCACTGCCAGTGACACACTTATTAAAATAACTAGCAATTTGCAAGGGAGACGCTAGGATTCTTTTCCATGGGAGATTTTTTTTTTTAATATTCTCATCTCAAAAGCATGGATGATAAAAGAGAAGACATCTGAAATGACTTTACTGTGCTAAGATGTGGTTGTGTGTACTTTAAGATTTTGCTGAAAGGACCCTGATATAGCTGTCTCTTGTGAGGCTATGCAGGAGCCAAACAAACACAGAAGTGGATGCTCACAGTCAGCTATTGGATGGATCACAGGGCCCACAATGGAGGAACTAGAGAAAGTCCCCAAGGAGCTAAAGAGATCCAACCCTATAGGTGGACAACAATATGAATTACCCAGTACCCCTGGAGCTCATGTCTCTAGCTGCATATGTAGCAGAAGATGGCCTAGTGGGTCTGTTTATGCTGAGGATGTCAATGAATTTTTAAAAACTATGTTTAGGTTTAGAAAAAATAGCTGCATTATATTTTTTAAAAAATCCATTTACTTCTACTTTCTGTTGTAGGGAGTTTCCTAGTGCATTTCCTTTAGATGGATAAGGGATTGAGTTATGGAGGTGGACATTGGATTGCATATAAAAGTAGAGTTGAACAAAACCTTTCACCACTGTTGTGGCTTAAATAACATTTTACAGTTTTACAGGTTATGTTGTGAGTGTCTTTGACTTTTTCATGATCTGGTATCTCTTTTCTCTTGCTCATACACTGAACATTCCCAATGCTACCTATAAATGCATGTAAACAATCTAGCATATATCATCTGAAAGTTTTTACAGCTTATAATATTGTCTATTATTCACATAACACAGAGACATATTTTATTATGATTTATAAAAAATAAAATGGGCCGGGCATGGTGGGGCATGCCTCAGGAGCCACAGCACTCAGGAGGATTTCTGAGTTCGAGGCCAGCCTGGTCTCCAAAGTGAGTTCCAGGACAACCATGACTATACAGAGAAACCCTGTCTCGAAATAAATAAATAAATAAATAAATAAATAAATAAATAAATAAATAAATATAAAATGTATTCATCTATAGTTGCAAATTTCCCTGTTCTTAATTATTCATATACATTGCACGGACTATAAAATGGATTTTTACTACATTACTGAACAGCAAAAAGAAATATACAGCTGCTGAGTTACCTGTACAGCCTTCATTTTTCCTCTTCCTCCTCTTTTTCCTTCTTTTGCCTCCTCCTTCTCTAACTAAATCTGTTGAAACTAAGTTTCAAAATTTTGTGAAAGATTATTTCTGGTTCAGTTGTTTCTATTAAGAAGTAATGATGCATGTGCTAAAGCAATGACTCAGTGTTTAAGAGCACAGGCTGATCTACCAGAGGAACCAGGATCAATTCCCAACAAAAATCATGACATATCACAACCATCTGTAACTCAGTCTCAGGGAACCCAATTAGTTCTTCTCACCAAGATAGGCACCATGTAGGTACTAAATGCATAAATAAGCATGCAAGCAAACACTCATATATATAAAATTAATAAAAATACAATTAAAAAATATTTTAAGTACTTATTTTTAAATCCAGTCACTTAAATATCACACACACATACACACACACACTAATTCACAAGACATCCTTCTTTTCTTCTGAAAGTTTTATAATGTATTGTTATTATTAATCATTACTTTATTATTGAACATAAATGTCTCCTTGAAAACAAACAGTTCTGAGACCATTCATCCATTACTGGTTCAGACAGGAGTACAATGTTTTGGAGATAGAATCACTTAGCCTTCTAAGCTTCTTGAGACAAAGTTGCTGGCCTCACCAGCTCCAGCAGTCTTCCTGTTTATGGTTTAAATACATCTACAGCATCTCTTTGTCTATCAACCATGACTGAGTGACCAAATCAATAATCAGAGCCATCTTCCTCCTTCTTACAAGAGCTGTGTTCAGTCTTCCTTTTAGGATCAGCAGGTTTACAAGGTACACAAGTTTTGCAACAGTAAAGTAGCAGACTCAGCACTAACTGATATAGAGAGTTGAGCAAATTCCCAGTGATAATGTCAGCTGCTTCCATTAGGAGGACACTTTTGCCTTCACCAACAATGATGCCAGCCAGGTAGAATATTTTTTCAGATACATATTATATGCTGAATCTCACATTGTACCAGAAAGACCTGTACTCAAAGCCTCATGGTACATGACAATAGACTTTTCTCCTGTTTTGACTGGACCAAAGAGAACAGTTATGACAGATTATAGAATGTGAGTCTCTACTATGCTCAGGAGTCAGTACAAATGCCCTCAACTTCACAATGACCCAGAGGGGTAGCTACAAACATTTGTTGGACAAAGTACAGAACACAATCCAGAGCTTCCAGCATTACGATTTTACTGGCACCACTATCTTCGTTGGTTTCTTTCCATTTCTTGAATTTGGCTCCAGCATCTTGTCATCATTCCAACCAGAAATTTCCATGAATGTTAGTACATCAATTTTGTAGCTAATTTCCTTAATATAGGTGCTGATAATTTTAAAAATTCTCTCATATATTTTCTGGCTGAATGGATACTTGGGAGAATTCATTTTGTTGACACTAAAATTTAGTTATCAAACACCAAACATGGGAGGTAGAAGGGTTTGATCACAATCTGCTCATTTTTGGAGATGCTTCTAGGTCACCAACACCGCCAGTGACAACAAGGACAGCCAGACAGCCTAAGACATGCCTGTAATCATGTTTGTGAAAGTGTATCTGTCTTGAACCATCAATGACAGTCATGCAGTATTTTCTTGCCTCAAATTCCCACAGGGTGATGTCAATAGTAATACTATGCTGACATTTGCCTTTTGTTTTATCAAGACCCAGGCATACATGCAGGAACATTGTCCCACCTCTGCAGCCTCCTTTCCAAAGTTTCTCAATAGCCCCTTTGTTGATTCCACCACATTATATCTCAGGTATCCAGTAGTGATGGACTTAACCAAACCTTCATGTCAAATGGCAACAGTGTTGATATTGAGTCTTTTCCTTTCTAATTCTGTCTTTTAATCAGTGTAGGTTATTACAACACCTGCATTCAGAAGGCAAATTTCCTGTGAACAACTCATATATAGCAGCCGTATATATGTGGTAGTTCCTTTTTTCTCTAGTTTCACATTAGCTCATAGTAATATATATAAAGAAAATGTTTTTAAAAATGTCTCAATTCTCACTACTTATAGTATATAGTTAATAATTATTTTAACTTATCACTAGTTATGGTTATTAATATCTTACTATATTTAACTGATAAAATCACCCAGGCTGGAGCGGTAGAAATTGATGCTTTGGCAGTTAAAGAGTTTATTTCTTTGCCAGAGAATCCAATTCAATACTCAGCACCCATGCTAGATGATTTACAATTTCCTGTAGCTCCACATCCAAGGTATCTATAACCATTACTTGCATACACACATATACATAAACACAAGTGATTTAAAAATAAGACACCCCCTTCTATGAGTATTTTTCTACATAAAAATTGAGAGTATATAATATATAATTTATAGTAGGGTATAATTTCTCCTATCTTGTACAGTGCTTTGAGGTATAATGATAAAGGGGGGCATTGTATGAAGCTGAATATCCAGAGAAAGTATGTGTACCTGCTCTGTGACAATCTGATTTCCTGAGATATGGCATATAAAGATTATGGGGAATAAGGAAGCAGCATGAGCTAGAACATTTTACTTTAGACATAGCAGCCAATATTCTTTTACTTTTTTAGAAATACTACATGCCAAGTGTTCAACTCAGCCAAAATGCTCACAAGCTAAAAAACAATGACTAGGTTATCTGTAATTTAATAAAATGACTCAGAAGCTACTCAACAGCAATATTCCATAATGCAGTCATGGGACATCAGTCTTTCAAATGTTAACTCTTGAGAAATTTCTTAGCTAAAAGATATGAATTCATTGCAGTCTACTACATGCAAAGCCAAGAAAATATTATTTGTTCAAAAGCCAAGACAATATTAATTGTTTGAAAAGTATATATATATATATATGTGTGTGTAAATATATAGAGAGATATAATATATATTCCTCATCATGGATAGATAGGCATTTTGAAACATATATATTCATGTATATTATTCATATTTATAAAGATTCATCACACATTTGTTGAAAGGCAGTACAGAGCAAACATAACTGTAGCTTTTAAACCAATTGTGAACTGTCTGAACTTGGTGTTGGCTCACAGTCTCATATGCTGATATCAATAACCCACGCACACATGGCAATATAGACAAATCATTTTAAGAATATGAATATTAAAAATAACTTTTGTTTACTACTTTCTTTCTTAAAACATTGAAGATTTAAGTAAATCAATAGATAAATTGACCTCTCCATATGAACAGAGTTTAAAGCACTGCTACAGTCTGTGTGAATAATAAAATTAAAATAATATTATTCCCAGAATTTATAATAATGATTTAACCATATGATTGTGAAAGCAAGCATTCTTTTTAAGATCACAATTTTATTTTTAACTTCTTCAAGTTTGCACACAGAAAGGACTGAGAGCCATTGAAATGGGACCAGTCTGCTCACTCTCAGGCTCTCAGATGGGAGATTCATTGATCTATTTTGGCAATGAGACATATAATGAGGTAGGGAAAACTCACAAGACTTGGAGCTTTGAAGCATATGCAGCTGCATATTAATGATCGCATCTGTTATGCTTTGCCTAGAGTTCTTTCTGTCTGTGGAAAGTTGCATAACCACTGTCAAGAGATTTAAAAGGCTTCCATTAATTTGCAATGGCAGCAATTAGCAAGAATGGTGCTAAGGCAGACTGGATCTCAAGCTGTCATTTCTGTCTATTTTTTATTTATAGTTTTATTAGCTTGTACTGTCATTTGCTTAAAAGCATTAATTAAAACACACACTCATATGAACAATTTGGGGGGATACTTTTCTAAAATGTAAGAATATTTTAAATGTCATTTTAAACCCCCAAATTGGTCCCAAGTGAAATATACATGACCTCATAAAAACAGGAATGAAATGTCAAATCACATATTAGAAGATTGTAAATGTGTTATAGATAAAAATTGCTGAGGTCATGGAATGAGCAAACCCCTGGGATAAAAGACAGATGCTGTGAACTCATGATATGAAGGGAACATGCAGGCCTGTAGTCAAGACATCAGACCTAAAGCTCTTGGCTTCTAGCAAATGAGTAATGATAAGAAATGCAGTTATCAGAATTCCTTTTGAGAAATCATAGGAGGTTGATAGTTTCACATATGCCTATCTTTATCCTCAATAATAATGATATGCATATGTCCATCTGAAAATCTGTTTCCTAGACTCTTGCAATGCCTGAACTAACTCCTAGAACATCTTCATTCTAATATTTTAACATCACTAACAGTGATAAATCTTTATTTTAGAAAATAACACACACACACATACACACCTTGTCATGTTGTCCACCTACATCATTCTTTAAGGCTGAGAAATCAGTCCTGATTTCCTGCTTAGGGAGTGGCAGAAACTTCTGCATTAATAGGAACTCAAACTTAAATAAGACAACTTGCTTTATCTGTCTCATATACTCTGAATCCAAGAGGTGGCTTGCTTCTAGTCTTGATGGGTCATATATTAAATAATATTAGGGCCCAAGGCAGAGCTCAGACTTTCGCAAGTCTCCACTGATGCATCAAGAAATAGAAACAAGTTAAAAACAAAATAATAAAGATAGGTCCGAACAGAGAGCTTGCTGCTAAAATCCAGACCAGTCAATGACCCATGTGTAGCTAATACCATCCCTTGATTCTGTAGTAAACTGGGGAAACATGAAAAAGTTGAAACTTCATGATAGTTTCTTACGATTTTCATATTCAAGTATACATATGACTGGGGGTAAAAGATAAACAGAATTGATTTGTTGTGCAGTGTTGCTAACTATTTTGGAAAGTATTATTTCATGTCTTTGTTATTAATCCATGTTGAACAATTTTACTTGTAGAAATAATTAATAAATCCTGACAGTGGGTTCACTACCCACCGCAATGTGCTAGGTCCCTGAATGAAAGACACACACAAAAAAAAAAGCCTTTATATTTTAACATGCCTTAAACAGCACAATAGCTGGGTTAGTACTTAACCTTCACATTTAATTCATTAGTGTTATTACTCACTAATTCTATGTTCTGTCTTCACTGCTCTGGACCTAGTTGGGCATCCCTCTGGACTGCTCTCTTCAGCTCATTCACATGGTGACTATGCCTCTCTGTCCTCCCTTCTTCTCAAGCATGAGTCTCTCCTCTCCTCCACACTCTCCTAGTTTGGTGGATCTCCTTTTTCCTTCTCCTCAAGGTCTTTAGCCTGGGAACCTTAAAGTCCCACCTGTTTATCCTTAATTTACCAATTAGAACCAACTGGGGACAGGTTCCCAGAAGCTACTTGCAGATACAGTTTTTTGGGGGAGGAAGATATTTAGCATTTGTAATGTAAGCAGCTAAACTTACTAGACAATATAAAATCTTTCTTAGCAATGAAAAATTCAATCCTCCAAGTTCATTTATTTCATTAAGGAAATAAACAAACTAGAATAAAAATTTATAAGCTGAGTGGTTAGGATTATTGTCTTTTATTTCAAAATTATAAAACTTTAATATGGCAAATATGTTATCTGTCATCTGTAGTCCAGAAATTTCACTTTTGTCAAGTATGGGATGTTTAATAAAGAATTATTTATTGAATAAAAAAAGCCTTCATAACTGTTACCCCATATGTGCATCCTTTTAAACTTCTTGGGGTAGATAAGGAAGTAGTTGTTCTTTTGCCTTCTATAGTTAAGACTTTTTGAATTCTACCTTTAAATCATGGTTCTAGGAACCTCAGGGCTATGATAGCATTGTCCATCTACTCAAAATGATAAGGACACACACACACACACACACACAAAATCCATGACCTTTTCTTCAGAGGAGACAAATTCTTCTCACTACTTCTCTGAGACATCCATGAGTCTGCATATCCAAGACATTAATACATTAGAATCTGCAGTTAAAACTGGAAGGCATGAGGTGGAAAGGATTGAATAGACTGTTTCAGAATCTCTGTCTCAGGGCTTCCTTGAGAAAATAAGACAGCTTGTCCATTAAGCAGACCCTCATTAGTTTCACTGCATGATGAGGACCAATGATTCAGGTGAGATGTCTGAACTACTAATTAATTATATGATTCTGTTTATCTCTTTAGAAGGGCTTGCAAAACTATTATTTTGTTTTATTAAAAGTTTTTTATCAAGCGCGATTACTTAAAAATACTTTTTGAAATAAGGCCAAGATAGGTCCAACATTTTGTTTTATATATATATATATATATATATATATATATATATATATATATATATGTATATCCACCTGCATGCATTAACTTATTGCTCTTTTACACTGCTGATTAATTCATGGACTAAACATAAAACTTAGATTGATGATTCTGCATGTAACAAATTGTCCACGTAGAGTTACCGGAAATTATACTCTTTACAATATAAATTTGGTTGATAGCTTAATAGAAAATAGGGAGGTATAAAAGTATTTGTTCAGTTGGTTTCCCATATGGATGATATTAATTATGCGGCACTTGGACATAGAAATAAGTCTTCACAGAAGTAGTAATAAAGAGTGGATTTCATCTGTTAGGGTTGTATATAGCATCTGTGACTCAGGAGTTAAAGGAATGCTTCCAGGTAGTACAGATGGAAAACCAAGTCCTTTAAAATCTGCATCATTTTAATGAAGTGTACTTGTTATGGCATGGGCCTTTCTAAACATAATAAAAAAGATTTATACTAGTTCAACTTTTTAAAATGAAAACTCATTCACTCTAGATATTTTTATTTACCCAGACAATATTTTTTAATTGAAAGACATTTCATACAATAGATTCTGATCTTGATTTCCCCTACCCCAACTGCCCTTAGTTCGTTTACCCTACACCCACCCAATTCCTTCTTCTCTGTGTATTTTTAGACAAACAGGCAAGCAAACAACAAGAAAAGATAACAAAATAAAAACAAAAAGTAAGACATACACACACACACACACACACACACACACACACAGAGAGAGAGAGAGAGAGAAAGAGAGAGATGCATGCAGGCATACAAAACTTGAAATAAAAAATTAAAAAGGAAAAGGAAGGATATTACTGCTCCTGGATATGGTGGAGGAGAAGTTTTATTGTAGGTAAAAGGGAGAGCACAACCAGAGGTAGGGACATAAGGGAGAGTCCAGAGTGAACATAAGGGAGGAGGGACAACCAGATCAAGAGGCCAGGAGGGTAACGTATTTACAAAGATAAAGAGACCCGCATAGCAAAACACCTGGATTGTGTAGGAGAATATATAGTGTAGAACAGCTGGCAGATGTGGAAGCCCAGTCCAGACCAGAGAAATTCTGTATGAGGGACAGATTGTGCCAGGCCAACCCTATAAAAGTAAGGGACTGAGGGATATTGTGAGAACCCTGTAGCTAGGTCCACTTTCATATGTTAAATTTACACCTCAGTTAGTCACTTGTATTTGGTTTGAGACATAAGAAAACTTACATAAATACAAAATAGGAAACCATAATATACAAAAGAAATATTACAGCTATTAATTTCAGTAAACTGTAACTTATGGTAGTTAAAATCATAGCACAAAATCATCAAATATGTATGTTACCTTACACACATCATAAAATTGTCAGAGCAGATGAGTAAGGAGGAGGACATGAGGATAGGCAAATAAGAAGGGATCTCTATGGAGGAGGAAATTGCTGCATTATTTCTGGAAGTTCTTCTCTCCTATGATAAAATGTCTACAAATTGACACCAAATGAAATTGACTGGTTGGCTCAATCCCAAGTCCAGTGATAAAGTCCAGAACCAGAAAAGTGTGTGGAATGAAACTTGGCTATATACTAAGGGCCTAGGGTATGGGAGAACTGCTGATATAAAAGACAGGGTACAAAATCCATGAGGTTCTCTTGTCAGCGAGCAATAGAATCGAGTCCTAACACCACAGCAATCACTTATTTTTGTTCAGCCTGTGACCTCTGGCTGTGGATGGTGTCCAGTCAACTTGTATGAGAACACGACTTTCTTAATTTTCCTACTGGATAAATATAAATCTTTTGTACAGACAATTAAATAGATACTTCAAGAAATGGTGAGTTATCTGCTACCAGGGTATCCCATTATTTATTAAGGTGGCACCTAAAATTCACTATTACAACTTTCTATGATTTTTTTGTTGTTGTTTTCTATTTTTACTAAATGAAAGTTTTATTCTTTATTTCCTCTTATTTAAAAAGTAAGAAAATGTTCTATCTATAACTACAACTATATCATCTCAAATTTATCTAGTCAACCTTTGGTCTCCTTGCCATTCTATTAAATAATTATTGTATAATTTTAGAAAAAATGGCATAAAATAATATTTTCACTATTTTAAAATACTTCCATTCTTAAGTTGAAAGTATATCTCTGTGTCAGTGTGCTTGTTTAGCATGCATAAACCTGAGATTCATAACTAAATTCATATAAATCAAGCATTCACGCACTGGCTTGTAAATCCAGAAGTCCAGAGGTAGAGGGGCAATGTTCTTAAGCAAAATGTCATCCTGAGACACATAGATAATTCAAGGCCAGCCTGAAGTACAAGAGGTATTTCCACAGAAAATAACCCCCATCTTTTAACTCACATCAAACTAAAATTATTTTAATTAACTTATACATGTTTGGAATCATCACAAGTTTTCTGTGTTTGTTTTTGTTTTCTTTTTTTTTTTTGCTGGACTTCTTTGATGTAAGAAGAAAAGAATGTCATTCTCCAATGCAGTATTAGTTAACAGTATATGGAAGAAGCCTCAAGGTAGATTACATGTGCTGCATCTGAACTATCCCATGTCACCCAGAAGATGACAATAGAAATATAAACAATTCACTCAATTCTCATAGTAACTCAGAATTTGTGTATATAAAAACACAAAATTATATATGGAATTAATACTGATCTCAGGAAGCTTAACATCCTGCATAAATCATCAGCCATATACCATGTAGAAAACCCTTCCATATCCATTAACTTGCTAGATTGATATAATTACTTCATTGAAAATAACAGTAAATTTAGGTTACACAACTCAAGTATATAAACATATTGCCATGTAAAAGCTATGAAGCTATTTGTAATATTATATTTATTTATTTTTGTTTTCTTTACTTTTATTTAAATAATTTTTTAAAAAAATTATTAGATATTTTCTTTATTGACATTTCAAATGTTATCCCCTTTCCTAGTTTCCCCTCCAAAAATCCCCTATCCCCTCACCCCTCTCCCTACTCCCCAACCCACCCACTCCCATTCCTGGTCCTAGCATTCCCCTATACTGGGGCATAGAGCCTTCACAGGACCAAGGGTCTCTCTCCTCCCATTGATGACCGACTAGGCCATCCTCCAATTCTGTATTTGCCAGGCACTGGCAGAGCCTCCAAGGAGACAGCAATATCAGGCTCTTGTCAGCAGGCTCTTGTTGGTATCTGCCTATTGTCTGGGTTTGGTGGTTGTTTATGGGTTGGATTCCCAACTGGGGCAGTCTCTGGATGGCCATTCCTTCAGGCTATGCTCCAAACTTTGTCTCTGTAACTCCTTCCATGGGTAATTTGTTCCCCATTCTGAGAAGGAACTAAGTATACACAATTTGGTCTTCCTTCTTCTTGAGTTTCATGCATTTTGCAAATTGTATCATGGGTATTTTAAATTTCTGGGCTAATAGCCACTTATCAGTGAGTGCATATCATGTGTGCTCTTTTGTGACTAGGTTACTTCACTCAGGATGATAGCCTCCAGATCCATCCATTTGCCTAAGAATTTTATAATTTCATTCTTTTTAATAGCTAAGTAGTACTCCATAATGTAAATGTACCATATTTTCTGTATCCATTCTTCTGTTGAGGGACATTTGGGTTATTTCCAGAATCTGGCTATTATAAATAAGGCTGATATGAACATAGTCGAACATGTGTCCTTATTACAAGTTGGAGCATCTTCTGGGTATATGCCCAAGAGAGGTAATGCTGGATCTTCCAGTAGTACTATGTACAATTTTCTGAGGAACCACCAGACTGATTACCAAAGTGACTGTAACAGCTTGCAATCCTACCAGCAATGGAGGAGTGTTCCTCTTTCTCCACATCCTTGCCAGCATCTGCTGTCACCTGAGTTTTTGATCTTAGCCATTCTGACTGTTATAAGGTAGAATCTCAGGTTGTTTTGATATGCATTTCCCTGATGGTTTAAGGATGTTGAACATTTTTTCAAGTGTTTCTCAGCCATTCGGTATTCCTCAGTTGAGAATTCTTGTTTAGCTCTGTACCCCATTTTTAATGGGGTTATTTGATATTTTGGAGTCCAGCTTCTTGAGTTCTTTGTATATATTGGATATTAGTCCCCTATCAGAATTAGGATTGGTAAATATCCTTCCCTAATCTGTTGGTGGTCTTTTTGCCTTACTGACTGTGTCTTTTGCCTTACAGGTGTTTTGCAATTTTATGAGGTCCCATTTGTGGATTCTCGATCTTATAGCACAAGCCATTGCTGTTCTATTCAGGAATTTCCCCCCTATGCCCATATTTTCAAGGCTTTCCCCCACTTTCTCCTCTGAGTCTCTGGTTTTATGTGGAGTTCCTTAATCCACTTAGACTTGAGCTTTGTACAAGGAGATAAGAATGGATCAATTCACACTCTTCTACATAATAACCATCAGTTGTGCCAGCAACATTTGTTAAAAAGGCTGTCATTTTTCCATTGGATGGTTTTAGCTCCCATGTCAAAAATCAAGTGACCAAAGATGTGTGGGTTCATTTCAAGGTCTTCAATTCTATTCCATTGATCTACCTGTCTGTTGTTGTACCAGTACCATGAAGTTTTTCTTACAATTGCTCTGTAGTACAGCTTTAGGTCAGGCATGGTGAATCCCCAGAGGTTCTTTTATTGTTGAGAATAGTTTATGCTATCCTAGGTTTTTTGTTATTCCAGATGAATTTGCAAATTGCCCTTTCTAACTCAGTGAAGAATTAAGTTGGAATTTTGATGGGGATTGCATTGAATCTGTAGATTGCTTTTGGCAAGATAGACATTTTTATTATATTGATCCTGCCAATCCATGAGCATGGGAGATCTTTCCATCTTCTGAGATCTTCTTTGATTTCTTTTTATTTTTTATTTCTTATTTTTTATTAGGTATTTATTTCATTTACAATTCCAATGCTATCCCAAAAGTCCCCCACATGCTCCCCCACCCGGCATAGTCTCACAAGAGACAGCTATATCTGGGTCCTTTCAGCAAAATCTTGCTAGTGTATGCAATGGTGTCAGCATTTGGAGGCTGATTATGGTATGGATCCCCGGATATAGCAGTCTCTAGATGGTCCATTCTTTCGTCTCAGCTCCAAACTTTGTCTTTGTAACTCCTTCCATGGGTGTTTTGTTCCCAGTTATAAGAAGGGGCAAAGTGTCCACACTTTGGTCTTCGTTCTTCTTGAGTTTCATGTGTTTTGCAAATTGTATCTTATATCTTGGGTATTCTAAATTTCTGGGCTAATATCCACTTATCAGTGAGTACATATTGTGTGAGTTCCTTTGTGATTTGGTTACCTCACTCAGGATTTCTTTCTTAAGAGACTTGAAGTTCTTATCATACAGATCTTTCACTTCCTTAGTTAGAGTCACACCAAGGTATTTTATATTATTTGTGACTATTGTGAATGGTGTTGTTTCACTAATTTTTTTCTCAGCCTGTTTATCCTTTGTGTAGAGAAACGTCACTGATTTTTTTTTAGTTAATTTTATATCCAGCTGCTGCACTGAAGCTGTTTATCAGGTGTAGGAGTTCTTTGGTGGAATTTTTAAGGATATATATATATATATATATATATATATAATCATATCATCTGCAAATAGTAATATTTTGATTTCTTCCTTTCCAATTTGCTCCAACTTAATCTCCTTTTCTTGTCAAATTGCTCTGGCTAGGACTTCAAGTACATATTGAATAGATAGGGGAAAACTGGGCAGTCTTGTCTAGTCCCTGATTTTAGTGGGATTGCTTCCAGCTTCTCACCATTTACATTGATGTTGGCTACTGGTTTGCTGTAGATTGCTTTTATCATGTTTAGGTATGGGCCTTGAATTCCTGATCTTTCTAAGACTTTTATCATGAATGGTTGTTGGATTTTGTCAAATGCTTTCTCAGCATCTAACGAGATGATCATTTGGTTTTTGTCTTTAAGTTTGCTTATATAGTGAATTTTGTTGATGATTTCCATATATTAAACCATCCCTGCATCCCTGGGATGAAGCCTACTTGGTTATGATGGATGATTTTTTTGATGTGTTCTTGGATTTGGTTTGCAAGAATTTTATTGAGTATTTTTGCATTGATATTCATAAGGGAAATTGGTCTGAAGTTCTCTTTCTTTTGTTGGGTCTTTGTGTGGTTTATGTATCAGAGTAATTGTGGCTTCATAGAAAGTGTTGGGTAGAGTATCTTCTGTTTCTATTTTGTGGAATAGTTTGTGAAGAACTGGAATTAGATCTTCTTCGAAGGTTTGATAGAACTCTGCACTAAACCCATCTGGTCCTGGGCTTTTTTTGGTTGGCAGACTATTAGTGACTGCTTCTATTTCTTTAGGGGATATGGGACTGTTTAGATTGTTAATCTGACCCTGATTTAATTTGGTACCTGGTATCTATCTAGAATATTGTTCATTTCATTCAGGTTTTCCAGTTTTGTTGAGTATAGCCTTTAGTAATAGGATCTGGTGATGTTTTGGATTTCCTCAGGTTCTCTTATTATGTCTCCCTTTTCATTTCTGATTTGGTTAACTAGGATACTGTCCCTGTGCCCTCTACTTAGTCTGGCTAAGGGTTTATCTATCTTGTTGATTTTCTCAAAGAACCAGCCCCAGGTTTTGATGATTCTTTATATAGTTTGGTTTTGTTTGTTTCCACTTGGTTGATTTCAGCTGGAAGTTTGATTATTTCCTGCCTTCTACTCCTCTTGGGTGAATTTGCTTCCTTTTGTTCTGGAGCTTTTAGGTGTGTTGTCAAGCTGCTAGTGTGTCCTCTCTCTAATTTCTTTTTGGGGGCACTCAGAGCTATGAGTTTTCCTCTTAGAAATGCTTTCATTGTGTCCCATAAGTTTGGGTATGTTGTGGCTTCATTTTCATTTGACTCTAAAAGTCTTTAATTTCTTTATTTCTTCCTTGACTTAGTTATCATTGATTAGAGTGTTGTTCAGCTTCCTCGTCAACATTGGCTTTCTAATATTTATGTTGTTATTGAAGATTAGCCTTAGTCCGTGATTATCTGATAGGATGTATGGGATAATTTCAATCTTCTTGTATCTGCTGAGGCCAATATTATGGTCAATATTGGAGTAGGTACCATGCGATGCTGAGAAAAAGGTTTACCCTTTTCTTTTAGGGTAAAATGTTCTGTAGATATCTGTTAAATACATTTGTTTCATAACTTTTGTTAGTTTCTCTGTGTCTTTGTTTAGTTTCTGTTTCCAGGAGCTGTCCATTGAAGAGAGTGGGGTGTTAAGTCTCCCACTATTACTGTGTGCAGTGCAATGTGTGCTTTGAGCTTACTAAAGTTTCTTTAATGAATATGGATGCCCTTGCATTTGGAGCATAGATAATCAGCATTGAGAGTTCATCTTGGAAGATTTTAACTTTGATGAGTATGAAGTTCCTATCCTTGTCTTTAATTTTAATTTAAATATAACATTATTTGCTTTAAAAATAAAACTGCTTCATAATGAGGTTCTTTTTTCTCTAACTTTCTTTGTTTCTGTGAATAGAATTCCTTTCAGGATTTGGGTTAACAGTCTTGACTGGAGGTGAATGCCAGTCTTTATGAAATATCTTCACTTGGCATACTCTCTACCATTATTTTTTATAATTGAAATACAATTATACCTTGTTCCTATTCTTTTTCTCTATTCAGGCCCTCTAGTTACCTTCCCTCAAACCTCTCCCATTCTCCCCACTCCAAATGATAGCTTATTTTTATTTGAATATATGTGTTAGAAACATATATTTATGTATTTGCATATAGGATTGTGCATAAATACAACTGCTGAGTCTATTTTATTTTTTGTGTGTATATGGTTTCAAGACCTACCAGTTTGCACTAAACAAGCAATAAGGATACTTATCCTTTGGGAGAGGTTAGTGCTCCTTCTACATGAAGTTATTAGTGTCCTGAACTTCTTTGTCAATGGGTAAGATCCCATGAAATTTTCCCCATTCTGCGCTAACATGTTTATTGATATTACTATTATTCAGGTCATATTTATGCAGCCACTTCTAGGAGAGACTGCTTCACAAGGACATTCTAGAATTTTGATCTTTCTTCCCCCTCTTCCATAATGTTCCCTGAGCTCCTTACAGGAGCTATGATGTAGATGTTAACACAGGGACTGAGGGCCTCATAATCTGTTAATCTCTGCACAGTGTCCAGTTGTGCTTTTCTGTGATGGTTTCCACTTGCTGTAAAGAGAAGATTCTTTAATGAGGGATGGTAGCTACATTTACCTGTATGTATAAGGATAAGACTCAAAAATGTAATAAGGAATATTGCTGGTCTAGCAAAGTATCAGTAATGGGTTATTTTTATTATTTTTCTCTCATATATTATATCCTGACTGAAGTTTCCCTTCACTCCCTCTTCTCTGCACCTCTTCATCCCTGCCCCCACCTCCCCATCCATACCTTCTCCATTTCTCTTCAAAAAAGGGTGGATCTCCCAGGGATGTCAACCAAACATGTTATATCAAATTGCAATAAAGTCAGGCATCTCTCTCATATTAAGGCTGGACAAAGCAACCCAATAGGAGAACAAGAGCACACAAAGCAGCAAGTTTCAGAAATACCCCTGCTCCTTCTATTAGGAGTGCCACAAAAAACACCAAGCTACTCAACTATAACATATAAATGGAGGGCCTAGGTTAGACACTTGCAGGCTCTCTGATTGTCTGTTCAGTCTCATTGATCCTCTATGAGTCCAGGTTTGTTGATTCTTTGGATTTTCATGTGATGTTCTTTACCCCTCTATAATCCTATAATCCTTCCTCCTTTTCTTCAGGTGGATTCCTAAGTGGCACCTAATGTTTGGCCTTGGGCCTCTGCATCTGTTTACTTCAGCTGCTTCATGAAGCCTCTTTTATGACAACTGGGTTAAGGACCAATCTATAAGAACTGCAGAATATCATTAGGAAACATTTCGTTCCTCTTCCTCTCTCCCAGTTGTGTTTGGTTCTATCCTAGGTCTCTAGGTCATCAGGCCTCTGGTTTCTGATCCTCCAGGTTGGGTCATGGATGTACTCCCTTTAGAAGCATAGGTCTCAATTTGGGCTTGTCATTAATAAGTCACTCCCACAGTTTCTATGTGGTATTTACCCCAGAAAATCCTGCTGGACAATCCAGGACAAATTGTAAATCGAAGCTTTGGTGGCTGGGTTGATATCCACTTGAACTCCTGCCAGATTATAGGTGATGGCTAGTTCAGGCTCTGTATCTCCCATTACTAGGAGTCTTAGCTGGTGTGATCCTAATAGATTCCTGGGGATTTATATTGTACTAGTTTTCTACCTTCTCCCAAAATTGCCCCCTAGTTCCAGTTGTCTTTCCTACTACTCTCTCCCTACATTCTCTCCCCAACTCTTCCTCCTGTTCCCATTCCCTGTCCACCATTGAAATATATTCTATTTTTTCACCTTCCCAGAGAGATCCCTTCTTTTTATTTAGCCTTCTTGAATTTGTGAATTATATGATTGTCTTTTACTTTGCAGTTACTATCCATTTTTTAGTGAGTACATAGCGTATTGGTCTTTCTGGGTCTGGGTAACCTCACTCAGAATGATTTTTTTTTCTCTAGTTCCATCTATTTGCCTGCAAATTTCATGCTGTTATTGGTTTTAAAAGCTGAGTAATATTCCATTGTGTAAATGTACCACATTTTTTCTATTCATTCTGTAGTTGAGAAACATCTAGATTGTTTTCATTTTCTGCCTATTATAAATAAACCTGCTATGAATATTTTTGAGCAAGTATCTATATGTTAGGATGAAGGGTGTTTTGGTTGTATGCTCTGGAGTGGTATAGCTGGGTCCTGAGATTGATCAATTCCTGTTTTTCTGAGAAATCACCATATTGATTTCCACAATGGCTGTAAATGTTTACAACCAAATCAGTGGAAGGGTGTTCTTTTTGATAGCTAGGTTTCTAGTTTTAAGAACGATTTACCTCCTGAGTGGGCATCAACTCCAATCAAACAATTAACTGGGTACCATTAACATGTAAGAGCTACTTACTGTTCTTTTATGCCAATCTTGCTATGCTGGTCTTTATTGTTGTTGTTGTTGTTGTTGTTCATATATGTAAAACTGGATATGACTGTTTGCTAGCCTCTTGGAAATTGCATAGTATTTTCTGGAACCATGAAAGCTAGACTGCAAAAAAGTCAATGTTCAAGTCAAATCCAACTCAAGTCATACAAGTCTTATATTCTAAGTGTGTGGTGTCTTCAGTAATATTAGCCCACTTTCAATTCTTGGGAGGTCATGAAAGGCTTCAAAGATAATCTATAATGTTTGGGAAATTACCCTGACTAAAAGTAGTTTTTTTCATGACTAGCATGAGATTGGGGAGGGGTTACTTAATGGGTCTTTTGGGGGTCATTGTTAATGCAAATAGCTTAAATTTCTTTTAATATATGTATGTGTGTGTATATTTATATGATGTATATGATGTATATTTATGTATATCTCTGTATATTTCCTGGAGGCTTTACCAAATAATCTTTGTTTTATTTATTTACCCTTTCTCTCATTCTGTATTAAATCCCTCCATCCTCTCCAGTTAGAGTCCCTTCACCATTATTCTATTTCCCACTCCATATATTTCACTTGCAACCTGTTAATTGTCTTCTAATACCCCCTTTTATGATCTCTTTATAATTCCTTGTGCCCATGTTGTACTTACTATATTGGACAACTTGCTCATGTAATACACTCATATCTGAAGAATTGTATCTTAGAACCAGAGATGTGGCATTGGTCTTTCTAGTCTAGGATATTTTACTCAATATAATCTTTTCTAGGTCCACACTCTTACCTACAAATGTGACGGTTTCATTTCTCCTTATAACTGAATAGTATTCCACTATGCATATGCACCACATTTTCATCATCTATTCACAATTGGAATGACATTTAGGTGGTTACTTTTTTTTTCATTTCCATTTATTTTTGAATAGAGGGACAATCTACACTTCTGAGCAATTACCTGTGAAGTCAGTTGCCAAGTGTTTTGAGCATATGTCAAGGAGTGGTATCGCTGGGTCATATGTTTTCACTTAGTATAAAAAGGAGGAAAAAAACCCTCTCTGTCATTTATTTTTTGTTTCTCATCTAATCAGATAAGATAATCAATTAATTAAAATATATACAGAACATAGAGGATACACAAATCTAGATTATCACTCCATGGTATGAGTGGAATCACAAAACCTTTATAAAACATTAACATTCTCATTTATTAACATTGAAAATATATTTGAGTTCATTGGGTCCAAATATTCAGGTTTATATAAATCTAGTAGAAATGACTGAATGAGCATTACAAGGTCAAAACACATAAAACATCATCTTGAGTGTATCTTCCATACAGGAGATATATACTCATTTTTTTAAATGTCATTTTATATTTTCTCTGTGAATTTCAGTTCCTAAAGCTTTAAAAGATGAGTGAATCCTTGGTACTTTGAAACTAGAAGATATTTGATGGAAAGAGTCAGTGCATCAATATAATCGCCCTTTATAGAATATCTCTTCTCTTGTCTTCATTAAGCCGCACAGATAGACTGTTCAGATGGCACAATGCAGGTGAAGCTGCGTAACCGACTTGCCATGCAGGAAAAGACAATTTCTATGATTTAGTAGTAGAAATAAAAACATAAAAATGATGCTTTAAATTGATTACTGCTTATATTTTATTGCTTTTAATTTTAACTGAAAAAATGCAACTAATCATATGTGAATTTTCCAAGAACTTCAGCAGATCTAAAATAATAAAATAAAATGTGGTGTCAGCATGGTTTGTGCCCTGACAGACTACTTTTCCTAAAATTCTCAATTAAGTTTCCTCTGGGGTGAGCAGCTCTGAAGTACAATATTGCAGTTTGCCCTTGCTGTCTTTACTGAAGATATTTCTTAAGTTAACTATCGCTTTTTGCTTTGTAGCACTGTGTTGGAATACAGAAGGGCCAATTTCTTGAGATGTGTCAAATTACTTTTGGAAATAATGACTTGTTGCCATGGTAACCTTGAACCTAACGAATCTATCTCAAGATCTCAGTTCAGGTATAAAATGAACTGCACAGAAAATTTTAAAATAGTGACTCAGTTGCCTGACTCAAGACGTGTTTCATATTCTTCTTTTTTTTTTTCCTCCTTTAAATACCAGGTGACAGAATGTTATTTAGAAAATGAACCCATGAATAACAGAAATATTTTTACAATGGAGAACTAATTTTAATATTGGGTATTTGTAGTATTGTCTGGGTAAGTTTTAAATAGATATATATTTTCACAATTATTTTTATTTATGTGTCTGTGTGAGTATATTCCATGTTTGTGTGTATCCTCTGAGGCCAGAAAAAGATACTGGAGCCCCTGGAACTGGGGTTGGAACAGAATTGAAGTCTTATGGAAGAGCAGCAAGTGCTCCTAATTGCTGAATTAATTCTCCATCCCCTCTAAGCATAACTTCTTTAAAATTATTTTTGCCAGTGTCTTAATAACTATAGGGAGTTCCCTTAAAACATGTGTATGAGTTTCACATATATACCTATATAAAAATGTTTAGAGTTTTGAATCATGAATAATTTAAAATTAAATTAAAGGGGAAATTGCAAGTGTACCATCTCTTAACATCTGCAGATTGGTGCTCAAATCTGGCTCATGAATTGGTAAAGTGGTTGACTATAATGTCTTCTGTCTGAAGCAGTACAACCAGGGTATTGGTGGTGCATGTTCAAGAAAACACCAAAAATAATTTTAAAAAATGTGAAACAACCAAAACAGCAACATGAATCTCCCTAGATCCTGGGTTCTCCAGGTTGAGTCCATGTGCTATTTCTCTTAACAGCAAGAATTACTCTTAGTGAAGTGATCTGCAAGTATTTTGAAATGTCATGAAATTAGTAATTAAAAAACATTTATGATATGTAATTCCAAACAAGAATATAAATCTCCCTATTGGCAAAAAATAGAGCTAAGTAGAATATAAAATGTAAAATATTTTTTAAAATAAAGTGTATAAAAATCACTCTACCCTGAATATTCTGGCAAATGTCTCTCTTGTGTAGCCAATAGCAAATAAACACCAACCCTATCTCCCAGGAGACAGTAGTCAGGATGTGCCAGCCACCACCAATTCAACATAATTAGTCCAGAGAGCTGAGGCAAGGTCTCATGGGTCAGGATGAGGCATGTGGGAATACAGACATCTACTTTCTCAATAGAGAAAAAAAGATACAATTAACTTGCATTGCCCAAATGTAACATCCCTGTGTGGTTCAATGTTTGCAATAAAAAAGTTCAATTGGAAAAGGTCCTAACTAAACCCGTTATGTGAAATTCTTGTCCCCAGGCATAGCAAGGTTCAAACTCCTGAACTGCAATTATTCAATTTATTTTAATTTTTAAAATGTAATTAGTACATGAAACCTTTATTTTTTACATAATAATGGGGTTTTATTTATATTTTCATGAATGGCTACACTGAGAAAAGTCTGAATTGAGTAAATGGGTTCCTTTTCTGTCCTAGCTAGGATTTTCATTGCTGTGAAGAGAAACCATGACCAAGGCACCTCATTAAAGGACAAGATTTAATTGGAGATGGCTTACAGTTTCAGAGGTTTAAGTTGTGAAGCATGGTATCAACCAGGCAGAAATGGTGCTGCAAAAGTAACTGAGAGTATTATATCTTGATCATCAGACAACTAGCAGAAGATTAGGTGTTTTTCACTGGACTTAGCTTGAGTATTTAAGACCTGAAACCGATGCCTCCATGGTGACACACTTTCTCTAAAAATGGCTACAAATCCTAAAAGAGTCACTCTCTATGGTCAAGCATTGCAACACAAGAATCTGTGGGAGGCATGCCTTTTCAAGCCACCACATTATGCTCCCTGATCTCCTTAGGATTATACATAGCCATAACATAATGTAAAATGCATTTAGTCCAACTTCAAGGGTCCCCATAGTCTATCACAATTTCAACAATGTTTAAAAGTCCAAAATTCCAAGTATCTTCTGAGAGTCATCTAATCTCTTAACTATAATTCTTTATAAAGTCAAAAAGCAGATAACATACTTCCAACATATCATGGACCAGGATATATTTACCATTAAGTAGGAAAAGGAGCATATTGAGGATATACTGGACCAAAGCGAAAACCAGCTGTGAGAACTCAAACTCTGCATCTACATGTCTGATGTCAAATCACTCTTCTGATTTCCAGCTCCATTCAGCTTTATTGCCTGCAACACAGTTCTTTTCTTGGGCTGGTTCCACTCCCTATTAGCAATTTTCCTTAGAGGGTGTCCCATTTCCCTGGCATCTCTAATATCCAGAGATCTCCAAGGAGATCCAAGCTTCACCTTCACAGATTCTGGCACAAAGCTCCTGCTGTTATTGTTCTTGGTGGTCATCCCATGATACTGGCATCGCCAAAATTATAGAGTCTTCTGCTTCATATTGCCTGAACTTTCACCAGTAGCCTCTTATAGGCCCTTTTCATGGTGCCAAGACTCACCTTCTTTGCTGGGCCCCTTCAGTCCTCAGCCTTCAACTGATAATGAGACTGTACCTTCACCAATAGCCTCTTGCTGAGTCCAATTTGGCCATATAAGGGACGGTATGACATGGTTTCCTGCCCCTGGAACAGAGCTAGCAGGGCATGAGCCTCTACAAGTGTTGATGGTTAGTGTGGGCATAAAGATTGTTGGACACTAGTATACATATTTCATTTTCCTTATTTCTGAAAATGTCCTCTCTGCCAAGAAACAGAGGCGAGGGTGTGGCTAATCTCTCTCTAAAATTGTAGAACTATGTAAATTTCAGCCCATAGCTTAAGGCTGTGGGAAAGAACACTGAAAACATGAGTTCAAATATATATAATTTTTCAAGTGTGCAAAATGTAAAGATGGAATATTAGTTCTATGAGCATCTTCACAGATCTAAAGGAACAGAGACAGATGCACTGTCACCTAGCTTGTCAGAAAGATGCTAAGGAGGGAGATAGATATTTTGGAAATGGTAATCACAGGGCAAGATCCTTCCCAGCTATATTTTTTTGTTTGTCTGTTTATGATTCTAAACCAGGGAGAGTTCTCAATTCAATGTCAGCCTGATTCAGAGAGAGTTAGGTAGGAATGATAATTTTGGGGTGAGGTACTACCTAGCTATTTCACTATCTGACCTTGTGTTTGCTGTCTCTCTCTAAGAATCTAGGGGCTAAATCATGGGATACTGATTCATGGAATAATTAAAGGTAACAAGGGTTAATAACTGAATTGATATGTAAATAAAATCTGTATTTTAATCTATAATATATGAGCTGTCCAGAGAAATTTTAGAATAGCAAGAGGAAGCAGTCTCCAGCAGAAAAGAACACAGAGATCAGTCTGAAAAGATGTCTCAAGCAATAACACACACACACACACACACACACACACAGAGAGAGAGAGAGAGAGAGAGAGAGAGAGAGAGAGAGAGAGAGAGAGAGAGAGAGAGAGATATCTGGAAAGCTGTCTTGAGCAGAACATAGGCCATCAGCTTGGACCCACAATTTGACTTTGAGTCATTTGTTTCACCATTCCCAGACAACCCTTCTCTCAGAAACCCCTCTCCAAGCTTAGACTAGTCCTGGAGCAACTTCTGGCCTCTCACAGTGGCAGGGCTCAATTCTTCTCTATGACCCCTTCAAGCCTTCAAAACCAGTACCACAAGAGTGACCTTTACAAAGTCTGGCTGCAAATTCAAGGTCCTCAACTCTAAATTCATAACCATGTGGCCGAAGCTGCCAAGTACTGCTGCTTGGTAGGACTGGAACATGGCCACTGTGTTCATTACATCCTATGTCGGTAACAACTTCTGTCTTAATTATGGTTTCCATTTTTGTGAGTAGACACCATGACAAAGGCAACTCTTAGATAAGAAAAACACTTAACTGGGGCTGGCTTACATTTTCAGAGGTTTAGTCTGGGAAGCATGGCAATGTCCAGGAAGACAGGGTGCTGGAGAAGGAGCTAAGAGTTCTATATCTTGATCAGTAATCAACATGAGGAAACTGGATGTGTTTTGCACTGGACACAGCTTGAACATTTAAGACATCAAAATGCCACCTCCACAGTGACACTCTTCCTCTAACAAGGCTGCACCTGTTCCAATAAGGGCATACCTCCTAATAGTGCCATACCCTATGGACAAGCATTCAAATACATGAATCTTGGGGTCCATACCTATTCAAACTCATACACCTTCTCAAATTCAGCATTTCAATTTAAATCTTAAATACTGGAATATGGACTATACAATGTATTATTGTTTATTCCATGATAACAGTTCCCTATAGCATACTACAGTTATCTTCGGAAAAATGCAGCTATAAGATGACCACTGATTGGTTTTTATTTTTTTCCTTTTATTATTGAAAATAATTCTTCTCATATCCAACAACAGTTCCCATCCTCCATTTGTTCTAGCTCACCCCCAACCTCCTATCTTCCTCAGATACATTCCTCTCCATTTCCTTTTCAAAAAATATCAGGCTGAATTTTTAAGGTTATAATACAATTACATAATTTTTTCCTTTTCCTTCCTCTAAACATTCTTCCTTAATCTTTTAAAAATTATGATCTTTTCTCACTACTTGTCATTGCATGCATATATACATACACACACATACATATAATCCTAATTATAACATGCTCAGTCTGTATAATATTAATTATATATATATGTTTTCTGGGCTCTTTGGTACTGGATAGACAATTGTTGTGTTCTCCTCTGGAAAAGCCTATTTCCCCTCTGTTATCATTCATGCTGTCTACCTGGCATGTGTCTTGTTCTCACTGAACTCATGTGTAAGATCATGAGACTTTATGGATGTAGCTTCTGAGAATACTAGGAGACACAATTCCAGTGCAAACTCTCTGATCTTTTGGCTCTAACAGTCTTTCTGCCTTCTGTTCTGCATCATTTTTCAAGCATTAGGTAAGAGTATTTGTAGATATATTCACTGGCACTGAGCAATACAACTCTATTACTTGTGGTTTTCTATAGTGGTCACTATATGTTGAAAAGAGAGAGAAATTACTGTTGCACGGGAGGTGTTTCTCATATTTCTGAAAACTCTAGATAGTGTAGAGAAGCAGGGAAGTAATATATTGGAAAAGAAAATAATGCTATTTATAAGATTGTCTATGTGGAAAATCATAAATAAACCATAAAAACTTTTGAAATTAATTATGTGATAGGTAAAATAGTAAAACTTGATCAGCAGAATAAAAATTATGCATAAACCACTAATTATATTCTATCATAATTGCACAAGAACATTTAAATTATAACTTCAAAATTGTACCCCAAATTAAAAAAAAAAACTTTTCAGGGTTTTTTGATAGAATATTTATCTTCTTTGATAGAAGACATGCCTAATATGATGAGGTCCTGGGCTTAATTATCAGCACTGCACACATCCAGGGTGCCGGTGCACTCCTGTAAAGCTAGCATTTTGGAAATGAACTTACATGAATCTGAAGGTCAATTTTATTGCCAGCTCGGTAGAAAGTTCAAAGATAGTTGGGGCTATTAATACCCTTTCTCTAATAAATAAATTTTAAAAATAAATAGGAAGAAATAAAAAAATAAAGAAATGAGAAATGAAAAATGTAAATGCACACTAACAAGATACATGTAGATTTCGCATTCTTAAAAATAAAACAGTGATGAAATTAAAAGCTATTAGACAGACTACAAGCAATAAAACAACTGTCAGTAAAAATATTTACACAAAAAATTTTAAATTTGTTATTTATACTTTTAATCAAATGCTAGAAAATAGAACGAACTTGACTCTCAACAGATATGTAAACTGTCATATTTTTAACTAAATAAATTTCTTCACCAATGAAAATAATATACATACACATTGAAACTCTTCATCAGCATTGCTTGTCACTAAAACAAATAAAAATTATAGTGAAATATGGCTATACACTATTAAAATTGGGGCAGTGCAAAGCCCTGCTAGGATTTGGAGTAATTCACTGTCTTTTTACATTGTAGATGGGCATTCAAAATGGAATAGACTATTTGGGACACAGATTTGTAACTTTAATACAGTTAAACAGACATTATATAAATAAACAATTAAAACTATTAAGTTTTGATTGAAGAAAGATTTCAATACATATATCCTATGTTGGCAAATATGAATACTAACCACACTTTGCTCATATTTGATAAAATGTGTAATGAAGCAAAATGTATTTTCAAATGGAAGTAGAAAATGGTACTGGAGAATGAGGTAATGATTCATCCTACCTGGAAAAGCATTTTATGAAATACTACCATCAACTGGAAAATGGTTTGCAGTTCCTTATCAGCTGAAACATACCCCCATATGTCCTTGACACTGAGCTGTTAGCTGTCTATCCTATGAATAACATCACAGGTCTTCCAGTAATTACACATAACAGCTTTTCTTGGGATAGTAAATGCTTGTACGGGGTTGAATGGCAAGAAAATGGCAAATGTTCTTATCATTGAGTCATTTCACCACACCTGGAAGGGCAAGTTTCTATGTCCAATAGATGATAATACAACCACACCTGAACTTTGATGTGCCTCCAGTTGTTTTTTTCTTATCAATCTACTTCAATAAGTTTGAGCCACTAAGTTTTATTCAGGTCATCCTGGTTTATAAGTGCTCTCTGGGTTTCATGGTCTTACAGGTAGATAACTTGTGGGTTCTTTCTTATTTTACTTCTCTTCCTTAAAGAATTGTTTGACTTGATGCCTGACCATCAGTAGGTAATTCTGTGTAATCTGCTTCATATAGCCTATGAATTTTTGTTTGTTTGGTTGGTTGGTTGGTTGGTTGGTTTTGGCTGTCTTTACTTATGGATAGTCTCTTTCTGTTGTTGGTGAACACCGAGTTCTCATCACTCCAATGCTTTGTCCTGTGCTCTGGGTTTAGTCTGTTATTTTCTTAATCTAGCATTCCACATTAGCAGATTTAGTCTCTCACATTCTGATAACCATGACCCCTACATTGCATTTACACATGCCTTACATATTTTTGGATTATATGTCAAATTTTCTTTTATCAGATTCATGTGAACATAAGAAAAACATTGGTTATCCATATTCTGCCATCTTCAATACTCTCTACCATGTTATGGAATGTTAAAATCATCTTAAGCAATTGACTGAGATAACATGGACAGTACAACTGTGACAAATTAACCAAATATGAATGCACATATTCACCAGAACTGACCTGAAACCTATGGGGGGGTGGCAAAATCAAATGCATCATGGGGAGAGGGGCTTCTGACAGGGAATCTTAAGAGCAGTAGCTTAAAGATATATGCAACAACACCATGCACTCTTTACTTGGAGTTTCTCTTATGGGAACATAGACTAAAACTTCTGAAATGGCATTGTTAGTGTGCTGAAGTTAAATTTAAAAAGGGAATGGGTGCTAGAAATGTGTACCAGATTTCTCAGCATAAAATCACAATAAACAAGATGGGAGGACAGGGCAAATCCACTATAGGGCTACATCATGGGGGTTGGAGTCTCCAAGGTCACTTTTGTCCTGTTTGACTCACTATTCAGTACAGCACTTCACCGCTAGATTGTGTGTGTGTGTGTATGAAAATCCCTCACATTTCATCTTGGTCTGTTTAGCAGTACAAATAATCTGTATTTTCTGTCTAGTTCACTTGCTTTAACATAGTGTATTTCAATAGTATGTTTTATTTTAAAATAACTGAATTATTAATTAACTGAAACCTACATGCCAGCATTTGACTTTGGAAAGTTACTTTCTATACCCTGTGTTGTTTCTTGTGGGAAGAAGTTGGTGAACAACACCTAATTCGTCCTATTCTTTTAAAGGAATGGGATTAAAGTTCATTCCATTGATGGTGATGTTTTTCAGTTTTGTCAGGGAAATATTCTGAAAGGCAAAAAGGACTGTGTATTACTGAAGCAGCTGCAATGTGAAACTACGGCCTCCTATTCTGGAACTTGCCTTTTGATGCTTTATCATCAAGTGCAACTCAGTCCAAGAAAAGAATCTCTACAGACTCCCACTTAGACAGTAAACACTGTTGAAAGCAAGGTTGTCTCAGTCTGTAGCAAGTCTGTTGCCTTACTTAAAGGACCCACTACCTGTTTAGGGAATATAAAAACAGAAAAAAAAATGTTTTTTTTTTTTTTTTTTTTTATATTCTACACAGAGCCCTAGAGAATAATGCCTTGTGTTTTTCTCTCTATATCACCTAGCCGTGAGTAAGAAAATTATTTGTTAGCTCATAAATACTCAGAGAAGAAATAGTCAATTTTTACTTATTCCACAGTTTCCTTTGGAGCAAGTATGCTCGTGACACTGAGGACACTTTGAAAACCACTATACTTCGGATAGGAGCAATCATGTAGATACATGAGATGGTGTGTTAGTACCATGGAAATCATGGTGGCGATGGTGCAGCTAACTGATCCTGAGTTACTCTCTAAAATGCATTCTTCATTATTATTATTATTATTATTATTATTATTATTATTATGTATTTTCTTTATTTATATTTCAAATTTTATCCCTCTTCCCTATTTCCCCTTAACCTCATCCATTCCATCTCTCTTCCCCTTGCTCACTCACCCACCCACTCCCGCTTCCCTGTCTTGGGATTCCCCTAAACTGGGGCATCAATCCTTCACAATACCAAGGGCCTCTCCTCTCATTGATGTCCCACAAGGCCATCCTCTGCTACATATGCAGCCCGAGCTTGGAGTCACTACTTGTGTACTCTTTGGTTGGTGGTTTAGTCCCTTGTAGCTTTGGTGGTACTGGTTGGCTCATATTGTTGTACCTTCTATGGGGCTGCAAACCCCTTCAGCTCCTTGGGTCCTTTCACTAGATCCTTCATTGGGGACCCTGTGTGCTGTTCAATAGATGGCTGTGAGCATCCACTTCTATATTTGTCAAGCACTGGCAGAGCCTCTCAGGAAACAGCTATGTCAGGCTCCTGCCAACAAGCACATGTTGGCATCCACAATAATGTCTGGGTTTGGTGGTTGTATATAGGATGGATCCCTGGGTGGGACAGTTACTAGATGGCCTTTCCTTCAGTCTCTGCTCCACACTTTGTCTCTGTATATCCTCCCGTGAGTATTTTGATCCCCACTTCTAAGAAGAAGCAAAGTATTTACACTATGGTCTTCCTTCTTCTTGAGCTTCATGAGGTCTGTGAATTGTATCTTGAGGATTCCAAACTTCTGGACTATCCACTTATCAGAGTGTGTACCATGTGTATTCTTTTGTGATTGGGTTATCTCACTCAGGATGATATTTGGGACCAACCAGGAGCGCACAGGCCTCGAGAGCAGTAAAACAGATGGAACAGGGTCCTTCCTGCCTCCATCTGTACCGAGGAACTGGGAGCTGTTCTGCATCCCTGTCTGCACACATCCTGCTAGGGGAGAGATGGTCTCCAAGGAGTGTTTGGAAGTGAGAACGTCATTTTCTCTTCACTACTCATCTTGACCTTAACACCTCTACTGGTCATGCAGCTAAGTCCCTGCCTAATTCTCTAGTCTTCTCTGACACATTCAATAAGCACACATTCACTAGATTATTTTGAATGGATTTTGGAACAGGTTCTCACTGTGTGGCCTGGCCATTCTTGAACTTGCCATGAAGTCCAAGCTTCCAACTCGCAGTACATCCCCCTTTTCAGGTGCTGGGATTACAGACTAGTTTTGCTACTCCTGGGTGCTCACTATTTCATTCACTAGCCCGTAACAGTTCTCCTGCTTGAAAAGCTTCTTTGTGTCACTTTTAAATGCACTGTTTAGCAGCCTAACCCAGTAATATCCCCCAATTAGTGTCAGAGAAACACAGATTAAAAGGAAAATAAAATGTTTAGAGATTCAAAGTGAATACGTTGGAAAAAAACACTGCACAATTCTAGTCTCTTGGCTGACACATTGCTGATCCATGCACTTTACTTCTAGGTGTGGGGTCCAGATGATGGCTTCGTGCATGGGAACACCGTATTGCCTGTGTCATGAACTTTGTGACCAGGAGACTCTACAAAAATATCTATAATATACGACATGTACATTAATGCCAAGATTTTAATGTGTCTTCTTCCCAAGCATCTTGCCCCTAAAACTCTGCAAGTGGCCGGAATGTGTGAAGAATTTTGTAAGTGGGTCAGAATCAGTCAGTGATGATCATTTTAAAATGCTTGTTATCACATGAACCATCTGGCACTAAGCAATTTCAAAGAAAAGTAAGCCTCACATTTTCTGTTTTCTGTTCAGTTTAGCTGCAGCACATTTGTTCTGTTTTCTGTGACAGTGAAGCAGCTATATTCAGTAAAAAACAAAACAAAACAACAAAACAAAACTAAGTCAAAGGTTTATGAAAAGAGGGAAAACAAAGCAAGTTGGGGTGAAAATATAGTCATTAAATTGAATGATCCCTCTTAATAGCTAGAGCTTATCATTTGAGTTATGATATGGGATCTTTCTAAAGAAAACTTATCATTTTAAAAATTAGCTTAATATGTGCTTTTACTACAATTAAAGTAGGTAAAATCATGGGCCTATTAATTAGTTGACATGCTGATATGTGATCCAGATATTTTTCCATATTAATAACCTTTCTGAACATATTAAAAAGTCATCTTTGATGGCTCTCCTAGATTATCAACTTGACTATATCTGGAATTAACTAAAATTCAAGTGGCTGGGTCCAAGTTGGTGGTGATTGTTTGTTTGCTTGTTGTTTGCTGGTTTGCTTTGTTGTTCTTAATTAAATCATTTAAAATTTGAAGACCCACTTGAAGTCTGGACCCTTTGAAGTGGGAGTACATACCTTTTGTTTGGTCAATGCTTTCTCCTGTCTGCTTATATAAAGGGCATGGAAAGAGGAAACTTGTAGTCTTTACCTGCTTGCTCTGCCTCTTGTTGATAAAACCATGAAACCTACTTCTTCAGGATTCAGGTATATGCTGAAAACCAACAGAAAGATCTATCCCTGTGGACTGAACAACTACTGCATTCTTGAACTTCTCTATGGCCGTTATTGGACTAGGTGGACCACAACCTGTAGGCCATTCTAATAAATCCCCTTTATAGATTCTAAAAAGGCCCTTATAAAGATTCATGCTGTAAGTTCTATTCCTCTAGAGAACCTTGAGTAATACATCATCCATTTCCAAAAGCAACTTTTGTTTTCTCACTTGGAAAACTGTAACACCATCCTGATTTTGTAAGAACAGGATTCGCTGTCTCCTTTGACAATATGGTAAGTACATAAATGAATCATTGGGAGCTTGCTTCCATGCAGCTTCTGTTTCCATCGCAGTCTCATCTACAGGTTGTAAAAAAGGTTCCTGCACTACTTTTGCTTTTTTACTAGAGCAGGAAAACTGAGGGATTCATCCCCATCCTGTAGAGAGGAAACTACATTCAGCTCTTAGAAATACACAAAATGGGTATTGCTCTGCACTCTTTGAATGGCACGCCTTCTTGTGCCCATGTTCTTTCCTTAGGTGAATGTGAGTCCCCTTTCAAATCCTGGTTTAGGAATAGGATAGTAATTGATAATAAGTGGATTTTTAAGTTTCCTAGTGATCTAGAGAAAGGAGAAAATTAGGCTGTTTGCCTTATATGAGCCCAAAACAACCTGAAATTTTTTTTTCTCTCCTATATTTACAGCTTTAACAACTCAAATCTTATGACAAAGTCATAGATGCTTCAAAGTGTCAAAATCCACCATAAGAGGCCACCATGGGAAATAGTTCCATAAGTTTCCTTCTGATGTTTCCAAGTTTATAAGGATGTTCAAATATTTTCTCCTGTTTTTCTGTCCCTTCTTTATAATCCTTAGTTCTAATAGTCCTTTGTGGCTGAAATTTTAATTACTGTGGTATATGTTTTAAGTATCTATTCTTGGATCCAGTTTTATTCTGTATTGTCAGCAACATCCTATTTTTAGGCATATACTTTAGAGTAACAAGAAACACAAAAAGCATTTTCTGTTAAAGAATTATAAAAGACTATGATTGCTAACTTTTTATACTTTCCATAAGCCTTACTGTAGAAGAGTGGTTCTAAATTTTCACAAAAGAATTTGAATGCCATCAACTGATAAATTTAAATTAACATTTTTATATGAAACAGGCTAGTGTTGGTAACTATAATTTTGTAAATGTAAATAAAATTTTAAAAACAGATTTTTCATACCTAACAAAATATTTCCACAGGATTATGGTTACAGTATTTTTTTTCTTTAACTTACAATTATTTTAAACTGCAGTTTAAATAACCCAGGGTGTAGTAAAGAACGAGAGATTTTTATTGTTAATTTATATTTAGGCTGTATTTCCTCCCTTTTACTATAAATGTTTTATTTTTTCTTTAACATGAAACCCAAAACATCAAAAACTGGAAACATATGGCTTGTGGTGTGATAGTATGAATTACAGTTTTACATTTTAACAAATAAAGATACTTTGTAGATGGATCTGGGAGACTGCATTCTGAAATAAATCAGTCACGGTTCTCTTACCAGATAAAACAGATGGAGCACCTGCATGCACTACATTTATTCATTTGATTTTACAATAGTCTAATAACTGGGTAATGTAGTTGACATTTGCTGAGAGTTTGCAACTGAGAACCATCCAGCAGCCAATACCAGTCAATATACAGTGTTCTAAGTAAGGAGATTTTAAGGAATGGAAACTTAAAGTAACTCATTTATCAAAAGAAATGCCCTCTTCCTATTTGCTTTCTGGGCGATTGACAGTAGAGTATGAGACTTTTAATCTCAGGGTCATGGGTTCGAGCCCCATGTTAGGTGCCACATGACCAAGCCTGTCCAGTCAGTGACCATCTCAAGAGAGGGAGTGAGGATTAAAAGAAAAAAAAAATAGACAACTAGTGTTACAACTAGTGTGACTCCAGCAAGCGCTGAAGTGGGTTTATTTTTATATAGATATATCATTCTAGGTACCTACAAGGAATAAAAAAAGTAGTCAAGCAACAAGGCATAAACAATGGTCCCATGGTCACTGTATTCACAGATTTATCAAGATGACCAAGCTACAAGGAATACATTCCTCAGCTCTATTTTTCTTGAGCTTACTTCCTTGTCCTAGCCCAATGTCAAATGTTCTTGCCAATTAATTTCCTTGAAGAAGCACCACAGAAGATCAAATTCTAGAGTAAGTCCTTTTTTTTCCCTCTGTATATATAAAGAGAGACATTTTTTGTTTTGTTTTGTTTTGTTTGAGACAGGGTTTCTCTGTATAGCCCTGGCTGTCCTGGAACTCACTTTGTAGACCAGGCTGGCCTCGAACTCAGAAATCCGCCTGCCTCTGCCTCCCAAGTGCTGGGATTAATGGCGTGCGATAAGATACAATTTGTTAAACGCATGAAACTCAAGAAGAATGAAGAGAGACATTAATGTCAGGAATGAACGGCAAGTGGGTAGCTCCTTGGCTATCTCATTGGCTAAACATATCAATGAAACGAATTTCATGGGGCCAAGGATACAACAAGATGATGTTCTCAGGACAAAGGAGATTTATTTGTTCCAGAGGGACAAAGGACAGGAAATGGTAGACAAAGATAGGAAGGAGAGGGAAGGGAGAGGAAGAGAACAGGGACAAGGGAGAGCAGGAAGGGATATTTCCCTGGAGACAAAGTACTTCCTCTGGAGAGGTAAGACAGAGGTAGGTGACTCAAAGCAAATGACAGTTTATAAAGGGAAATGAGAAACCCTGTGTGAGGGTGACTTGGCTTGTTTTGATTGGGCATGTTAATTTTGGGTAGTCAAAAAGGGGCTTTTGATTTCTGGACTTTAATACTTTAATAGCTAAATCTTGGTGGCCAGCCTGATAAGTAAGTGGCCAAATAGGAAAGACAACTTGGTAGCTAGCTTTAGGAATGTAATCTAGGGTCTGCAACCCTATAGGTGGAACAACAATATGAGCTAATCAGTACCCCCAGAGCTCATGTCCCTAGCTGCATATGTAGCAGAAGATAGCCTAGTCAGCCATCATTGGGAAGAGAGGCCCCTTGGTCTTGTAAACTTTATATACCCCAGTACAGGGAACTCCAGGGCCAAGAAGTGGGAGTGGGTGGGTAGGGGAGTGAGGGGGTTCTGGGGGACTTTTGGGATAGCATTTGAAATGTAAATGAAGAAAATACAGAGAAACCCTGTCTCGAAACCCTCCCCAAAAGAAAAATAAATTATCTAATAAAAAATAATAATAATAACAAAAAGGAATGTAATCTAACAGTTTAGCAAGGTAGAGGGAACAGGGGGTGGGGGTACGTGGGAAGATTGATAAAATAAAAAAAAAAATGCCAGTGGCATATTTGCCATGCTTTGGCCTGCTAGAACTCTTCAACTATTCAACCAATGTTAAATACATTAATTAAGATACATAAAAATATCACAAGCATAAATTTTGTCTCCTTTCTCTGCATCCTTTTTTTCATGGCTTTTGGTGTCACTGTGGGCCTCAGATAGCAATGGCATGTGTTGATATGTAAACCATGCCATTATTTTCAAAATAATCATGTGATTACTTTGTTTAAATATCATATAGAGTCATTATTAGTTCATGATAAGAGGAAATCAGGCTACTAATGTATGTTTTTTGGTAGTAAAGAAGTCAAATTTGCTTTAAACTGGACAAAATAATTTTAAAAGCCTTTCCCTATGAAAATAAATAATTCTAATATATAAATGCAAATAGAATCCCGGTGGGGGAAATATATATATATATATTTAAATATATATATATTTCCCCCACCGTTTCTAATACATGAACAAATATATATATATATATTTGTTCATGTATTAGAAACTTCAGCCATTTGGAGAAATGCTGTACTTTCTCATAAACAATTTATCCTATACCAATTTTAACAAATACATACAAAACTTTACTCATTGTAATATTATCCCAAACATAAACAAAACATTGTGAGAGTGATAAATGTAATTAAAATATTATAGTATTAATAATCTTATTTTGATCTATCAAACTGCAATTCCTCATATGGAGAACCCTAATTTCATTTCTTCTTCTTTTTACAGTCTTTCCCTGGTGAAATACACCACACACACACACACACACACACACACACACACACACACACAGAAAGAGAGAGAGAGAGAGAGAGAGAGAGAGAGAGAGAGCTTTAGCTAAAATGATTTTAATTAAAATTAAAATTTAACATATTTGACAGTCCAGGACAATCCTGTCATAAATTCTGTCATTGGTGCACTCCAGACAGAAAGAATCCTGCTTATGTTTCCAGTTCTCAAACTACAGTGATTCTGACGTAAAAGGACCTTAAACTGAAAGGCAAAAGAGGCAAAGAGGTATGTGTATGTGTGTGAGTGTGTGAGTGTGTGTGGGGGCGTGTGTGTATGTGTGCATGCACAAGTGAGTGTGTCTGTGTGTGTCTATGTGTGTATATCTGTGTGTTCTTACATCTGTTGTTTTTATCCTTTGTTTTATTATTTATCTTTGTTATTTTTCTCTAGTGAATTAGAAGATGTATGTGTGTGTGTTGAAATACCCTTGACAGCTAATTTCAAGTCTATAAACATTATATTTTAGTATGAATTATTCTAATTATGAACAGCGAGAATGAAGCATTGCTTCTCATTTTCCACTCGTATGAAATAAATTATTCAGATCCATTTACTTTATCTTCTAGAAACACTATTTTATGAATGATGTTTTTGATAATAAAGAAAAAATGATCCTTACTGCAATTATCAAATCTTTCAGCTTTTTTACTTTTTATTAGTTTCTTTTAAAATAATTCAGTGATGTTTTATTATACTTTTCTAAAATTAATATATAATATAATCTCATTAATAATTCACTTTACCTGTTATTTGTAATGATTTCTATTAAAACTGAGGAATTTTTAAATTCTGATTCCAATATTGAGAATGTTTACTTTAATCTTGCCTAATGATATCAAATTTAGATTCCATGTTGGTTTTTAGATAAATATGTCAGTTTGTTTCATTTATAGAAATCAAAGCCATCAGATTTTAATATCATATTTTATTATGAAATATATTGGGATTTATATTATATTTTTCAATGAACACAAGTGAATTTTAGGCAAATATATGGACAGTAGTTAGGCAATATTAAATCAGTATAAGCACAATTGTCGAATGGGTACTTATTAATGGATAAAGACACTACTCCGTATGAGGATTGTGTCCTAATAAAGTCTAGACAACATATTTGAAAATGGCCATTTAATAAAAAGTTAGAATTAGTATGCTTATGATACCGTTTTTCCCTTAAAGCAGTAGTGTGGCATTCATGTATTTCAAGATATCATTTTGTAATTTAGTAAGCAGATAATTAATAAAAAATATGAAAAACTAGACTGGTCAATTACACATGTGATCTAAATATCACTAGGGAAATTTCTTAGAACAGAAAATATAAGACATAATTAAACTGTCATGTAGTTAGAATAATTATGATATTAAGAACATTTTTGAGTGTCACATCAAATTGATTTCTTAAATACAATGTATACCATTCACCTACACATGAGCACTGCTAATGTGTACATGGAGGCCATTCACCGATACACATGAGCATGGCTAATGTGTACAGAAACTTTCACCTACACATGAGCACAGCAGTTACCTACGTATGAGCACTGCCAATGTGTACAGGAACACCATTCACCTACACATGAGCTCATGTGTACACATATACCATTCGACTACACATGAAAACTGCTATTGTGTACAGAAATACCTTTCACCTACACATGTGCATGGTTAATGTGTATACACACACCATCTACCTACACATAAACCCAGCTCATGTGTACATGCAATGCATTTGTCATCGTCTTGTTTCTCTGATAAAATTCCTGGTGAAAGGAACTTAAATAGGATAGGGTTAATTTTGACTTACAAGAGATAGTTTCCATTAAAGCAGAATAGGTGTTAGAACTAGAAAATACCTGGTTACATTATGCCCTTAGACTAAAAGCATAGTGATGAATGAACGTGTTTTGCTTGCCTTCTCTTTTCTACTCAGTTTATTGCTGCACTCTATGGAATGGTAGCATCTTTAAGGTGAGTCATCCATCAAAATTAACTTAGTCACTCTATTTCCTCTCAGACATGCCCAGAGGATTGTTTCCATGGTCATTCTAAATGCTGTTAAGTTGGCAATAAAGATTTACTATCATGACACAGTATCATAATTTTAAGAAGCTGTAAAAAGAGGACACACATGTAAGATTACCTAATATGACTCATAATAAAAAATTTTTCCTCATGATGACTTAGTGCATGTCATAAAATAATATCCTCCAAAAATAACATGTTACATTTACTGTATGTTCTAGAATCTTTGATTATTCAATGTTTATTATTTGATTATTTAATGATCATGAAGGTGTTATATAGGGCTTATTCTTCAAAAAATCTCGGTATGTATGTATGTATGTATCTATCTATGTTTAAAAAAAAAACTCTTAGAAAAATATATTGGAATGTCCATCACAAGAGAAGTAACAGAAATAATAGAGTAGTGATACTATTTTGTAATACTGATTATATATGCTTCATTCTTAAAATTAATAAAAACAATGCAATGAAATATAAATGCAATATAATTATGTCATATGACTTGTGTTGCAGATACGTAAACACATAGTTTCTTATCTCATATATAGAAAATGATGTCAAAGAAATGATTCCAACCAAATGTAAGTTAAGGAACCAGAAAATTCATTGTGGGTTCTTTGGTAAAAGGTTAGGAAGAATGGAGTTAAAGGCAGTTGCATCATCAAAGACTACGACACAGGTGCTCCCCACAAACTTGCTAAGAACTAAGTAGATGAGAAATTCTCTCTTCATCACTGATGAGAAGCTTATGAGTTTCAAGAGCTTCTGAGAGACTTGTAAACATTGCTTACTTCCTGGGATTTGTAAATTTCATTTTTACATTCCTTATTTTGATATGCGTCCCACTGTGAGGAAATTTGGAGGGAGTAGCTACACAACAAAGTGTTGTATTGTCAACAAGACTAATACCTGGACTGATATGAATACTTTGAGTTCTGAAGTCTTATTCCTGGATATCATAGTACTGTCTACTGAAAGGGTACATTGCTTTGAGCACACAAATGATTTTTTAACTCATTCTGCAGGTTTACATAATTGCTTCAAATATTATTCTGCATCTAGGAATATTAGAAGATTAACAGATTTTTTTGTTTATTGTTATTGTTTGACTGTTCCCTAGTATGAGAAAATGTTAGGCAAAATTATGTGCTTTATAACCATACTACTTAATACGATGAAAATATAGCATATGCAATGTGTTGAAACAGAAAAAAAAATACAAATCAAACTTAAACTCCAACAAAAGGACTGAAACAGAATAATTATTCTGGTGAGGCCACCATTTTTTTGGAGAGATATTTAGAAAGATTTATCTTCATGCTGTGGTTGTTACATTGACTTTGTGATGGCTTGAATAGGAATGACAACATAGGGTCATATATTTAAATTCTTAGTCATCACAGATGGATTAGAAGGATTAGGAGGTGTGGCCCAGTTGGAAGAAGTATGTCATTAAGGGTGAGGAGGAAGGTTTGAGGTTTTTAAAAGCCCAAGCCAGGCCCTGGTTTTCTTGCTGCCTGCAGATCAGAATACAAAAGTTTCAGATATTGCCCCAATGCCTGTCTGTGTGTTGTCACTGTCCCTGCCTTGATGATAATGGACTACTCTAAGCTGTGACCATGGCTCCAATTATATGCCTCTTTTTACAAGAGTTGCCTTGGTTGTTATGGCTTTTCACAATAATAGAACAGTGCCTACAGGCAGAATTTATACCATTTTTAAACATGGTTGCCCTCTGTATCCTAACCCTTTACTGTCTGGCCTGTCATGTTCTGGGCAAACTTTCTTCCAATATACACTGCCAAAGCTACTCCTATAGATTTATTCTTTTCCCTGTCTCTTGTATTTGTCAGCATGTGATTCCTCCTTTAGAACACCTATGGAGTGTACAAAGCAGTCTCTTCTTTTGATTTGATTTCTATTTAAGATTAATTGTACTATGGTCTTCAGGCAGTCACTGCTGAGAAAAATAAATAAAGTTTAACATGACAGGCATTACTCCAAAAGTGCTTGTGGTAGATATTTCTACAACCTCTCAAAGGTTTTCAGCTTAGACATTTTCTGATTCCCATTTTGCTGTGTTCAGAACTTCTGTAGAGTTGGATGTTTTATTGTTCCTCCTGACTCTTGTGTGTTATTCCTGGAGAAATTATTGATTCAAGGGTTTTGAGTAGGCACTCACTCCCTTTATCATTTGCTATGAGACATCTTGATCTATTTTCTGAAGCATAGTTGGTACTGAGACTTCAGTGTTTTCTGTTCTTTAGATTTTCCGTAAGTTTGGTTCTATTGTTTGTTATTCTTTACAGCTTTGAACCCAGGGATTCCCTCATTTCAAGTGCTAAGATATTTGATTGAAGGATTCTTCTTCTCTAAAGCAGGTGCAGTAGATGAGAACTTTGATCTCCTTAAAGAAGAAGACAGGATGAAGTTTTTGTGTTTTGAATGGCACCCTGTACTTTTGTCCAGCACTTAAGGAGGATTATGACTCTTCAGAAATCGCCATGGAGACCACAAGATGCATAGATCTCTGCACCCAGGGGTGAAGGAAGCTTCTTTGATCTGCAGACTCTAATGATGATCTTAAATTTCCCACTTTGTTAGTCCTTAATCCTTAAGGAAAGTCCCAGTTAGAAATAATCTGTGTGCTTGAGGTTGCTCAAAACTGGTTGTTTGTTGTTGTTGTTGTCGTTTTAATTTTCACGAGACTCTCAGAGCTTAGAGAGCTTCTTCTGGAAAAAAGTCAGTGTATGCAGTCTCTTTCTGGACTCAGAGTAACGCTCTGTTGAGTCTTGACTTTGTCAACTCACAGAGAAAAATGCTGTCTCTTGTCTTTTTTTTTTTTTTAATTTTTTTTTTTTTTTTTTTGCCAGGACCCTCATGATGTTTGAATGAAACTTACATCCCATGTACCAGGATCAAACTTATGTCTATCTAGTTCTCATCTCTGGAGGCTTTAAATTTATAACTTCATAATTTTTAGATATTCCTGAAATTTTCTAACAAAAATATGATCTCATTGCAGAATTTTTTATTGTTCTCAGAATCAGCCAATTGACTAATCAACCATTTATGTGGCTTTTCAATCACTATTTAAAGGCTTAACTGTTAAAACAAACAATTACCAAAAATATAAAATGCCAGAGAATATTCTAACAAAAATGTTATGCAAGATCAATAGAAATAAAAAAGTAAATTTATACTCAAAACTTAAAACTAAGTAAACAAGTATGAAAGTTACCATCTGGTCATGAATAGGAAAATCAATTACCAAGATATGATTTCAATTATAAAATTTATAAGTACATGAAATAAAATTTTAATTAAATTCATAAAAAATAATGTGAATAGAAAGCATTAAAGATAGCCTTAGAGGCACCTAAATGCATCAGTGTCAAATTAAGGAAAGAAAACCAAGCACTTCCCCTTGGATTAATTCGACCATGAGTAAAGTAAGTTCTCTGCTTCTTTGTTGTATATCTATTATGATGTCTATGAATCTATCTTGTCTCTAACCACGGCTTTGTTTTGTAGTTACTGAACAGCACAGAAAGGATCAAATGGGGAAAAGAGTGAGGGGTATTTTGCAAAAAATATAAAAATAAAATTAATACTTTTATAGAAGGTTGAGTTATTTACTCCTACTTACCCAAAGCACTTAGTACTGCAAACATAGTATTTATCAAATAGGTTCTGTATGCTATTTGCAGCATTTATGTTTTTCTTTTCTTTTCTTTTTCTTCTTTTTTTTTTTTTTTTTAGTAAATGACTACCCTATCACATATATATGTACATCTCATTGATCTCTGGTTCAAGAGAAATTTCAAATACATACTCTAGACTAAAGCTATGCTATACCTTGTGTTGTAGAAGATGAGTATATGTGAAATCCATGACAATAAGGCTATAATTTTCTTGATCTCTTGAAGGTAAATTAAACAGACAGGATGAGTACATAGAAAGATTTCAGACTGTCTTAAAAGAGTACAATGTGTATTATTAGCTCAACTGAGAGGTCTAGCAAAAGTTCCAGTCTCTCTGAATTTTGGAGATATGAAATTATCACCACAAAAATTTATATTGGTTATTAACAACTTGGTATTGTTAAATACATTGATGGATGTCATTGACTATATCTAAGATCCTATGCTAGATAACAGTCAAATCAAAATGTTATCACTCAGGATAAAGTTCCGCATCACACATCACAATGTAAGTTTTTATTCAACTTTCCAAGAACTAGGAGAAATAATAGCAATATTTCCAAAAAGGCTAATTATGTGATAAGGTGAGGTGATATCTGAGGTTTTATTTCTGTGAAGAGAGAAGGTCACACCTACTCCAACAAGGCCATACCTCCTAATAATGCCATTCCCTGTGGGCCACACATAACTCATAAACATGAGTCTATTGGGGCCAAACCTATTAAAACCACCACAGGAGATGTAAATGAATTCACATTTGTGTGTGTGTGTGTGTGTGTGTGTGTGTGTGTGTGTGTGTGATGATTTGTCTACTTTCCTGATCAAGCTGTCTGTAATGTTCCATATAAATGTTTCTAAATCTTTAGATGACTGATGGCTACTGCCCAAGTCATGAATTAATAACATAACTAAGTTAGGTTCTTAAATGAATTTCATTCTAGTTACTTTTTAATAATGTATGACTCATGGTTAGATTAAAAAGAACAACAATAGCAGTAGTATGAGGAAGACAAGGAAAATAAGAAAGTAGAAAATGATATCTGTGATATCATCTTCCATATGTGGAAGGTACTGTGAGTTTTACATATGTAAAAGTAAGAACTGAAAAAGCATTTTCCAGTAAAACAGGACATATTTACTGTCAAATGCAAATAATATCAATTATACGTCCATGTAATGAGCTAGTAGAGAACAATCTAAAGGTTAATTACAAAATAACTCTTTGTTGTTGATGTTTGTTTGTGTTTTGTTTTGTTTTTTCTTGTTTGAGACGATGTTTCTCTGTATATCCCTCTGCCCTGGAACTCAGTTTATAGACCAGGATGACCTCAAACTCACAGATATCCATCTACCTCTGCCTCTTAAGTGCTGAGATTAAAGGAATGTGTCACCACACCCAGCACAACTCTATTTCTAATAATAACATAAATTTAATTTGCTTTGAAATTGGCTAATGCCAAAAACTTAAAGACGTGCCAATAGATTGTACTCAATGGCCTGGAAAGATATTAAAGACATCATTACTGACAATATAGCCCATATTGATAGACATAGTGGAAAATTTAATATTTTTAATACATCATTTCTATCCAACATAAGAAAAAATTAAATCCTATCATAATTCTCATGAGTTTTTGCAGAAACAGCAGTCATTCTAAAATTCATAAGAAATCACCAAAGACCACAAATACCTGATGTGATCTTGAAATAAAATGTGATGACTTACATCTTGATTTCAATATTTATTGCTAACTGTAACAGCCCTATTAAGGTGGTAGAGGCATGCAGACAGAAGAATAGATAAAATTAATAATAGAGCCTTTCCCCCTTAAAAAAAAAACTCACACTCTGTGAAACAAGATTCTCTAGATCAACAGAAAAAGTAGAATGAATATATACTTATTAAAAATGAGTGTTCATTAGATAGGTTCACATAATAGGAGCAGGATGTCTGCTAACTGCAGACCCTAAGAAGGTGATAGCTAGCTGTTCAGTCCAGGAGGCTATTGAGTTCATGTTGGAAGGTTAAAATGCTGGGTCAGATCTTAGAGAAAGAATAAAGCAACAACAACTTAATAGAAATGTAAATAAGGAAGGAAAAAGACCAGCAGAGCTGCACTATTTATCCCATATCTGTTTTATATGTGAGCCACAACTAGGGGATGTTATTTACTCTATGGGAAGTTTTTTCCCCTGAGTACTAGAAATGGCCTCACAGACTCTGTCATTCCATGTCTCAATTTCAGATTCAATCAGTTTGACAATCACCATTACACACACACACACACACACACACACACACACACACACACACACACACGGTGGATAAAAGATATTTGAAGAGTGTACTAAAGTCACACAATCATGAAATCACAGTTCTTTCAACTACCATCATAGAAAAACTGGCACACAAAACCTAAAACGGTGAGGGATGGGGTGAAGACTCAATGGGTAAACACTGAAAGCCCAAACAAGACAATTTAAGTTGAAATCCCCAGAAACCTCATGAATCCAGATACCCCAGTCTTTCTACAATCCCAGGCTTCCTATAATGACAGGAATGATCTAGACTGGCACACGCAACAAAGAATAACAAATGAGACTGCATCAATCAAGGTTCAAGGTAAAGATAACACCTGAGGTTGTCCCCTTACCTCTATCCAGGCTCCATATACACCCATCCTTACTCTCTCTTTCCCTCGCTCACTCTCTCTCCCCCCCCCCCACACACAAATACAGGACACACATACATCAATTTGTACACAAACCACTATTGTCAAAAAAAGATAAATCCATACATAATACCACTTATTAACTCAACATGAACCCAAGTCAAAAATTGTAAATCTCTCAGAGGAAAACCCAGCAAACATCCTTACATAATTGGATTTGGTATATATCTCTTATATGCAAAATAAAAGGCATAGATGGATGAAGAAAAAGTGATGAATTGGACACTATGAAAGCTATGCAAAATGTCAGCACAAAGTCAATAAAAGACAGTTTCAACCATAAGAATATTTATAAGTGCGCTATATTTAGGATTTCTAATGTTCAGTGTCAAAAATAAACAACTGATTAAAAAATAGAAGAGACCAATTCAGATGAGAGTAAAGAAGAAAACACCAGTATTAATAACTGCCCATGGCAGGGAAGAGGCATTGTCATCCTTAGCCCCACTCCAATATCAGAACGCTGAGGCCCCAGGTCCCTAGGATTGGTAAAGGGATCAGAAAATCTCCAGTTTGAATTTCTTTAATGGCATTTTGCTGCCAGCAATGGGCAGTAAGTTTCCATTTCTTTGTGGCTTTTGTCTGTCTAGCAGTTTCTATTTTTCAGAAATGTGGCTCATTTTCCCTGGCATACAGTGTACTATTGTATCACAAAGAACAAAGGAAGTCGGGGCGCCTACCCTTATCACATCCAATCAAAATTCAGCTATTTCTGTCCACATGGACAGAAACTGAGACCCAGTCCCTACCACAGAAGGAGCAAAGAGACACCTTTAGAAACAAAGAAAGGGGAAGGGAAGAAAATCAATAGTAATTCACCCTAGTTAACACACAAACCCTAACTCTTTAGAGCCTGGAAAGCCTTTTCCCTATAAGTAAATACAATAAAGGTGAGCTTTAGTTTAATTTCTCAGTGACTGCTTTATCGTATTTTAATTTTTTAACAAGCAGAGAAAAAGAATCCACTGGCCTGATAGTGTGGAAAGCCTAGCCATAGTAGAAGACAAGCTGATCAGTCTTAAGAACCAAATTAAATATCATATGTCAATTCTGCTTCTGGGCATATGCCTAAAGTATTTGACAATGGGACCTGGAAGATGTGACAATACATCCATGTCATAGCTTCAATATTCATAATGATAAAATTGTAAAGTATCTGGATATAGAAAATGTGGTATATTTACACAATGGAGTACTACTCAGCTATTAAATAAAACGAATTTATGAAATTCTTGGGCAAATGGATGTATCTGGAGGATATCATCCTGAGTGAGGTAACCCAATCACAAAAGAAGTCACTTGATATGCACTCACTGATAAGTGGATATTAGCCCAGAAACTTAGAATACCCAAGATACAATTTGCAAAACACAAGAAAATCAAGTAGAAGGAACAACAACGTGTGGATATTTCATTCCTCCTTAGAATAGGGAACAAAATACCCATGGAAGGAGGTATAGAGACGAAGGTTGGAGCTAAAACAAAAAGATGCACCATCCAGAGACTAACCCACTCAGGGTTCCATCCAATAATCAGCCACCAAACACAGACACTTGCATATGCCAGCAAGATTTTGCTGAAAGGACCCTGATATAGCTGTCTCGTGTGATGTTATGCCAGTGCCTGGCAAATACAGAAGTGGATGCTCACAGTCATCTATAGTATGGAACACAGGGTCCCCAATGTAGGAGCTAGAGGAAGTACCCAAGGAGCTGAAGGGGTCTGCAACCCTATAGGTGGACCATCAATATGAACTAACCAGTACCCCCAAGAGCTTGTGTCTCTAGCTACATAAGTAACAGAAGATGGCCAGTCGGCCATCATTGGGAAGAGAGGCCCATTGGTCTTGCAAACTTTATATGCCCCAGTACAGGGGAACACCAGGGCCAAGAAGTGGGAGTGGGTGTTTAGGGAGCAGAGAGGGAGGATAGTATAGGGCACTTTTGGGATAGCATTTGAAATGTAAATGAAGAAAATATCTAATAAAAATAAAAATTAAAAATTGTAAAGTATCTATATGTATACATATGTAGACCTGTCTCTAGCAGAGAAATGGATGAGCAAAACTTGAAATGTAGGGGCAATAGAATGTTATTTCTTCTTAAAAGGAACATAAATTATAACATTTGCTCCAGTGTGGAGAGACATTTTGGGCAGTGTTACAAGAGGATTCAACTAGTGATATAAAAGACAGACAACTGCATGGTTCCTTTATCTTCTACAAGTTTTGAGATTTGGGTCTTGTATTTTGGATTGGTATTCATATTGAGTTTATTGTTACTACCTGGTATTAGACACAGATTCAACTTAACTATTCCTTTAATGAAACCTCATGTGTGTGTGAGTGTGTAAATGTATGTGTGTGTGTGTCTGTGTGTATGTCTGTGTGTGTGCCTGTGTGTGTCTGTGTGGTGTATTAGTGTGTGAATGTAGACCCAGGTGGAACATACTTGTACTGGTAAGAACATGTGTACTGGTAGCAGAATAAGCTCAGGTGTTGCTCTTGCCTCTCACCTTGTTTGAAGTCTGTCAAGTAGCCTCAAGTCTAGCAACTAAAATTAGAAAAAGGGTGATGGGTACAGTGACTTAGTCTTATAAATTGAAATGAGGTATGAGATTAGCTGACACTGTAGCTCCAGATTTTAAATGTATTTAGTACTGGTGAAATACATATCAATTTTGAACAAGAAATCAGGTATAGTGATTTTTGCCTGTAGCTAAGCATCTGAGGCAGGAGTACCTTTAGTTTCAGACCAGTCTAGACTCTGTAGTGAGACTCAGTCACCCTCAGGAAGGTCAAATGAAACTCAAGTTTAAGTCTATCCTGCTACATAGTAAATCCTCGTCTGGGAAAAAAATCAAAAGCAAAAACAACAAACATGATGCTTCATATGGTAAACATTATGCTATGTGTGAATGTTTACAGTCAATAGAAATCTACCAGTATAGTGGAAAAGTCTTTTAACATTTATACATAAATTGTTGCCAAAGCAAGAAATACTGTCTCTTAAATTTAAATGAGTTATTGCTATCCACTTTATATGTCATTAAAATGACTGTAAAGTATTCAAATGTTAAGGTTTAAAATATCGACTTTTGCATTCTGTGTCAGGAAGATGGAGAGAAATGGATTTCTACACAGTAGAAAATGGGAATACTGGTATCAAAGAAATATTTTTTTTCTTTTCAACCAAAATTATGCACTTAGCAATTTATTATAGCAATATAAGTTAATGGTATTCATTGTTGTTATAATTAATGCCATTTAATATTTTTGTTATAGTTCAAGATTTAAAAAATGTCAAGGGTCTATCAATTAAGACTTCTATGTAAACCTTAGTAATTAATGAATAAAGCACCCATCAAAATGAACAAAACGTCAGTAAGGAAAATGGCATGGTAAACAAGTGGATTTTTTTAGATTTATTTGCAATCTGTCCATCAATATCATTAAACTTCTTTATATAAACCAGTAGGGGAAGAGCAAGGTACACAAATAGGTGAATACATTATACTTATTTTCACACATTTAAATATGAATGCAACACATGTCAAATAGAAGATAGAAGTCTGTCATGTGAACCAGATATAGAGTGGAAGGATTTGAGGGATATTTATTCTTGTTTTTAAAAACTTAATAGATTAAGTATTCAAATTCTTATAAATATTTGAAACATTTAATTCTTAATTAAATATTTGAATGGGAGGCAATTTAAAATGGTATTTTCTTCATGTTACTATTTTATAGTTTGTTGTCTTTTCTGAGTTTAGATTTTTCTGTTTTATTTTACAACCATAAGACTCAGGGAACAGTCTTTTAAAATTGTTACATGTTTGTTATCCCTTGCAATAGATAATTTGAATTTTTATACCTATTGTAATTGCTGTTTTAATCGACTGCTCTATAATTTTTCATTAGTTTCATAATTACTAAATTGCTTATTAGAAATATTTAGACTGAATATTTTATTTATTTCCATTTTTACTCACGCTTTGGTTATGGTCAGTAATTATAGAATAGAATAATCGAGATAGTATATTAAAATCACTTCGGTAGCTTATGTTTTAGATCATGCTTAGGGAATTGCCGTTTTTATTTCACCTCTCCTATCATTTCTCTGCTCTCAAACTCTTAGTTCAGGTTCCGGGATGCAGAGGCATGAAAATGAGAGACAAAATGGACCTGAAATTTCTCCTGAGTGAACAGTGTACAACCTACCATCTCAAGAAAAATGTCCTACAATTGTCAGAACAGTGTCTGACCTTCCATAGCAAGAACAATGTCTAACAACATCTTCACTTCTCCATATCTCCATCTAAATTCTTTATTGGAGTTCCTTGTCACATGCATGATTGATATGTCTTGAGTTGTGGTTTATGAAATAAAAATTTAAGTTTCCATAAAGTAATTTTCGTAAATCTAAAATAATTTATGGTAACCCAGAAGTGAAAAGTTAGTTTCAGGATCCATATGTACTTGTGTACCATGTAATCTAGCTCACTAGTTTACACAGAAACAAGAAATAAAAATGCTGTGAAAAATTTGTATGTGCACTTTCAAAGATTCATTAAATTAATTATCTACCACCTTAAAATTAACAGTTTAACATATATTTTCTCCTATTTTAAACTTTTTACTTATGTTTTTAACTCACTGTATTCAAATTTCAAGACAAGTAAAAGATTAATTTCCTTGTTAAAATCAGAGACTCTCTTAGGCCCATTTTTCTAGATCATTAACTTTATAAAACTTAATAGAATGTACTTTGCCTGTTTTTTTGAAACCGAGGTAAACCTTTTAAAACATTAAATACACCTTTTATATCAGTTTTAAGACCCAGGAATGTCTTTCTCAAATACATAAGAACCATCCTATTAAAATGTAATCATAGAGACAAATTAAGGCAGTCTTTGGGGCTGGTGAAAGAAGGAGTGCTAACTTAACCTGTGGTTTTAATCCAGGTAGAATAGCCTTCCATGAAGAGGTTAACAGAAGCCAATGTGTTATGGATGTAAATTAAATTGCAAGCCATGGGACTATGAGCATATGATTTCACATTGCTCCTTCATGTTAAAATGACAAATGCCTGTAAATTTGAATAATTAGTATTGGTCAAGCACTTTCAAAATAGTTTTCAAATATTATTCAGAGCATAACGTTCAATGTAATATGTACATCATCATACATAAATAGCAACAAGAGCAATTACAGACGACTTTAACTTGTTTATGAGTTTACACTAATAAACATAACAGAAATAAGTGAATCCTTAAAATTAATATACTAGGAAGAACAGTAAAGACAGGCTCAGAACTGGAAGTAGAATTTACACAAATTTGTGCATAACAAACATGAAGCTACTACTAAGGAAGCTAAAAAACATAAAAGAAAATGCTTCAGGACCCCGAGTTTATTGGATCCTTCACAATATATCATATTTACATTATTTTTGGTACAAGAATGGGAGAGTTATCCAAATAAAATCCACCACAGGTAAAATAATGAGTACAAAATTAACTTTACACTTTTAACAAAATCTCACTAAATTAGCAAAATACACTGAAGTAAGTATTGATCTGTCTAAACCCAAAGGATAATGTTCAGCTATTCTTTCTATTGATGAGCTTTTCTCAGTAATGAAACTAAATGTACTAAAACTACATAAACTAATCAATACCTATTGAGATTGATGGAGAAAGGAGGAGACTACGCTACCTTATTGATCACATTGATACCTTATAGATCACATTTATACATACACACACACACACACACACACACAAACACAAATCAAAAATAAAATCCAAGAACAATACTATATATACAGGTATGATTGGTGAAAGAGTCTGGATGTTATGCAATAAATTGAATTTTAAATTAATATCTAAAAGGTGTAGTCATTCATTTAAGCTTCTCAAGAGAGAATTTTCTCATGTTGAAAATATTTGTCCCGTGAAGATTTTAATTACATTAATAACATTCTCAGGAGGAGAAAATATTGTAGTTTAAATAAAGAAATTACTGATAATTACTCGTTAAAGAAGCAAGTACTACTGTTTTTAATTTGTGTTTAATGGAAAAAATAGTGATTAAGTAACTGCAAAACTGTTTCATTCATGGTACTGTTTAATTTTATGTTACCTTTGAACTTTAAACAAAAAGTAATTTTCTTGTCACATTTATTTTAATATGTATCTTAGATTCATGAATATTGAATTTACAAGACTGACTGGCTCTCCATATTTCCACAGAGGCTGACTTTTCTTCACATTGTAATTGTCAATGCATCAAATCCTATGAGATACATTTAAACAGCAGTCTCTTTTATTTTAATTATTGACTATCAACATAATTTGCATAATATTTAATCAGTGAATATAATAAAAAGAGTTATGTTTCTCAGCAAAAACTACTTCAGTTAGGCTTGAGTTTAATTAACACATGAAGGCTAATAAAAGATGAAGCACATTACTTTATTTGTTTTTGTTTTCTCTGGTTCAAAGCTAATAAAAAAAAAATCTGTGCACATTTTTTTTTTCAACCACTTCCAGCATGAACCAATGGTTAATGGAAAGTCAATAACCTTATTATGAAAATTGATCAAAATCAATACTATGCAGACATTGGTTGATGATGCCAGACACCTTCCACAAAGCTTTCGCTGATAGCATCATGCTCCTCTGGTCAGGCATTATTGGGAATACAACTTGAAAAGCACAGTAAGGCACAATGACTGCATGCAGATGCCTGGTGCTTGAGACTAAATTTAATCACCTCCTGCTTGTGACCACTTGGCAGCTTTGGGAACGTTCTCCCTGAACTAGCTCTCTGAAGCCAAGCTATTAAAGTGCTAATTAAAGAAGGTACACAGAAGACATGAACACTAGGAGTCTGGGGTAATTGGCTACAAAAAAGACAAGACTGGAACACGTCACTTTGTCTGCTCCTCCTGATTAGTCGCTAATTCGAATACCAATATTTCACTGCACGCCACAGTGCTCTGGGAGAGGTATCTGCCTCTCTCCATTGATGGATGGCTCTTATGTGAAAAGGGAAAAATAGCAATTTTGTTTTATAGTTAATCCTCTGACACCCCTAGGAACAACAGGGAAGTTCACATCACCTTTCCTGTTCATCCTGATATGTCTTATTAAATATGACAAAAGCAGAGGGAGGGAAAAAAATCGCCTAATGAAACAAATAAGTAACTCTGTGTGATGGAAGTCACCCACCAAGCCCACCATGAAGCAAAGGTAATTATATTTGAAGTGCTTATATGCATTGATAAAGCAAATCAAAACACTGTGTCTATTTCCCATCTACTTTTACCATGTTTCATAAATGAAACATGCAAGAATAGGACAAAATATGCAAAAAGAGAAGACATAGAGGGTGTGGAAGTGTTTTCAAAAGCTTTGAAGAATCTTTTGTATGCTAGATACCCAACTTCTGCCATTCTGTTTAATACAACCAGTGGCTCAGAAATATTAGACAGTGTTTTCTTTTCATTAGCAAATGATATTTGGAAAGCTAAATTACCAATATATGTGTGTTATATGATAAAATACTCAGTGAATTTATGATTTTTTTTTTTAAATATGAGGTGCATGAATCCCTGACTAGCCTTTAACTAACTATGCAGCCAATGATCACACTTCATTCTTCTGTCTGGAATACTGATGGGTCTGTGCTCAGTTGTTCCTGGGCTTTGTGCACACAGGACAGGCATTCTACTAACTGAATCATTGTCCTTAGGTATTGTGAAATTTCTGTTTTTACGTATAAGAAAACTGAAGGTCAGGGCAGAAGGGGATGCTCTAAGTATACCACAGCCAGTCAATTCTAGTCTTAAAATTTAATGCTAAATTCTGTGACTAACAACTTTATATAATTTAGTATATATGAAAGATAGCTGTTAATATTCATGAAGACAATGGCTCTTACTGGAAATTTATTATCAATATTTTATTTCACTAACTTTATAATTAAAGTAAATATGATACTGTTGAATAACTTAAATTTAAAATTCTATAAATTCTTACTTGTTTCCCTATCATATTTTATTCACTTCAAAATAGGATAAACCTTATACTCTTGTTTTTTTTTGTTTGTTTGTTTTTCGAGACAGGGTTTCTCTGTGTAGCCCTGGCTGTCCTGGAACTTACTCTATAGACCAGGCTGGCCTCGAACTCAGAGATCTGCCTGCCTCTGCCTCCAGAGTACTGGGATTAAAGGTGTGCACCACCACTCCAGTCTTTCTTAATTGAAAAGGAAAGGGAACTTCTGCAAAGTTCATCCTTCATTAGCATAGAAATTCCAAGAAAAGAGGTGCCCCATTCAACAAACACATTTTAAAATTTACTCTTCAGCAATGTCCTGGGGGAAGGATATACAGTCATTGAATCTACGTTTTTCAAGGAAATGCTTTCAGAAACTCGGTGACAGAAAAATGAAACATGGGCAAAAAAAAAAGAAAGAAAAAAAATTAGAATTTGTAACTTACTCTCTTTTCTCTAATCCGTGAATAGCCTCTCTTTAAATGTTTCAACAAAACCATATATTTTTTTTTATGTATGAGAGCAAATAACTTTTAGTAAATTGATAGAGTGGTAAAGAAAGAATGTGTGGGAATGGAAGCCAGAGATAGGTCTCAATATAATGATAGTCTCTGACGTTTCACAGAAGTATGATACAAAGAGATGAATGAAATTTTTAGTTGGTTAAAGACATAAAATTAATGTTGACACAGAGTTTAAGGATTAGTTAGGGATCAGAACCAATACCTGAGGTTTATTCCTAAAAAAGTAAGTCATATGAATAAAAAGAATGTTAGATAATTATGGGTCCAATGTTAATAGGAGATATCCCTTACCATCTTAAGTTGAGCACACTCCCAGGTGCTTACAGAAGGCCTCTTCTAACCATGGAAGACTGAGATTTCTGGTACTTCTGCTTGATTGCTCAATTAATTTTGAATAAAAGTACTGTAGCTATTCCCTTTTTTTTAAAAAAAAAATGATTATTTTAATTATTTACACTTCAAATGATATCCCTTTTCTTGGTTTCTCCTCCAGAAAACCTCTATCCCAAGACCCTCACCCTGCTTCTATGAGGGTGCTTCCCCACTCACCCACCCACCCATCTACTCCTGCCTCCCAGTCCTGGCATTCCCCTACACTGGGACATTGAGCCTTCATAGGACCAAGGGTCTGTCTTCCCATTGATGCCTGACAAGGCCATCCTCTGCTACATATGCAGCTGAAGCCATGGGTCCCTCCATATATACTCTTTGGTTGGTAGTTTAGTCCCTGGGAGCCCTGGGGAGTCTGGTTGGTTGATATTGTTGTTCTTTCTATGGAGTTACAACACTCTTCAGCTTCTTCAGTCCTTTCTCTAACTCCTCCATTGGAGATCCTGTGCTCAGTCCAATGGTTGACAAATATTGAAGCAAGCATCTGCTTCTATATTTGTCAGGCTCTAGAAGATCCTCTCAGGAGACAATTTTATCAGGCTCCTGTCAGCAAGCACTTCTTGGTATCCACAATAGTGTCTGGGTTTGGTGGCTGTAAATGGGATGGATCCCCAGGTGTGGCAGTCTCTGGATGCCCTTTCCTTCAGCCTCTGCTCTACACTTTGTCTCCATATTTGCTCCCATGAGTATTTTGTTCCCCCCTTCTAAGAAGGACAGAAGCATCCACACTTTGGTTTTTCTTCTTGTTGAGCTTCATGAAAATGTCATTTCAAAGTGTCCTTTTTGACAAACTCAGTCTCTGCCTCTACTGTAAATTTACAGTTCTACAAATTTTAATTCAATCCTTCCCAGAGTCTGAGGCAGATTCTAGCCCACATTGAACGCTATGCATGCCTCCTTCGTAGAATTTATATATTTATTCAGAGATTATGCAAACTGAAGCCAGATGGAAACACTGTAGGATATAATAGGAGACACCCAGTACTATGCACAAAGAATAAAGTGTTTCTGTATTGTTCTCTCCGAAAATTGTAACAGAAGGTCTAGAAAGATGGCTTTGTGGAAAATCACCTATTTAGCATGATGGTTTGGGTTTGTATCTCTAGAATCCATAAAATCTCTGTAAATGTTTGATAACCTGACTGTAATCCCAGTACATGGGTGTTAGATATAGGGATCTCTGGGGCAAGCTGGCTAAGTAGACCAGATTATTATGCAAGCTTTGGTTTCAGTGAGAACCTCTTATCTTAGTAAATAAAGTAGAACATGATCTAAAGGACACCTAACATCAATCGCTGGCCTTCACAAGTGTTGGCATATCCATGCTCTCACACACATGAGCATACATCCACACAGGCATCATATCACATAAACAACATATGTAAAATGTAGGAGAAATGGTGACAGAGAAATAGGATCCAATCTTAATGGCCAGTAGTTAAATCATAAGCAAAACATGTAAGTCCCCTTCCCCACACATAACATACTGTAAACATCTAGAAAGTAGAAACACATATTTATTTGGGTGTCTTTGTTGGGACATAATTGTTTCATGTACTTGTTTTAGGTGTCTAAGTAAATCAATTTACCAATGAATAAGCAAAATAAATCCCCAACAGATTATATTGGAATATGAAGGATGTCAAATTTCTGAACTTCTAAAACCAGAAAGTGCATGTATACATTGAACAGAAAGGTCTATTCCAAAATGTATATATATAAAATTTATGGTCAGCATTATTAGCATAAAAGAATCAAATTGTAATGAAGAAAAGCTGAGGGATTTGGAGAGATTCTCTGCAATTTGCATATTCATTGCTGTCAATTGAAAATGAGAAAAGTGTCCACTATATTGAAAATGATTAAGGATAATAATTGATAAGTTTAAGTACAGGGTTAACAAAAACAAAATGTATGACATTGTAGAATTAATTAGGCCTGTAAGCCAAGTAAAAATTGGTCCATTCTTTATTATCCTTGGACAGACAAGTCCATTCGCTCTCTTGAAACTATGGCTAGGTATATTGAATTTCACTATTAAACACAGAGATAGTCTGCTTGCTAAAAGCCAGGCTAAGCAGGATGTAGTTCAAATCCTTGTGTACTTAAGAGCACTATAGGACTATCACTGCTTCTGAACAAGCAGTGACCCAGAGGTGTCTTCAAAGCCTTCATTAACAAGCATGTGATCATTAGCCCAGAATGCTACTGATCAGCAATGGGAAGGTTTTAAGAGTGTTACAATTACTTCTCTGTCTTTGTGTAAATTGAATTCCTTCATTTCTTGCAATATTTGCATTGATTCACTTGTTTCGTTTAGGTAAGACTATTTGACCTCCACCACTTCAATTAGCTACACTCAATTAGCTACAACATTATACCAGACGAAAGGCAGGTATCCACTTACTATGGGCCAGTGAGTAAATTGTTGGCGTTTTTTGAACAAGAGTTTTCTTTTGATTTGGTCTTCTGGTGTGTAAAATTATTCATGGCAGGTATATAGTCTTTGTTTTTATATTCCAAACATGAAAGAAACAATTCACACTTGATAATGCCATCCTGTTCTATGCCTTCTACATATGATAATGGAACTTAATAATGTCTTCCTAGGGTAATTAATGAAAGTAAAGCGATCTGCTTTTATTTAGTCAATTAACATTATTTGCTCAAAGATTTACTTTATGTTTCTATAAAACTTTTGTGACTTCACATAACTTCAAAAAATATACTTAGGTCTTTGGTCGTCTGAGACAAGAAACTGTCTAACCCAGCAGAAAACTAGCCTCAAACTAAGTATGTGGCTGAGTTTGAACCTTAAACTTTTGATCCTTCTATCTCCACCTACCAAGTTTATATACATATAGATATACATATAGATATGTATATATTACAATGATTGACTAAATATTGTTAGTATAAACTTTAAAAGTCATTCTAGACTATGAACTGTTATAAGCTTTATACTATATATTAATTTCATTTTCTTTCCTCTTGATGTGCATTTAAAACTTTGGAGCTTCTTAGAACCCACATCCTGTCTCTCCACTGTGCTTTATTTCTGGACTCCTGCTTTTAAGGGCCTGAAGGTTGTTCTTTTGTGATCCCATCCTAATTTTTAGCAATATCTGGCCTAAATGCTTTGACCTTCAGAATGGCATTTGCTTTCTTCCTTGCTAAAACTGATCCACCATCTCTGGCATCACTTTCTCTCACTTCCTCTCTAGTTCTCTGATCTCGCCCCTCCGTGAGCTTTCCTTCCAAGTTCTCATTACTGACATTCTCCCTCAGTTTGTGCATCATTTCTCTTTATTCAAACTCTAACCATTTCACCTTTCTCGCCAAGTTATCTTGTTCTCCAAGATACTCTTGGGTCCTGAAAATTTTGCTTGTGACAAAAAGCTGCCACTTTACCAGTGTTGTTTCCTAAGTGGCAATACTTCAAGGCAGACTAGTTATTTTGGGTGTGGGTGTAGCCATTATTCAGTAACATATTTTTAGAAGAGCTTTGCATCACAGCCACTAAGAGCTGCACCGAATAGGTTTGGTTGAGGGTATCTACATGAATTTAAATTTTTAAAAAAATTATTTATTTATTTATTTTATTTATTAGGTATTTTCTTCATTTAAATTTTCAGTGCTATCCCAAAAGCCTCCATCCCCTCTTCCCCCACTCCCCTACCCACCCATTCCCACTTCTTGGCCCTGGCATCCCCCTGTACTGAGGCATATAAAGTTTGCAAGACCAAAGGGCCTCTCTTTTCAATGATGACTGACTAGGCCATCTTCTGCTACATATGCAGCTAGAGACACGAGCTCCAGGGGGTACTGGTTATTTTATATTGTTGTTCCTCCTATAGGATTGCATACCCCTTTAGCTCCTTGGGTACTTTCTCTAGCGCCTCCATTGTGGGCCCTGTGATCCATCCAATAGATGACTCTGAGCATCCACTTTTGTGTTTGCTAGGCCCCGGCATAGCCTCACAAGAGAAAGCTATATCAGGGTCCTTTCAGCAAAATCTTGCTAGTGTATGCAATGGTGTCAGCATTTGGAGGCTGATAATGGGATGGATCCCCAGGCATGGCAGTCTCTAGATGGTCCATCCTTTTGTCTCAGCTCCAAACTTTGTCTCTGTAACTCCTTCCATGGGTGTTTTGTTCCAAATTCTAAGAAGGGGCAAAGTGTCCACACTTTGGTCTTCATTCTTCTTGAGTTTCATGTGTTTTGCAAATTGTATCTTGTATCTTGGGTATTCTAAGTTTCTGGCCTAATATCCACTTATCAGTGAGTACATATCATAAGTCCATTTTTTGTGATTCATTTACCTCACTCAGGATGATGCCCTCCAGGTCCTTCCTTCCTTCCTTCCTTTCTTCCTTCCTTCCTTCCTTCCTTCCTTCCTTCCTTCCTTCCTTCCTTCCTTCCTTCCTTCCTCCCTCCCTCCCTCCCTCCCTCCCTCCCTCCCTCCCTCCCTCTCTTTCTTTTTTCTGCTCCTCCTCACTCCTCCTCCTCATTCTTCTTCTTCTTCTTTTCTTCTTCTTCTTCTTCTTCTTCTTCTTCTTCTTCTTCTTCTTCTTCTTCTTCTTCTTCTTCTTCTTCTTCTTCTTCTTCTTCTTCTTCTTCTTCCTTCTCCTTCTCCTCCTCCTCCTCCTCCTTCTCCTTCCTCCTCCTCCTCCTCCTCCTCCTCCTCCTCCTTCTTCTTCTTCTTCTTCTTCTTCTTCTTCTTCTTCTTCTTCTTCTTCTTCTTCTTCTTCTTCTCTTCTCTTCTCTGTATAGCCCTAGCTGTCTCAGAACTCATTCTGTAGACCAGGCTGGTCTAGAACTCAGAGATATCTGCATGCCACTACATCCTGAGTTCTCAGATATAAGGCCTCTGCCACCACCACCTGGCTCCATTGTGGTTTTCTGTAGTAGTCTTTGTTACAAAGAGAATTTTCTTTGATGAGGATGAGGTTTAACTTTATCTAAAGTTAAAGGGATAAATATTTAGAACAAAGCTACTAAGTACTCTGCTTTATTAAAATTGTAGGCAGTCATAAGTTCTCATCCAAAATCCATTGCTTTATGAACCCCAAGGTTTTGGCTAGGTTTTCAGTACCAAGTGTGATTTTCTGCTTGTTGAGTATAAGTTACATCCAATTAGAGAGCTATTGAGTGACATTACACTCTTCTTGGTGTTATCATGACATGGTGACAATTGTGATTTGGTTGTTTTCCCCTTTTGAACCTTGCATTGTGACTTCTGGTGTCATGAATGTTTCAAGAAGGAGAATTTCTGACCTGGTAGAACTCAGTTCTTTTGGATGCTGTGTCTGAAATGTATGGTTTTGTCAGCAACAAGGACTTACCTTCCACCTCTGGTAAGTACCTAGGGATAATAACAATAGTCTCAAGAGACTCATAAAATGCCTTTGAAAATACCAACAATGGCTTCATAATAAAACGTTATAAAGGATATGGCTAGAGAGAACATACTTTAAGATAATAAAAAGTTAGATATGATAAAAACACAGCCAACATTATATATCCTAAATGGGAAAAATTTGAAGCAATCTCACTAAAACCAGGAATGAGACAGGGTCAACCAATATTCTTATTCATTTTTAATATTCTGCTTGAAGTAGCAGCTGGAAGCATAAAGCAAGAGAAGAAAATTAAAGTACACAAAGAAGGAAAGAAGGAATAAAAATATCCCTATTAGTAAATAATATAATATTACATATAAAGGATACAAAATGTCTGCCAGAAAATTTATAAAAGTGATTAATTTTTAAAATAGAGCATGAAACAGTATAAATTTGCTCAAATCAATAGCTTTCCCATGCATCAGTAACTGACAAAGATGTCTTTTGTGATTACCTTTTGTGATCAAATCCTAAAAAGCTAAGGTGTCTTGTTTAGGAGATAATGCCAATACAATGGTTATTTAGATCCACTAAGGATGGATTCATTGGGTATCCATCCAGGATATGATCTCCTTTCCATAAAAGTCTTCTTAATACACACTTATACTTGCTTTGCATCATTTCAGACAGTAACAGGAAATTATAGAGAAAGAAAAAAAGGATATTTTCCTCCATTATGATATCTGCTAAATTTACTAACATATTATTTAAACATCATGTGTATGTCACATTATAGTAAGTGACCTTTGGTTCAATAAAGTTATTTTTAAGTTAAAGGTTTAATTTTATTGCAAGTCTATGACATTAAATTTTACCTATGTATTTTTATCCATGAATATTAAGATTCAGAACAGTAAGTTGATGATATTATTGAAATTAAACAAGCTTTTTAATATATTTTTAAAGATGTATTTATTATATATAAATACACTGTAGCTATCTTCAGACACACCAGAAAAGGGCAACAGATCTCATTATAGATGGTTCTGAGCAACCTTGTTGTTGCGGGGAATTGAACTCAGGTCCTCTGGAAGATCAGTCTGTGCTCTAAACCTCTGAGCCATCCCTCCAGCCTGCTTTTAGTATCCCTAATATTCTTCTACATACACTTATCATGAAAGAAACAGGAGGCATATATGAATGTGATGTCACTGAAGTTAATGACTTAGAAAAAAAATGCCAAAAATTAGTACTATATGATTTGTTATATATTAAAAGTTACAAGGTGAGATTTATGTTAAATTTGAGAAAATTTGATAAGAAATACAAAATAATTTTTAGTTATGATTATTCACATCTTAGAAGATTTGTGTTGTTATTTTATTTATTTATATTCCAAATGTTGTCTCCGTTTCTGGCCTCTTTTCTCAGAGCTCTTCACCCCAAGAATATCCTAGAAGATTTTAATATTGAAGTGCTTAAAGCAATCCGACTGAAAACAAAACAAATATATATATATATATATACATATATATATATATATATATATACCTGAGGTAAAAAATCAAATTGCATTTTGTTTTTCTTAATCTATTAGAGGAGCTTCCTACTCAAAAGAATGCTGAACTCTGACAAGGAGATGAATTGCCAACACTGCCTAGGTCTTTGAAGAAATATCATTTCTGTTCAAAGTAGGTTCACACCACACTGCACATGAATTTTTTCTTAACATTATAATCTTCAATATTAGTTAATATGGTCACTTTATTGCTTTTATTGCTATTGTGCATGTTTTAGTAAACCCTCAACCTTAGCAGTTTAAACTGATAGATCCTGTTTTTATATATCAAGAAAAAGAACAAAACGAATAGAATTTAGTATTTTAAAATTTCCAAGTTCTCACTCTGGGAGAATGAATGCACACAAATGGCAATACAAAGTTACTATTTGAATTTGCATTTTAAGTGTTTTTGTATACTAAAACCATAAAGCTAGCCAATCAAATAATATTTATGTTGAAAACAATGAAAGAATTTGCATTTGTAATCTCTTATGTGTATGGTTGCCCAAATGACTTTTAGGTTTTAATTAAAAGTCCTTGTGTGGAGATCTATGATAGTGTTCTAATTTAGTTCATGGTGGCAATTTAGAGAAGAAAGAAATATCATTAGTAATTAATTTTAAAACTATTTCTTTCAGAGTATTTATTTATAACCCTTCTAACTCTTAATTCACAGGTTACCTTTGCTGAGTTAGTGTAAAATGGGTAAAGACTAAGCCTTTTGTCCCGAATAAAAAGTATTTTTCACTGTTTAAAGCATGTGTTTTATTTGAAAATTACAAGTGCCATCCAAATTCACTTAATTTAATAATTGAGATATATAAATATCCATCTTTAAAAGTTAAATTGAATGTTATAAAATTGAAAGTCTATGTAAACATCAGTGACATCTTGGAAATTAAATGAATGCATGAAGAAAATCTTGGTTTAATGTAGACATAGAAGTAGGATTATTATAAGGTTTACCAGGAGGAACAGAACTAATAGAGTGAATATATGTCATTAAAGGATATTTATTGGATTGGTTTTCAGGATAAGATCTGTAGAGGTCAATAATCATTGTCATCTTGCTGCAGTAGCAGAGGACTGATAGCTGTTTAGTTTACAAAGTTCTCTCAGCAATCTCTATCTGATACTGATGGACTTGTGGATTCCTAGAAAGCATGGAAGGCTGAAAGAGTTCTGTTCTGCTGCCAGCAAACAATGGCAGCAGCAGCATCAGATTTACCAACAGGGAAGCTGAATTATTCAGTTAGAAGAATCAGCAAGCAGGCAAAGTACAAAAGCTTTTCCCTTAGACTTGCCACATCCAGGCTTCTACAGGAAAGTGCCACCCACTCTGGGAGAAAGTCATCCCCACTCAGATAATCCTTCCAGGAAAAGCTCTTCTAGACCTACCAAGGCTCATGTGTTAGCTGATTTCAGATCTAATCAGGCCATCAACAAGGCCTAACCAGAACATAGGGCAATTCATTCTATGCAAATAAGGGCGTCTCCCAAAGAAACACATTGTCAAAGGACTGAAAACAAATGCTAGAAGCTAGAATGATGATAAGCAGAGACACATGATAGGCAAATCCCTAAAAACAAAAACCAAAACCCCCAAAATTAAAATAAAAATTTAAAAAAGACTTTCCTTATGTCATCACCAAGCTTCAAATAAACTCTTCAAGACAAATAACTAAATCTCTTTGATAATAATTTTTAGATATAATCCCATGGGCCATAATTTCATAATCCCCAATACCATTCATGAAAGGAAAAGGTGTTATATTATTATACTTTAATTACAAAATAAAAATAAAGTGTTGTAAACCACACTATAGTGGTGTGATACTTTTACCTCATATGAATATCAGGTTATTTTGGAGGATAGCATTTATTTGACAATACCTATTTATATATAATGTATAGCTAATTGCTTTTAGTAATTTAGAATTCTTTAGTCACATAGGAATATTCCAGAGGTAACTGTTATATCATATTCATTTCCATAGTTGCTATATGGAAAATTTTATCTCAAATACAAATATTTTTATTATTATAATTTTATAAAAGTGTTATTAAAATGCAGTTCAACATTATCAATTATTTACAATGATTTTCTTCATTTATTTACATAGCTTATGGGAAGGGTTGTTGATTGCTTATTTGGATTGGCATAGTTAAGGGACAGTAGGTGAGTATTCCCTCACTGGTAGGGCATGGTGACCTGGGAACACAAATCTCCATTCCAGTTTTTCTTATTCTCTGTTCAATTTTCAGAAGGACTGGGATAACTTCTTTAATGCACAAGTGGCCCACAGAGGCTTGATAGCTAGGCTTCTTTTTCTTTCCATTTTAAAAATGGAATTAAGAGGTTTCAGGGAACCGGATGGCAAATGATGGTTCAGAGCATTGAAATGAGATCAAATGGTACTCTGGGATGTCAACTGCACAGGAAGAAGGTTTTCCAATTCCAGATCAGTGATTTTTATATCTCCTGGTATACATGAGCCCTGTATTGAGAAGGACAGGCCTCAGACAGGAGATAGGCAGTGTGCCATACTCTTCTCTTATACTGCTTTCATTGTGTGAAGAAGCATAGACAGCAGAGACAGATGGACAGTAACTATTCCTAACCATTTCTAAGACACTGACACAATAATTGTTGAGATCAGCCACAGCAGCTGCAACAGATTCAGAACATGAAGAGAGGCTGCCCTTCCAAAGTCTGTTGTTAAATCACCAGAGTTTATTGACTTGGGCAGCAGGAGTCCTTCTATCTCTCAGGCAGTAGAGCCACTGTGGTCAAAGTAATAGAGAGGCAGCAGGCCCTCCGATGCAGCTTGGACCATAGGAAGTGGCAGATGGATTTTCATCAACATGTCCTTGACTTGATGGACATAAAAGGATGTTGGTAGCTGTGTATGCTGTTCAGCCAATGAGAGGTCCTGTCAAAAAGGACCTGTACATGTCCCTAGGCTGTGCTAGGACCCATCCTGCTGTGCCCAATGCGTAGGAGTTTAGGGACTTGTGTGGGTCCATAATTGGAGTCTACTTGTTTTATAAGCTTCTGCAAAATCCTGAAAATGAACAAGGAGTATCCGTTATTCCCATGAGAAGTTCTCTGTGACTTCTTGCACCTAAACAAGGGTTTGTGTATCAAGAACAATGACTTCGTCCTAGTTATGTTTAGATTACCACTTCTTCAGGCCTTTTCCACATTGGTCTAATCTGATCTCAGAGTATGGGGTGTGGACAAAGGTGGGAGTGGGAGCCATGAACCAAGGACAATTTTTGATTAAACTTAAGAAACTGAGAGACTCAGAAGAGGAGTTGTTCCTCTGAATTTACCTCGTGTTTATTTTTAATCACTCAAGACACTGTTTAGGATTTTAGAGGTTTTGTTTCTGTTAAATATAAAAACAAAAACCACTTTTACTACATTTTCTATGATGTGAATGTTAAAAGAGAATTGATTGGGGTTTAGTGCAGATAAAGTCATATTGTATATATGTTATAATCATCAAATAATAAGTAAATTTTATCCTAAAAATATCCTCCAAACACAAACACATGCATGCAGAGTTTTCAAGCAAATTAAAGGATTCAATCTCCTGAGTCTAAATTATGAAGAAAGGTTGAAAGTAAAACAATGGAAGAATTGTAACTTTTGAGCACTAATAAAATGAAAGGTGTAGGTTTATATTAACATGGGACCAAACTGACTTGTAGGAAAAAACATGAGAGACAATGTACAGTGACCATTTATAAAAATGAATGGATGGATGTAACAGGCCTCAAGACCTTAGCACAACTGATGTCATGACAGAAGCCCATTCAGGCCTTGGAATGCATCATGTACACAGTATACCTTCCAAAACAAAACAAAAGCTAAGTCAATAGTCTCAGGATGAGGCACGGAAGGAGCATAAGTGTACTAGCTTTGTTTTAGTTCTGCAGTACTGCTTCTCACTGAGTGCTCTTGTTAACTGAAGTGTGTCAACAAAGGACGTGGGTTTTGTGCTTAAAAGACTAAGAATAGCAAAGCTTGGGGCTGCTTGATATGGCCAAGTTTCTTATATAGCCACTTGCTTGGAATACAAACTTTCTATTTGGCTTTAAGAGTGCCTGTACATGTTCCCTTTGGACGTTACTGCACAACATGGATACATTAGATACATACAGCAATTCTAGTGTGTGGTTCACTTAGTACTAATGCTCAGAATCTGTGGAACAAAAATTGATGTAGAAAAATTTCTCATCAAAATCAAACAGCTTTTTTTGTGACATTTAAAACTATCTAAAGGAAATTAAAATATTTTCATTGGTTCAAATAAATAGAATGTAAATAATATACATATGTACCTCTATGTTTGTAGACATATAATAAACTGTCTAGTGACAGTTTGTGCAGTGATTATTTTATAATTTTAAACATAGTATTCAGGAAAATTGGTACATCTTAGCCCAAATAACAACAAAATAAAATTATCTTTTAATAAAATTATTTGAAATGAACCTCACAATACCATTGATTTTTGGTGTTTGCATCTATTTTTCTGTCTTTACTTTGATTTATTTATTCTTTTTCGCATGTTTGTGTGTTTGTCTTGTTAAAGGGTGCCATGAAGCACTAACTGCTGTAGCTCATCAAATAGCTCTGACCTTCTGGTCCTCCTGCCTACAAATCCACAGTGCTAGATTAAAGAACATAGCATCAAGCCCAGACTTACATCATTTGTTTTTTTTTTTTTTGTTTTTTTTTTGTATATCATAGAGTGAACAATTAATATAAGGTGAAAGCAATTTTGTTGGCAGAAAGAATCCTAATTTTAGGAAGAATTATTTTTACTCCTGCGGGTTGACCAGGTTTACTTAAACCCTTCCCATTTGTTTTTCCTTTATAGAGAAAGGTATCAAAAAGGAACTTTACAAAAACACAATCATGTACATTTTTAAATATTCATTCACAGAGAAAAAGGAAAAAAAGTAAGGAAGAAGAGAAAAGTGTAAGGTTTCCTTACATTCCCTCTTCCAACCAAGTAATGAATATAATGTACTGGGGTAAAGAGCTTGGTGACCAGAAAAGGGGGCATCATTTGGGACATAAATAAATAAAATAATTTAATAACAAAAAATAAAGTTTTCTAAGGCACTCTACTCTTTTTCTTTCCACCTGTCTTGTTCAGAAAAGCAAACAGCATCCTTTGTGACTGGATTCTGGCCAGACCAACAATCCCCTTCCTAATTACTTGAAGTAATTCAGCAAGAATGAATTCTAGAGGAAACATTACTTTACATGTGTTCAGTTCCCACAAAAGTAAATATGACTGAGTTTTCAAATAATGTAAAAAGAAAAAGCACATGAACCCCAACTTGAACTTCAATATTCCACAAATAAAGCTTGAAGACTGACCTTCTCAACTACACCATACTACATAAATGAGTGCAAGCCATGCACTAAATCATGGCAGTCTTTGTAGTCTTAAGATGTAACAAACCTAGGGGCTGAAGAAGTGTAAGATATTTACTAATTTTAGACAGCTTCTTTCTCTTCAATGGAAAACAGATTTCATTATTCTTATCCAAAGTTATATTTTCTACTCAATCTTTCTGTCAAGACTATTAAGTCTGAGCTACCAATTTCTGCCAGATAATTGGCCTTGCTTGGCAATAAATAACCACATACCTTACTTTGGAACACACTTTGTTACATATTTCTGGCTCCAGCCATCAATATGCTAACTGTGGTTTATTTTAATCCATGCTATACATTTGGCAGGCCATTCTTCCTAAGAAAGGGACTGGAAAGAATTCACCACCAACAATATTTCTATAATGAAGCATCAAACCAAAGCAACAGAACTGTGTTCTGCCTCGTGAGCACAGTTTATTTAGTTAGTTCTATGGTCACAAAGAGGAGAAGCTGAAGTTGTAAGCTTTTAAGTAATTTGCCTCGTATGCTTCTTTTTATAACATAAAGGATACAATTCTTTAAAGATAATTTTCTTATCTAACATTGTACAGGACCTACAACTTACAGAAACACTGTATTTTCTAAGAAACAGCTAAATTAATTACAGAAATTACTACAAATCTCTGTTGGGTATGTTAAGTCATAAATCATCCATGATAAACACAGACACCAGCTGTCTTGTGCTTGACTGCTCTTTTAAAAATTTATGTATTTACTTACCATGTGCATATACATAAATTTCTGAGAATTCAGTTCTGTCTATCACTAAATGTTCTATGGCTAAATCTCAGATCATGGAGCTTAGCAGCAAGTGTATTTACCCACTGATCCACATCTTGGGTCTTGATGTTTGATTGTTCTATATGGATATGCTACATTCTTATTTGTTCTGCCATTTTAAATATTAAGAAAATAATAAGGCAATTGTAATTATTTGAACTTTTGGGTTTTTAGAGATAAGAAAATGTTACTTTTCCATTGTATTTTATTAAGGTTTGTAGAGGTACTGTATTTCCTTAAAATTATCCTTCTTTATTAGATATTTTCTTTATTTACATCAAAAGTTATCCCCTTTCCTAGTTTCCCCTATGAAAATCCCCTATCCCCTCCCCTCTTCCCCTGCTCCCTAACACATCCACTCCCATTCCCAATCCCTGCATTCCCCTATACTGGGGCATAGAACCTTCACAGGACTTTGGGCCTCTTCTCCCATTGATGACCAACTAGGCCATCCTCAGCTACATATACAACTAGAGCAACATATCCCACCTTGTGTTTTCTTTGATTGGTGGTTTAGTTCCAAGGAGCTCTAGGGGTACTGGTTAGTTCATATTGATGCTCTTCCTCTGGGGCTTCAGACCTCTTCAGCTCCTTGGGTTCTCTAGCTCCTTCATTGGGAACTTTGTGCTCCATTCAATGGATGATTGTGAGCATCCACTTCTGTATTTGCCAGGCACTGGCAAAGGCTCTCCGGAGACAGCTATATCAGGCTCCTGTTATCAGGCTCTTATTGGCATCTGCCATAGTATCTGGGTTTGGTGGTTGTTTATGGGATGGATCTGCAAGTAGGGCAGTCTCTGGATGATTGTTCCTTCAGTCTCTGCTCTGAACTTTGTCTCTGTAACTCCTTCCATGGGTATTTTGTTCCCCCTTCTAAGAAAGATTCTGAGCTTCTGGTCTAATATCCACTTCATAATATCAGTGAGTGCATAACTAGTCAGAATGGCTAGGATCAAAAACTCAGGAGACAGCAGATTCTGGCAAGAATGTGGAGAAAGAGAAACACTCCTCCATTGCAGGTGGGGCTGCAAGCTGTTACAACCATTCTGGAAATCAGTATGGTGGTTCCTCAAAAATTGAACATAATTCTACCAGAAGATCCAGCAATACCACTCCTGGGCAGAGAGCACCCAAAATATGCCCCAACATGTAATAAGGACACATGTTCCACTATGTTCATAGTAGTCTTATTTATAATGGCCAGAAGCTGGAAAAGACCCAGATGTCCCTCAACAGACAAATGGATACAGAAAATGTGGTATATTTACACAAGTGAGTACTACTGAGCTATTAAAAACAATGAGTTCATGAAATTCTTAGACAAATGGATGGATCTGGAGGATATCATCTTGAGTGAGGTAACCCAATCACAAAATTATCCTTTTACACAGTGTCTTAGGGTTTTATTGGTGTGAAGAGACACCATGACAAAGTAATTCTTATAAGGGCAAACATTTAATTGGGGATGGCTTACACTTTCAGAGGTTGAGTTCATTTTCATTATGGCAAGAAGCACAGCAGCCTGTAGGCAGACATGGTGCTAGAGGATTGTAGTGGCTATTCCTGGTTGTCAACTTGACTTATTTGGAATGAACTACAATCCAGAATTGGAAGGCTCACCAGTGACCCTCATCTGGAGGCTTGGAGATCCTTATCTGGATCTTGGTATGGAGATCTTGAGCCATAGTGGCTATGGATTCCAGAAGATTAAATCTCTGAGTTTAAGGAGATTTAATCTGGGCTACACCTTTTATCTGGGATTAAAGGTGTGGTGGAACACACCTTTAATCTGGGCTACACCTTCTGCTGGAGACAATATAAGGACATTGGAAGAAGGGAGTCTAGCTCTTGCTCCTGCGCCTGCTTGCTGTGTGAGACTGAGTAACTGCTAGATCCTTGGACTTCCATTCACAGCTGCGACTGAACCATTGTTGGGAATTGGGCTGCCGACTGTAAGTCATCAATAAATTCTTTTACTATATAGAGACTACCCATAAGTTCTGTGACTCTAATACAAGGATCATAGAGTTCTACATCATGATCAAAAGGCAGGCAGGAGGAGGCTTTCTTCCACATTGGGCAGAGCCTGAGCATAGGGTTTTGCAAAGCCCACATGCACAGTGACATACTTCCTCCAAGGCTATATCTCCTAATAGTGCCACTTCCTATGGCCAAGCATTCAAACATATGAAACTATAGAGTCCATACCTATTCAAAAGACCAAACATTAATCATGTGGAAAGCAAGCCTTACTCCATTCTCAGCACTATGTGTGGGCAGTTAGGGGCTAGAGACATGGTTAAGAGTACTAACTGCTCTTGCACAGGATGAGAGTTCAGTTCTTAAAACCAAGATGACACCTCACAACTACCTATAACCCCAGTTCTGAGAAATCTAACATCTTTTTCTGTTCTTTCTGGGCTCCTGCATGCATGTGGCATACAGAAACTCATTCAGGCGCACAAATATATATTTTTTTGATTTTTAATATTTTTATTACATATTTTCCTCAATTACATTTCCAATGCTATCCCAAAAGTCCCCCATAGCGCCCCCCACTTCCCTACCCACCCATTCCCATTCTTTTGGCCCTGGCATTCCCCTATATTAGGGCATATAAAGTTTGCAAGTCCAATGGGCCTCTCTTTCCATTGATGGCCGACTAGGCCATCTTTCGATACATATGCAGCTAGAGACAAGAGCTCCGGGGTTCTGGTTAGTACATCATGTTGTTCCAACAATAGGGTTGCAAATATATTTTTAAAGGAGTAAAAAGTTAAATTCACCTTTTAATGAAAGTTTTGTCATTCCAAAATTAATGTTATCCAATTTAAAAAGAATTTTCAAAGATTATAAAGCCAACTTGGTAACAGACCATTGATATTATCTAGTACATATTACACTGTCTTAGAAGTTCTTATATAATGGTGTTCTGTGAGTTTCTATCATAATAATATTTTTATCATAAAGTTAAGTTAAAATTTCTCTATGAAATTTTGCACAGAATAATTACTAACAAATTTCAACAATATCTTGGGTCAAAATATTCAAAGAAAAGTGGGTAATTAGAACCTACATTTTGTGTGTGTATTTTCTTTCAAGGTCAGGCTCTGTCATGTAAAGTGATGCTATATCAATTATCTTGAAGGTCAAAAATAGGACAGAAGACTCCATAGGAAAACTAACTTTTGTGCTTTAGAGGAAGAGTGACCAATGGCAGGTACATTCATGGCACATAAAGAATAGCAATGATTGCTACAGGGTTGCTACTCAGCTAATAAAATAAATAATTAGTGAAATAGAATGCATAGCAAGGTTCTTTCACTGAAGCAGGTAAACATAAGTAAATATGTATCTAAATACAGAGCAATGTTTTAACACAGTTAATGAAGAGATATCATTCCACAGGTTTATAAAAATGTGCTACTGGTCAAGAAAATTTAGAAGATTGTTTTGTAAGCTTTCTATTTCAGAACTGAAAACCATTTGAGTCTGTGATAGTGTGATAGTAAATCTCTTTCCTATGTGTTCCAGTTAACTAGAAACATAGTCATTAAAAAAAAAAAAATCAACTCTAAGTTTTTTAAGCATCCTTCTTTCTACATTGTTAATACATTTTAGAAAGTTCATTTTAAGGAAAAATTTAAAATCAAAACAAGTATAAAAAACTTTACAAACAGGAGCTTTGAGGTAAGGTCCTTAGTGGAATCCAGAGGGGAGAAAATCATTAGCTTGAGTTAGGAAAGTTGGCCTTTCTCTTCCTGCTAACATTTTTTTTTCACATTCTGCTTTTGATCATCGCTAACAGAGTTCATTTGTGCTGTTTCCTTTAATGTGCCTTTGCCTCATCCCATCTATTCCTCTAACTAAGGAAGATTTCAGGTTTTCAAATAAAGCCTTGAGAGAGCAAGGGCCAAGCAGATTGATAACTAAGCGGGATGCCTTATTAGCAGAGGCAGAAAACATTGGTGAAGCCAAAACATCCCTGCAAAGATTGTAGTGTTCATTTCTTTTTCCTTACAAAGTTACTTCAACTTTGTTGGTTAAATTGCTCTCTTGCTGGCTGAAGAATCTCCTCATTAGCACGAAGCTATAAAATATTAACAGAAGAATTACTCTTTCTTTGGAACAAGATACCTTGAATAATTTGCTCAATATATTTAGAAATTTATATTTGCCCAGTTCATTGGAGAAACTGCTCATCATTCCAAATAGGAAAGCATGTATAATCAAATATAACAACATAAAACAGCCAACATCCCACTACAGAATAGCCTGTATTCCACCCCAGCAGACATTTTATTGATACCTTTGACCATAAAGTTTCATGCACATCATTACTCACAAAACATGTACAAGACTTGCTGCATCTTTACAAGGCTCACACAATATTAAACTCTTGACCAACATTCATTTTTTTCTTCTGAGTTGCTGAAATATATATTTGCATGAATAATTGTCTTCATTGTTAAGGATAATATCATAAGATACATCATTGTTGAGGTGTGATATTTTATCTACAAAACAAGATGCTAAAAGATAACTCTGCAAATTATATTTTATGTTTTATTTTGTACCACAACATAACACATGTGCCATAGCACAAAAGTAGAGGGCAGAGGACAACCTGTAGGAATTGATTCTGGGGATTGAACTCCCAACATCAGGCTTGACAGAAAGTGTTTTTTACCTGCTGAGAAATCTCACTGGTCCCATAAATTACTGTCTTAATGAAAAATAGTTCAGACATGAATTAAAGAGTAAATTAAACACTGCTTGGCCTTCCGTGTATATTGTACAGGGGAGAAGTGCAATCAAAGACTCAAAGTCTAGACAGAAAACTCACATTAGAAGTGCCTATTTATCACAAACTTTCTTTCCATTCGTTGACTGAAATTTTCAAAACATTTAAAATTATTTCTAAGAGATAGCTGTCAATAATCACTTTTTAGTGTAATAAACTAAGTGAAATGAAATAACAGAAATTATTCTTACAAAATGTATTGAAGTTATCTTATAATATCCTTATCAGAACAACCTTTGTAAGTTACTTAGTCTAGGAGAAGAAATTGCTCTTTTAAATGTCATATTTATGGATTAAAAAAAATCCTAAAATACAAAATTTTAAAGGAAGTAAATTTCATTGTATATTGCTATCTTGAGTGAGCAGACAGCTACTTCCTGAAAGACTGAAATCAAAGGATTAAAATATAATTTTGTAGAATATGTGGCTGTATGGTGGGAGTCTTCAGTTAGGGTCATTTCTTTTATAAGCCATCAGTATAGGAAGGAAAGGGTAGTGCCAATTGCCATGGTCATCTAGTAGGATGTACAAAAGAGATGTGGAGGGAGTAACAGTATATTTAAAGCTCCAGGCGCATGATGCATGCAAGAAAAAATATTAGCTCAGTGCTCACCAGTTTGAAGAGATGAACACCTTGATACAATGAGTTGGACAGGTTAATATTTCATCACCACTTAACTCCAGCACAGATCATCATAAAATAAATCAAAATACTAAACAGATCCATGATGATCAACAACCTAGAAGTGTTCTTATTGATCCAGAAGATAGGTTGGGCTCACAGATAAACTGTTAGTCCCAAGTATGGCCGAGAAGTAACTGTAATATGAATATGTAATATGTAGTATGAAGCTGATAGTGGAGTATGTTTTAGTCTAGCTATCACTAAAGAGTTCTGATTCAGTGACCTCGAATCAAAAGAGCATATATCCTTACAAACTGAGATTTCAAACATGTTTTACTCTCATCTCTTTCTTCCTCCTGAATGCCTCTATTCTAGCAGATACAGACTGTACATTACATTGTCCTGATCAAGATTCTCTAGCTCTGCATGTGCTCCCTAAACAAGGGATTCCACATGGCCATGCTTATCTTCTCAATCAGGTAGGCATGTTGATACAAGTTTCATGGGTTATACGAAGTCCAGTTATTAAAGCTGAAACATTTATTGGCTTGGTAACTTTCTGAATGTGGACAGCAAAGATGCAGAAGGTCATGCATGCAGAACTGCCCTGACATACCCCAGAAGCCACACAGCAGAGACTGTAACAATAATTCCGATTACTTCTTTCATCTATAGTTAGCGTTTCTATGAGCTAGGGTATAAAAAAATTCCTAATATGCAAAGTGTATGTATATTTTTAATTTTAAGTACTTTGGTAGGAAACAATTAAGATATCATCAGAAGATAGGCTGATAAATGAATGATGCTCACTCTGCTTCAGTTTATATGCTTGGGTAAACAACTTAGGTATGGAGATAAAGGCCAAGGCCAAGAAGTCAGCCAGACCTGTCTCCCTCCCCACCAGAAATCATATAAATGACTTCCTTTACTTAAACTCTGTACCTTATTTTCTAAAACAAGGTCTAGAGTGTTTACCTCATAGATTTTTCTTGTGCAGTTTAATTGCAAATTGTCTACACAAAGAAGATGGCAGTTTTTTCACAATAAACAAGTTGCTAACAATAAATAACATTACAGAAATAGCAACTAGAAGACAACACTTAATATTGCTGAACTTCATGCAAATTATTCAAATGTCTATAACCTAGATAAAACATCAAGAATATGCAAATGTAAATAATTACTTCGGGACCATTAAGTGTCCAAATAAACATGTCAGAAGACCTGTAGTAGTCCTGTAAATGTGATCCTTAGATGCATCTTGCATCACTGTAACTGGAGCGTAGCCTCACTAGCTTTATTTCATATTAACAGAGATACAATATATACACAAACCTAAATCCGCATTTTAAAGACACAGAAAAAAAAAAGAAACACCTAAAAATTCAGATAATGTAAACTGAATCATTTGCTCCAGTTAGTTAATAAAATTATAAGATCTTTTTAAATAGATGACTTGCTTTAAGATAGGTTTAAAATCTGAGTGAAGACTTCAGGGTGAATATTACAGGAGTGTGTGTACACGGTGTATCAGGAAAGATTATCTCCCATTGTGATTCTGGAGATGAATGTTATTATATTCCTTTTAGGCATTCTTTTTTGTATTTATTAATACTTAATAAAATATTAATCACAAAAGAAAAAAAGGAATATTTTGTCTGAAGTAGTATTTCATGTACCATGCAGGGCAGTCTGGACTAATAATGTAAACAATTTGACACCACATTAATGAAGGCGCTGCTGGCTGAGTCCTTGTTGCAGTGAACTAAGAGGAGGCTGAGTTCCAAAGAGATTTGACTCTGGCAAGCCTCTTTAAGCTTTGTGAAATGTGTTCCCATTAAAGTCAGCAACATCTTTCAGCAGGCACACTATGGCCAATTATACTTACCCTTGTTTTTTAAGGATAGAATTTTCAAGACAGTCTAGGAGCATTATTTCTTCATAACTATTAAGATGGCTCAGAAAGTTGACATGAGGTGACTTTTTTTTGAATACTTCAATAAAACTTTGTGAAGTTTGGACAATTGAAAGACTGAATTTCATGGTTTTATTTTTACTCTTGAGTTAGCATGGTGGGTTAAGCTGCAGGCACAAGGGCAGGCTACCCTAATCCAAAGCCTGACCTCCCATCTTAGGCAATTAGGCATCAATTTTCTTTTTTTCTTTTTTCTTAGATATTTTCTTTATTTACATTTCAAATGTTATCTGCTTTCCTGGTTTCCTCTCCAAAAACCCCTTATCTTCTCCCCACTCCTCTGCTTATCAACCTACCCACTCTTGCTTCCTGGCCCTGGCATTCCCTACACTGGGGCATAGGGCTTTCACAGAACCAAGGGCCACTCCTTTCCATTGATGACTGACTAGGCCATCCTCTGCTACATATGCAGCTGGAACCATGAGTCCCACCGTGTGTACTCTTTGGTAGTCTGAAGAGATCATGGCAACAGAGAGAGTCTGATTGGCTGATAAAAAACAATGACTTCATGAAATTCTTAGGCAAATAGATGGAACTAGAAAATATCATCCTGAGTGAGGTAACCCAGTCACAAAAGAACACACATGGTGTGCACTCACTGATAAGTAAATATTAGCCCAAAAGTTAGGAATATCCATGACACAATTCACAGACCACATGACGATCAAGAAGAAGGAAGACCAAAGTGTGGATAATTCGGGCCTTCTTAGAACAAAATATCCACAAGAAGAAATACAGAGACAAAGTGTGGAGCAGAGACTGAAGGAGAGGCCATCCAGAGACTGCCCCACCTGGGGATAGATCCCATATACAGTTACCAAACCCAGACACTATTGTGGATGCTAAGACAGGAGCCTAGTATAGCTGTCTCTGGAGAGGCTCTGTCAGAGCCTGACAAGTACAGAGGTGGATTCTGTCAGCCAACCATTGGACTGACTACAAGTCCACAATGGGGGAGTTAGAGAAAGGACTGAAGGAGCTGAAGGGGTTTGCAACCCCATAGGAGGAACAACAATATCAACTGACCAGACATCCAGAGCTCCTAGTGAATAAACCACCAACCAAAGAATACATATGGAGGGGCCTATGGCTCGAGCCGCATATGTAATAGAGGATGGCCTTGTCAGACATCGATGGGAGGAGAGTCCCATGGTCCTGTGAAGGCTCAATGTCCCAGTGTAGGGGATTGCCAGGGCGGGGAGGCAGGAATGGGTACGTGGGTGTGAACATCCTCATGGAAGCAGGGGGAGGGCGTATGGGATAGAGTGTTTTCCAGAGGGGAAACCAGGAAAGGGGATAACATTTCAAATGTAAATAAAGAAAATATCTAATAAAAAAACAATTAAAAGAAAAAGAAAAAGAAGAAGAGAAAGAAAAAGAAAAAGAAAAAGAAAAGAAGAGGAGAAAAGAAAAGAAAAGAAAAGGAAAGGAAAAGAAAGAAAAGAATTTCAGTACAGTGGACAGATTGGAATGTTGCAGGTCCAAACACAAGTAAACTTATCTTGGGCTATTTCTAGTTATCTGGATCAGCCACTCCTTGCCCATCTATGTGTCTGAACTAACATCATGTAGCTAGTAGATTAAAACAAAATACACTTTTGGACTCTACTAACTTAGCAGACCATACACTTTTACCTGCCCAAAAGTTCAGATAGCATCCTGAGTCTATAGCAAAATGTCCCCCATCTTGCTGTAGCCAGCTCTGTGATGTACCCACCAATTTATTTTAAACTTGTTTTTATTGATGAGTTTCTCTTTGTTTTGTAAAATTATGAAAAAAACTTTACAAACTGATTCAACATTGTAAGTTAGAATTAGCAGTCGTATAAACCTTTATTACCAGGCCATAGTCACTGAAAATGGCTCCAGAATAGAAACTCTTATTCCATTTAAAATGAGAGATGTGCTTGTTATTTTGACATCTGTGAGATGTGTTTAAACGTAAATTATGATGTAAGTAAGATAATTCTATTTGGGGTCTGAGTAAATATTAAGTATAAATACTAGGACCCGTGTAATAGCAGCATAGAAGTACTGCTTAAGATAAAGATTAATATACAGAAATATTTATGGAGGAGTTTATTTGTGTTAGAAGTCATTTGTAAATTCAATAGAGAATTAGACAAAAATAAACAGAAATTAGTTTCATCTAAGATTTGTAGCTTTAAAAGGTAAATGGATAGCAAATATAAAGAATAATTGAATACACACGCCACACACACACACACACACACACACACACAGACACACACTGAGAAGGTCAAAGCACTAAAATAAAGTCTGCAATGAAAGAGATGCTGAAGGTGCTGAGGGTTACAGACCTTTCAAGCGGTGGTTAGTTGGTTAGTTGCTGGAAGTTACCAGAGGAAGTAAATAGACTTTCCATTGCTTTCTGAGTTAGCCCCCTGAAGGCACATACTCCAGCAGACCCAGAGAGAAGACTATAGAATGAACAGAAGACATGAAGAGCTTTCTAACTCTGTCTACTGGTTGTAACCTTCGTAACTCTGTGCTATCTCCACAACCAAACTTGATCCCCTTAGAGAACCCATTAGAAGAAATGAGCATGGTTTTTATTTTATTTTTCCAAAAGTCGCAAAATAAGCCTTGTAATTTTCTGATGTCCCCAGATAAGTACTTTCATCTTGCCTGATGAGTCCTCCACAAATGTGCTCCCAAACAAGGCGACAACATCTCTCTTACTCAGGCTGACACCAGTACCTGAATTTGGGTCTTTTATCTGTGCAACCAGGAAACACACCTAAGTGGCTCAGTCTCCAGCTTTGAACATCAATAACCCAATTCTTTTCCTTTTAGTTCAGCACTAGAAGTAATAGACATTTCTTTCAGCTTCTTACTCCTTAAAACCTTAGTTTTATTTTGCTTTTTAAATTGAACTCCCCCTGCCCTGTATTTTCTTTTACATTTGAGGTTATAATATAATTACATTATTTCTACCTTCCTTTTTTTCCTTCCAAAACCTCACATATACCCCTCCTTGTTCTCTTTAAAATTCTCTTTTTTCTCTTTTTTTTACTAATTATTGTTACATGCATATTCATATATATATGTATATATATATGTATATATATACATACATACATACATACATATATATATATATATATATATATATATATATATATATATATATATATATATAAAAGCAAGAATTTTGAACACAATCCAAGGGACAAAGGAAGTCTCTCTGAGTAAACCCTAAAAGAAAACAGAAAGAAGAATATACTGCACTAAGTTTTTACGCAAAAGCCCTGCAGTTTGTCTGGGTCTAATGTGTACAAGAAAAGAGACTGCAATTCTAGACAACTGGTAAGAGTGGACCAGGAATGTGCACTGAGACCTGAGAGCTGTAAGGTGGCCCAGTGAATGGTCACCTAGACACAGTGACCAAAGGTGTTGTTTGAAGAGGATTCTTTAAGAGTACAAAAATAGAGCAAATATTCTCAGATAGGGGACAGCACTTGAGAGTGTTTTGGGAAGGCAGTCTTCTGTATAACTCACTGTAAGATGTATGTTCAGACTTGTGGTGGGTTATGAAGAATGCAAGGCTGTTGTATGAAGAGATGAACAGCCTCAGCTACTCTTTTTAACTACTCCCATGAGGAAAATAGATATGTACTTGCTAGAAAATATAATGTTTCTTAACTCACTATGAATTATTTAGCAACACTGCATAATGAATACGGTAAAGCATTCATAAGTTTTAGCAGTCAATTTAATAGAATTGAAAACACAGAACCACCACAATGTATTAATCTCAAATTGCTGCTAATATCATTAATTTAGGCAAAATTTGGCTTTCTCTTCACCTTAAGGAAAATAATTAGGACATTATAATTACAACAAATTAAAACTCCATAATCTTTGATACTAAAGAATTGTATTCCTATTTATTCTATGTGTCTTAATAGAAGGATAATCATTGAAACAGGTAAATCAGGATGAGACTGACAGACATAAACAATTGCTAACGGAGTCCAGGCCTGCCTTCAAAGCTGCTACAAAGCTACTACTATTAGGCCTGCAATGATGTTCTTTTTGTCAAATTTATAGCCTCTTAACTTCATTTAAAACATTAAATGTACAACAAGTAAAGGTGTAAACAATGTTAGTTTGTCGTTTTGGGGAAAATTGAAACATTTAAAATGAGAAAAATACTTCTTTTAAAGGTAGAAGTAATACTTAAATTTAAAATTTGCTGACATTTGGTTTACATTCTTCTAAAATCTGGAAGTAGAGTAAAATTTGACTGTTAAAACTTCAAGGAAACTATCAGAACATAGATAATATTTTAGTGAAAACTAATCATAACTGCTATTTCTTAGTCACCTTTTATGTTTGGAACCTGGGAAAATTTAACAGACATTCCTTTCCATGTCAGAAAATCCCAATTATGAGTCTATTCATTACTGCTGACAATTTGGGAACAAATCGATCATGTAGTTCCGTTACTAATTTATTTTAAACAAACAGATAAATAAATAATAAGAAATTATATAATGCTAAATGTAGTACTCAGACTGATTAAATTCATCTTTCCTTTTTTGGGGGATGGTCAGTTATTTAAAAATCATTTGCTTATTTTTTAAATATTTATTTATTATTATAAATAAGTACACTGTAGCTGTCTTCAGACACACTAGAAGAGGGTGTCATATCTCATTACGGGTGGTTGTAAGCCACCTTGTGGCTGCTGGGATTTGAACTCAGACCCTTTGGAAGAGCAGCCACTGCTCTTACCCGTCTGAGCCATCTCACCAGCTCCCAAAACATTTGTTTGTTTTTGTTTGAGACAGGGTTTCTCTGTACAGCCCTGGCTGTCCTGGAACTCACTCTGTAGACCAGGCTGGCCTCGAACTCAGAAATCTGCCTGCCTCTGCCTCCCAAGTGCTGGGATTAAAGGCGTGTGCCACCACTGCTCGGCCTGTTTGTTTTAATTTTATGTGCATTGATGCTTTGCCTACATGTATGTCTATGTGAATGTGTCAGATCTCCTGGGACTAGAATAACAGACAGTTGTGAGCTGCCATGTGGGTACTGGGAATTTAACCCAGGTCCTCTGGAAGTCAGTGGTCTCTGTTGAGCCATCATCAGCTCAGAGCAATACAGGTTTTGAAAAGGTGATAATATCTTTTATTTTTCTTGGATATTTTATTTACATTTCAAATGTTTCCCCCTTTCCAGATCTCCTCTTCTGAAGCCCCCTATCCCATCCCCCTTTCCCGACTCTATGAGGGTGCTCCCCCACCTACCCACTCCCATCCTCCTGCCCTGGCATTTCCCTAAACTGGGGCATTGGACACCCTCTGGCTCAAGGGCCTCTCCTTCCACTGATGTCCAACAAGGCCATCCTCTGCCACATATTTGGCCAGTGCCATGGGTTGCTCCATGTGTGTACTTTGTTTGGTGCTCCAGTCCCTGGGAGCTCTGGGAGGTCTGGTCTGTTGACACTGTTGCTCCCTCTATGGATTGCAACCCCCCTCAGCTTCTTCTGTCCCTTCTCCATCTCCTCCATCAGGGACCCCTGAGCTCAGTCCAATGGTTGCCTCAGAGCTTCCTCTTTTGTATTTGTCCGGCTCTGGCAGAGCCTTCAGGCTACAGCCATATAAGATGTCTATTAGCAAACCCTTCCCAGCATCCACAATAACATTCAGGTTTGGTGGCTGTATGTGGAATGGATCCACAGGTGGGGGCAGTCTCTGGATGGCCTTTGCTTCAGTCTCTGTTCCACAGTTTGTTTCCATATTTCCTCCTTTGATTAATTTGTTCACACTTCTAAAATGTACTGAAGCATTCATATTTTGGTCTTTCTTCTTAGACTTCATATGGTCTGTGAAGTGACTCGGGTACTCTAGACTTTTAGGATAATATCCACTTATCAGTGAGTTCATACCTTGTTTTTTCCTTTGTGACTGACTCACCTCATGCAGGACAATATTCTCAAGTTCCATCTATTTGCCTGAGAATGTCATGATGCCATTGTTTTTAAGGACTGAATAGAACTCCACTGTGTAAATATACCACATTCTCTGTATCCATTCCTTTGTTGAGAGACATATGGGTTGCTTCCAACTTCTGGCTGTTATAAATATGACTGCTATAAACACAGTGGAGCATGTGCCCTTATTAATTGTTGGAGCATCTTCTGTGTATATGCTCAGGAGTTGTATAGCTGGGTCCTCAGGTAGTACTATGTCCAATTTTCTAAGGAACCACCAGACTGATTTCCAGAGTGGTTGGACCAGCTTGTAATTCCACCAACAATGGAGGAGTGTTCCTCTTTCTCCACATCCTCGCCAACATCTACTGTCACCTGAATTGCTCATCTTAGCCATTCTGACTAATGTGAGGTGGAATCTCAGGGTCGTTTTGCTTTGCATTTCCCTGATGACTAAAGATATTGAAATTCCTTTAGGTGTTTCTGAGCCCTTTGAATTTCCTCAGTTGGGAATTCTGTTTAGCTCTGCGCCCCGTTTTTTTTTTTAATTAGGTATTTTCCTCATTTACATTTCCAATGTTATCCCAAAAGTCCCACATACCCACACCCCCACCTACCCACCCACTCCCACTTTTTGGCCCTGGCTTTCCCCTGTACTGGGGCATATAAAGTTTGCAAGTCCAATGGGCCTCTCTTTCCAGTGATCGCCAACTAGGCCATCTTTTGATACATATGCAGCTAGAGTCAAGAGCTCTGGGGTACTGCTTAGTTCATAATGCTGTTCCACCTATAGGGTTGCAGATCCCTTTAGCTCCTTGGGTATTTTCTCTAGCTCCTCCATTGGGGGCCCCATGATCTATCCAGTAGCTGACTGTGAGCATCCACTTACGTGTTTGCTAGGCCCCGACATAGTCACACTAGAGACAGCTATATCAGGGTCCTATTAGCACAATCTTGCTAGTGTATGCAATGGTGTCAGCTTTTGGAGGCTGATTATGGGATGGATCCCTGGATAGGGCCATCTCTAGATGGTCCATCCTTTTGTCTCAGCTCCAAACTTTGTCTCTATAACTCCTTCCATGGGTGTTTTGTTCCCAATTCTAAGAAGGGGCAAAGTATCCACACTTTGGTCTTCGTTCTTCATGAGTTTCATGTGTTTTGCAAATTGTAATTTATATCTTGGGTATTCTAAGTTTCTGGGCTAATATCTACTTATCAGTGAGTACGTATCATTTGAGTTCTTTTGTGATTGGGTTACCTCACTCAGGATAATGCCCTCCAGATCCAACCATTTGCCTAGAAATTTCATAACTTCATTCTTTTTAATAGCTGAGCAGTACTCCATTGTTTATGTACCACATTTTTTATATCCATTCCTCTGTTGAGGGGCATCTGGGTTCTTTCCAGCTCCTGGCTATTATAAATAAGGCTGCTATGAACATAGTGGAGCACGTTTCTTTCTTACTAGTTGGAACATCTTCTGGATATATGCCCAGGAGAGGTATTGCAGGATCCTCCAGTAGTACCATGTCCAATTTTCTGAGAAACCGCCAGACTGATTTCTAGAGTGGTTGTAAGGGCTTGTAATCCGACCAAAAGTGGAGTGTCTTTCTCCACATCCTCCCTAGCATCTGCTGTCACCTGAATTTTTGATCTTAGCCATTTTGATGGGTGTGAGATGGAATCTCAGGGTTGTTTTGATTTGCATTTCCCTGATGATTAAGGATGCTGAACATTTTTTCAGGTGTTTCTCAGCCATTCGGTATTCCTCAGGTGAGCATTCTTTGTTTAGCTCTGAGCCCCAGTTTTTAATGGGGTTATTTGATTTTCTGGAGTCCACCTTCTTGAGTTCTTTATATATATTGGATATTAGTCCTCTATCTGATTTAAGATAGGTAAAGATCCTTTCCCAATCTGTTGGTGGCCTTTTTGTCTTATTGACAATGTCTTTTGCCTTACAGAAGCTTTGCAGTTTCATGAGGTCCCATTTGTCGATTCTAGATCTTACAGCACAAGCCATTGCTGTTCTATTCAGGAATTTTACCCCTGTGCCAATATCTTTGAGGCTTTTCCCCACTTTCTCCTCTATTAGTTTCAGTGTCTCTGGTTTTATGTGGAGCTCCTTGATCCACTTAGATTTGACCTTAGTGCAAGGAGATAGGAATGGATCAATTGGAATTCTTCTACATGATAACCACCAGTTGCGCCAGCACCATTTGTTGAAAATGCTGTCTTTTTTCCATTGGATGGTTTTAGCTCCCTTGTCGAAGATCAAGTGACCATAGGTGTGTGGGTTCATTTCTGGGTCTTCAATTCTATTCCATTGGTCTACTTTTCTATTGTTATACCAGTACCATGCAGTTTTATCACAATTGCTCTGTAGTAAAGCTTTAGGTCAGGCATGGTGATTCCACCAGAGGTTCTTTTATCCTTGAGAAGAGTTTTTGCTATCCTAGGTTTTTTGTTATTCCATATGTTTTTGCAGACTGTTCTTTCTAATTTGTTGAAGAATTGAGTTGGAATTTGATGGGGATTGCATTGAATCTGTAGATTGCTTTTGGCAAGATAGCCATTTTTACAATGTTGATCCTGCCAATCCATGAGCATGGGAGATCTTTCCATCTTCTGAGATCTTCTTTAATTTCTTTCTTCAGATACTTGAAGGTTTTATCATACAGATCTTTCTCTTCCTTAGTTAGAGTCACGCCTAAGTATTTTATAATATTTGTAACTATTGAGAAGGGTGTTGTTTCCCTAATTTCTTTCTCAGCCTGTTTATTCTTTGTGTAGTGAAAGGCCATTGACTTGTTGATTAATTTTATATCCAGCTACTTCACCGAAGCTGTTGATCAGGTTTAGGAGTTCTCTGGTGGAATTTTTAGGGTCACTCATATATACTATCATATCATCTGCAAAAAGTGATATTTTGACTTCTTCTTTTCCAATTTGTATCCCCTTGATCTCCTTTTGTTGTAGAATTGCTCTGTGTGCCTCGTTTTTAAATAGGGTTATTTGGTTCTCTAGAGTCTACCTTCTTGTGTTCTATGTATATATTGGATATTAGCCCTCTATCTGATGTAGAATCGGTAAAGATCTTTTCCCTATCTGTTGGTAGCCATTTTGTCCTATTGACAGTGTCATTTGCCTAACAGAAGCTTTGCAATTTTATGAGGTTCCATTCGTTGATTCTTGATCTTAAAACATAAGCCATTAGTGTTCTATTCAGGAACTTTACCCCTGTGCCCATGTGTTTGAGACTTTCCTCACTTTCTCTTCTATTAGATTCAGTGTATCTGATGTTAAATAAAGGTCCCCTATCCACTTGGACTTGAGCTTTCTACAGGGAGATAAGAATGGATCAATTTGCATTTGGACCACCACTTAAACCAGCACCATTTGTTGAAATGTTGTCTTTTTTCCACTGGATGTTTTTAGCTCCTTTGTCAAAGATCAAGTGACCATAGGTGTGTGGGTTCATTTCTGTGCCTTCAATTCTATTCCATTGATCTACCTGTCTGTCACGGTACCAATACCATGTGGTTTTTATCACTATTACTCTGTAGTACAGCTTGAGGTCTGCGGTGTTGATTTCCACAGTAGTTCTTTTATTGTTGAAAATAGTTTTAGCTATCCTGGGTTTTTTGTTTTGTCTTTTGTTTGTTTGCTTGTTTTTTGTTACTCCAGATGAATTTGAGAATTACTCTTTCTAATTCTATGAAGAATTTAATGGTGATTTTGATGGGGAGAGCATTGGATCTGTAGATTGCTTTCAGCATGATGACCATTTTTTTCTATATTAATTGTGCCAATCCAAGAGCATGGGAGATATTTCCATCTTCTGAGGTTTTCTTCAATTTCTTTCTTCAGAGACCTGAAGTTGTTGTCATAAAGATCTTTCACTTGTTTGGTTAGAGTCATACTAAGATATGTTACATTGTTTGTGACTATTGTGAAGGGTGTCATTTCCCTAATATTTTTCTAAGCCTGTTTATCTTTTGAGTATATGAAGTCTATTGATTTCTTTGAGTTAATTTTATATCTGGACACATTGATGAAGTTGTTTATTAGCTATAGGAGTTCTCTGGTGGCGTTTTTGGGGTGTTTAAGTATACTATCACATCATCTGCCAATAGTGATATTGTGACTTCTTCCTTTCCAATTTGTATCCCTTTGACCTCCTTTTGTTGTCTAATTTCTCTAGCTTGAACTTCAAGTACTATACTTAATAGATAGGAAGAGGAAGGGCTGCCTTGTCCATTTCCTGATTTTAGTGGGATTGCTTCCATTTTCTCTCCATTTAATTTGATGTTGGCTACTGGTTTGCTATATATAGCTTTTACTATGTTAATTATAGACCTTGAATTACAGATCTTTTCAAGACTTTTAACATGAAACAATGTTGAATTTTGTCAAATGCTTTTTAAGCATGGAATGAAGTGATCATGTGTTTTTTTTTTTTTCCTTTGAGTTTGTTTATGTAGTGGATTATATTGATGGATTTCCATATATTGAACCATCCCTGAATCCCTGGGATGAACCCCACTTGATCATGGTGAATAATCGTTTTGATGTGTTCTTGGATTTAGTTGGCAAGAACATATTTTGAGGACTTTTGCATCTATATTCATAAAGGAAATTGGTCTGAAGTTCTCTTTCTTTGTTGGGTCTTTGTGTTGTTTTGGTATCAGCATTACTTGTGGCTTCATAGAACAAATTGGGTAAAGTTCCTTCTGTTTCTATTTTGTGGAATAGTTTGAAGAGTATTGGTATTAGGTCTTCTTTAAAGGTCAGATAGCATTCTGGACTAAACACATCTAGTCCTGGGCTTTTTCTGGTTGGAAGACTTTTGATGACAACTATTTCTTTAGGGGTTATGTGACTGTTTAGATGGTTTATCTGATTCTGGTTTAACTTTGCTATTTGGTATCTCTAGAAAATTGTTCATTCCATCAAGATTTTCCAGTTGTGTTGAGTATAGGCTTGCTTAGTAGGATATGATGATTTTCTTAATTTCTTCATTTTCTCTTGCTATATGTTCCTTTTCATTTCTGATTTTGTTAATTTGGATACTGTCTCTGTGCCCTCTGGTCAGTCTGGCTAAGGGTTTATATATCATGTTGATTTTCTCAAAGAACCAGCTCTGGTTTTGTTGATTCTTTGTATAGTTCTTTTTGTTTCTACTTGGTTGATTTCAGCCCTGAGTTTGATTATTTCCTGCCATCTACTCCTCTTGGAAGTATATACTTCTTTTTGTTCCAGAGTTTTTAGTTGTGCTGTTCAGTTGCTTTTGTATGCTTTCTCCAGTTTCTTTTGGGAGACACTCAGAGCTGTGTGTTTTTCTCTTAGCACTGCTTTCCTTGCATCCCATATGTTTGGGTATGTTGTACCTTCATTTTCATTAAATTTTAAAAAGTCTTTAATTTCTTTCTTTATTTCTTCTTTGACCAAGTTATCACGGAGTAGAATGTTGTTCAGCTCCCATATGTATGTGGGCTTTCTGATTTGTTGTTGTTGTTGTTACTATTGAAGAATAGCCTTAATCCATAGTGATCTGATAGGAATGATATTATTTCAATCTTCTTATATTTGTTAACATTTCTTTTGTGACCAATTATATGGTCAATTTTGGAGAAGGTACCATGAGGTACTAAGAAGAAGGTATAGTTTTTTTTTTTTTAGGATGAAATGTTCTATAGATATCTGTTAAATCCATTTGGTTCATCACTTCAGTTGGTTTCACTGTGTCTCTGTTTAGTTTGTTTTTCCATGATCTGACCACTGAGGAGAGTGGAGTGTTTATGTTTCCCACTATTGTTGTGTGAGGTACAATATGTGCTTTGAGCTTTAGTAAAGTTTCTTTTATGAATGTGGGTGGCCTTGCATTTGGTGCATAGCTATTCAGAATTGAGAGTTCATCTGGAAGATGTCACCATTTAGAATCTTCTCAAAACCAGTAAATAAATACCTCTTTACACATGGCATAAGTTCTATACATTGAAGAATTAGGAAATATTCATCATTAGCTGGGTAACTTTGTGACCAAAGGCCATAAAGCATCTACATTCTGATATGTTTTCTGCATTATGTATATTGGGCAAAAAAAAATAGTGTTAAGCTATTTTGAGTAATGGAACATATATTCTAATCCATTTTGTTTTGGTCTTAGGGACAGTAAGATATAACCCTTAATAAGAGTAAAACTTGGCATGATGCTTCAGCCTATTAAGCCATGACCTTGAGTTTCTTCCAAGGAATAAAATTGTTGAGCACAAAAAGAAAAATTATTGAACTAGGAAAGATAATGAAATCTGGAAGCCAATAAAAAAACCAGTACCAATAAAAAAATATCAGCAGGTATTTTCTTCTTTATAATCCATTTTACCAAGAGACAAATTTTTAAGTTAAATATTGTTGCTGAATTCCAAGTCTAACATTCTTTATTTACCTACATTTGAAGCTTTTTTGTACATTTTGGCAATATGACAGCTAGTTTTGAAAATATTTATATATTTAGAACTATGGGTATGTATATAAATATACATATGTGAATGTAACAACAATTAATGAAAAAATCATGAATTTGAAAGAGAACAAGGAGGGATATATGTAAGAATGTGAAGGGAGGAAAAGAAAATGTTGAACTATATTATAATTACATATGTCAAATTAGAATCTCAAAAAGGAATCATTAAATCATGTGATTTAATAGAAGACATATATTGTACATATAAGAAAACAGCATCCATACTAATTGAAAGAATAAATTAGTTAGGTAAATTAATTGGATTTTGAGGATAGGGAAGTACTACTACTTAGATATAAATTATTGGTAATTTTTCTTTTAAATGTGTGTACAAGCACAGTTGTGAGTGTGAGTTCAGGGACTATGCTTCCCACAGCTCACATATGGACATCAAGGGCAACTTTGGATCCTAGTCTCTGTCTTCCACTCTGCTTGAAACAGTTATCATTGTCTCTACATGTCCCAAGCCACCTGCTCCATAATTTCCTGAGGACTTCTTGTCTATGCTTCATATCTTACTTTACACATTCTGGAATTACAGACTGAATACTACCTGGTAGGTCTGTCTTTCCATGGGCCTGATCGTGTCCAAATTCAGATCCCCACACTTGCACAGCAAGTGATTTATATACTAAAATAATCTAAGCTTCATTTTTTTCTCTCTGAAGAGAAAGACAATTTTTAAAAAATTAGAAAGAAATGACAAAAATATTTATAGAAGATTAAATTGAGAGATGGCAAATTTTTAATCTGGAGCTAACAGAGCAATTTTCAAATGTTTCATTCCCTTATCTATGCTCATGGGGAGATAGCTTTAGGAATGAGGGCAATAAAAGGCATTGTTCTATTCAAGAGGGAAAACTTAAGAAAATGTATTACCAGCAAACAGTTCCAAGAGATGAGTAGGAAACATTCTGTGAATAAATAGGAGCTGGTGCACAAGAGAGGATGAGACTCACAGAAAGAAAACCACATAGTAGAATCAGGGCAGTGAAAACTGAAGCAATAAAGTACTGTTTCCCTTTTAAGATTTTAAATTCAAGTAACACCATGGATATTAGTACTTTAAATTTAGAATACTTGTGTTTCTCCTTTATCAGAAAATACTAGGCTTTTCATATCTTTCTGTTAATCTTAAATTTTAATTGTATTCTCTTTAACCACATCATTCACACAGTCTAGTCATTTTATGCCCTGTCTAGACACAGACATTATATGTCTTTCAATGTCACTACTACACATAGTATCATAAATGGGGTGAGTGGGAACATTTACCAGGAATAGAATATGTATGCCATGTGGGGTTAGCATACTCTGAATATTTTAAGTATTCAAGTAACATTATCAGTATGGGTTGTTGGTACCAATGAATAAAACCATGATAGATGTTCCAACTTCTCAGGTACACAGTACAGTGCTGGCATTGAATAATTCTCTTTTGTTTTTAATCTAGTAAGTACAAAGTTATTTATTGTGTTTTCTGTTTGTGTTTATTTAATGAAATATTTCAACATTATCAGTAATTTAACCATAATTTCTTAAACATATTTTAACAACACTATCTGCACGTGGTGCACAGTTTTACAGCTGTGCATATATATTTGTGTTTTTCTCTTTGTGCATATGTGTGTAGGTGCACACATATATATGTGTACTTATGCATGTGGAGACTGGATTTTTGCATTGGCTGTCTTCCCTAGTCATTCTCTGCCTTACTTTTTAAAACAGAGTCTCTCATAGAACCTGGTCACAGATGGCCTATACTGACTGGCCAATGAGCAGCAGGGTTTTTACCTCTCTAGTTAAAAAAATTATGTAGCTTCTATAAATTTCCATAGAAATTATCTGAGATCTAGCCACATGTTTCTCAATGTGAAGAATCCTCAGTAAAGAGAAAAGAAAACAAGTGATCATATATACATGTTCTTTGTATGGTATCTATGTATATTGACTGATGGTATTTCTTGAAAGTACATATTTATACTGTTTTAAGATGTTCTGTGGAATACTAGCTCAGGGTTATTTATAGAGACAGGAAATGTGAATTTCAGAAGTCCGAACTTTGGACAAGTCAACAGAAGCTGCTTGTCTGTCTGTAGATAGGTTATGAACACTACTCACTGTTTGTGGAAACCCAGGAACTCACACATGCAAAGTTCACCTACCACCTTGAGCTTCCTTTGATGCTGTGAGAATGGCTAAGAAGTTACCTGGGAAGCCACCAGGAGCTGCCTCATCTGTGCTCTATAATGTTTACTCACTTGGAATTATTAGGTAAGTTTTAAGTAGTGTATGACATTGAAGCCTGAATTGTCAACCTGATAGTATTAGCTCAGGAAGTTATGTCCTCATATTTGTTCTGCTACTATCACATCATGAAATATCACATTTGTATCTATAACTTATTATGAATCATTTATGTCATTCTTTGCACTAATATATCTATATTTGACCTATTACTTTAAGATATTGTATCAAATTTTTGATTTAACATAGCTAATAGACAAACAGAATTGATAAATAAATACACATGAGTTTTCAATTTTTGGCTTTACTGGATTATTTATATAATATCTGGAAAATACAGAATATTTTATTGAAGTCTTTATGATAGATTCATCACAAACAAAATAGGATGTGGTTGTTTTTGTTATTGTTGTTATTGTTCTATATTTCATTATTAATTTACTTGACTCATTTTGAAAACTTGTTTTCAAATAAATTAAGTTATTTAACAATTCACTTGATTTTTTTTCTCTTGGGGCTTCTCCATAGATTGCATTCATGACTTTAGTTCAGTTCCTAATATCTGATTAGTCCTATGAATCAAATAATTCTAAATATTTTTATAATGCTGTGATGGTTGGTTTTTTGTCAACTTGACAAGGATAGAGTCATTTGGGAAGAAGAGACATCAGTTGAAAAATTCTTCCATCAGACTAACCTATAGACAAGACTCTAGGGCATTTTCTTAATTAAAGCTTACTGTGACAGAGTCCAACTGACTACAAGTGGTTTCACTCCTGGACAGCTTGACCTGGTTTCTATGCACAGCAGGTTGAGGAGTCATCTACTAGGTAATCTTCCCTCTTGGTCTTGAATTCCGTCTCTGCCTCCAGGTTTTTGCCTTGCTTTTCTGACCTGATGCCTTTCATGATGGACTGTCATCAGGACATGCACGATGAAATAAAGATTTTCTTCCCCATGGTATTTTATCACAGGAGTAGAACTTAAATAAGACAAATGCCACACTGATAAATAATTTTATGCTTTTTCAGTCACTCTTTAATTTTTTAAATCTTATTCTGGGTTATGTTTTCCAAAATGGATAGCCTTTCTACTTTGATTCTTGTTCTTTTTATTTAATAGTTTTTTTTTTTTGCCACATATCATTAACAAGAGCTTCAATATAATGTTGAAATATCACTGACAACCCATCTTCATTTAGTCCTTTTGTACACTATATGTGAAATATATGTGTGCATTCATGTAGGCATGTGCTCTTGTGTATATGTGAAGACTGGATTTTGATGTTTCATATTTTTCTCAATTACATTTCTCCTCTTTTTAAAATGTTTATTTGTAGTTGCTTTATTTTATATTTTATTTTATTTTATTTTATTTTATTTTATTTTATTTTATTTTATTTTATTTTATTTATGTGTGTTCTGCCTGTATGTCTATCCACCGTGTGTGCCTTGTAACCACCAAAGCCAGAAGGTTTCAGAGTTCCTAGGCCATATAACATTGTTAGCTGCATTGTAAGGGCTTGAAATTGAATGGAGTCCTCTGGAAGGACTGGTGAAGCATCTTTTCACCCACCTCACCTTACTTTTGAGGCAGTATCTCTCACTGAACTGGAGATCTCTTTCTGGATGCCCACTGCACACCATCTTACCTGGCTTATACATGGGAACTATGGATCTGAACTCAAGTATTCATGTTTGCACAGTGGGAAGTCTACTGACTGAACTGTTTCCCCAGCCTCTTCACCTAGTACTTGATCTAGCAAGTCCTTAGATGTGTCCTAAGATAATCATACGTTCTCCTTTAATTTGTACTTATGGTGAGTGATTTCATTTGGTTTCTCATGTTGAACTACATTTTTATTCTTAAATAACTCTTCCTATTATTATGAGTAGAATTGAAATTACTGGCATAAGCTCTATTTAAGAGGCTTTTTTTGAACACAGTCTTGCATAGTCTTGGCAAGAGTATGATCAATTAATAAACAAAACTAAAATATAAATGATAAGACTCATGCTTCACTGATATACATTGCGCTATAGGCCTGGCAGGTCTCCATAATAATATCTTCTGATTGAGCATGATCTATTTCAATATTGTTCTCAGAATATTTTCATTTGTCAAAAAATACTGTGTTAAATTATATTTGTTTAGTATTCTCCTTTCCTTTTGTTAAAACTAATCAAAGGCCATTTCTGTAAGATTTGAATCTGGCTTACACATAAACAATTGAAAACTTTTCAGGGACAATCAGATGGCCAGTGAGCAACCTCACCACTGCCAAGCTCTAACAACTGGAATTTGGTCATCAAAAACTAATGTCCAAGCATTGTCCACTAAACTCCACATAAGAAACATGGCTTCCAAATCCCTTCACACTAGTCTCAAATCTTAAAAATTATGACTTTACAGATGATCAAGCCTCTTACTTACAGAAACTTGAGAAATGTGATGGCTAGTCTTGATTTTGACTAGATAAGATATAAACTTGCCTAGGAAATATGTGTAAGAGGGAGTTTCCAGGCAGGTTTAATTAAGTAGAAAAAAATCTGCCCTAAATGAGCTATCTGGACCTCTGCACTGAACAAGAAATGAAGAAGCAAGTTGACGACCAGTCTTCACCTCTGTCTAGTTCATGAATATAAAAATGTTACAAGACACCTTATACTATTGTTCCATTCCTTCTCCAGTATGAGGCATTGCATCCTCTGAATTTTGGGTTAAAACAAACTCTTCTTTCCTCAGTTGCTTCTCTCAAATATTATGTCACAATTGGAAAGGTATCTAATATAGAAGATAACACATATTGACACTTCTTAAAAGATCATAAAGTTAGTCACATGGTTAGTAATAAATTCAATAAAAAATGTACAGAGCTTCTGGGAAAACTGATTTAGTTAGGGTTTCTATTGCTGCAACATAAACACCATGAGCAAAAAGCAAGTTGGGGAGAAAAGGGCTTATTCAGCTTACACTTCAAGATCACAGTCCATCATTGGAGACAGTCAGAACAAGAATCCAAGCAGAGTTAGAACCTGGGGGCAGAAAGTGATGCAGATGCTATGGAAGAGTGTTGCCTCAATATAGCTAGTAGTCTTCTTTCTTATAGAACCCAGGACTTTCAGACTAGGGATAGCCTCACCTGCAATGGACTGGGCCCTTCCCCATTGGTCACTAATTGAGAAAATGCCTTATAGCTGGATCTAATTGAGGCATTTTTCTCAACTTAAGGTTCCTTTCTTTCTGATGAGTCTAACTTGTATCAAGTTGACACATAAAACCAGTCAGTACAAAAATCAAAAAACATCACATTAAGAAATTAAAGAAGCAGGAATAAACTATCAATTACTAATAATTAAGATGTCAACTCTTCTTAAAATGGTGCTAGGGCAATTAAAGTCTTTTGTGCTTTTGAAAAGTTTTTTTTTAATTAATTTTAAATTGCAGAGAAATATAAGTGCAAAATTAACTTGAAAAAGAAGTTTAAGACCTTGCATCATTATATGTTATTAAAGCATCTATAAAGCTTGTATTATGACTGTCACATAGTAAAATCAATCAATAAAGAGAATAGTATTGCAAATGCATATAAACACACAAATTGTTTATTTATTTTTCAAAATAATCTCCAACATAATTGAATAGAAGAAAAATGTTTCTGAGTGAATAGTGAAAGGAAAACTAGGTGCCAAGTAGAAAAAGAATTTAAAACTAATATTATTTCACATCAAACAAGAACTAATTTGAAATGAATTATATGCTTAAAGCATAACAAATAAAACTCCACATTATCTGGAAGACAATATAATAGATTAATTTTGAAATAATAATTTATTTCTTGGATCAAGAGAGAAAACTAGAGTAAATTAATGAATAAACTAAATTTAAGCAAATGAATAGTGTTTATTTACCACCAATGGTATGGACAAAAGAAAATGAAGAGCATCTGGCTTTGGGCTCCATGCTGAAAAGATATGGGTGTCTCCAATCAAAGACAGAAAACAAATTAATTTTTAGTGATTACAATATTTTAAAAATTTTACTTTCATTTTGTGCATATGGGTGTTTTGCCTATTTGTGTGACTGTGCACCGTATGCATGCGTGGTACCTGTAGAAGGAAGGAGAAGGCATCAGATCTCCTGGGCCTGGAGTCACATATGGTTGTGATCCAGGTGCTGGGATTGAATCTGAATCCTCTGGAAGAGAAACAGTACCTTTTACCACTTGGAATTTCTCTGAAGCCACAATAAAATAATTGGTGCTTAGAAAATTATACTACTGTTGATAAATTTATATCTGTTACTCATAAATGCATATAACACTACTTAAAAGCATTAATCACCAGAAAATAGAAAATTGTGGAAACATACAGTCATGTCTGGGGACAGTGTGAATAGCTGCACTCAATGGTAGAACACTTGCCTAGCGTAAACAAAGTCTTGAATTCAATACCCAGCACCATACACACAGGCTATGAAAAAAAAAGGACATAAAACACACTGTGCATTCTCTGTATTATCTGCATTTTAAGACTGTTAATAACAAATTATGGGACAACTGTGACACCACTGAGCGCTCTCACTGTGATAAGTATTTGCAAAGGTATAATTATATTGAAAATCTCTCTGAAATATCCTTATAAAATTTAGCACACTCTCACCTGTACTGTTACCTAGAAATTCTCCCTCAGCAAGAAAGCCTCAACTCAGAAAATATGTCAAAATAGCTGTTGCGGGAAATATTAAAAAATAAATCCACCAACTTTCTACAGTGCTGGACCATGCTTCCCCACTCCTCCTGGCCTGCCAATTTTCCATGGCTAGCTCCAGCAGCATCTGGCTCACTCATCCAGCAGGCTGCTAGTTCTTGCTTTCATGAAATGCCCCGTGCATCCCTGGTTAGCCATCTCAACACCTAATTACCTGGTAGAATAAAGACTCTTAAAGAATAGCAAATTCATGGCTCAGAGTTTATTGTTAGGGTATGTTCAAGATTTTAATGAGAAATAGCTGAGAATAGTTAACAGACAACAGTCCAGATTACTTTACATAGTATTGGTTTTCAAACAGCATTTATTGGTGATTATTCATAGTATCCCCATTTGTGACACAAGTCAAATGTTCATCAAGACAAGAAAAAAACAAAACTGAGGTTTATTTTGATGATGTAGCATGATTCAGCAATAAAAGGAATAAACTTTGACACATCAGACAGTATGAATAAATCTCATATAGATAACAAGTAGAGGAACTAGGACAGAAGAAAATACAATTTATATTTCTTTGTGGCTGAAGTTCAAGAAAAAGCTAGTACATGAGATAGAAACAGAGTGATGGTCTCATGGTTTTATTGTAAGAAAGTCTTGGGTATCAGAGGCATTCCCAGATGGTAGAAAATCCTTACCCTTAAAAGATGCACACAGGTGCATGTGTGTGTGTGTGTGTGTGTGTGTGTGTGTTTGTATGTATGTGTGTATGTGTGTGTGTCCCAAATATTCAAGCTGCAAAAAAGTTACAAGTGTGTTTACATGTGTGTATGTATGTGTGTATGCATGTGTCCCAAATTGTCGAGCGGCTACACAATTTATAGGTGTTTGTGTGTGTGTGTGTGTGTGTGTGCATATGTGTGTTGATAACAAAAAAAAAATGACCATGACTGTACAGTAAATAATACAGCACTAAATACTCACTGGTGTTGTCAGGTTAGTTTGCCTTCTTCACATTCCAGTTACAGGCAAAACTTTCATTTCTCTAGAAAGCTTTCACACTACTGTGGTTATTTACTCATATCAGAATTTCACGGTAACTTCTGTTGTTCTTCCAGCATTAATTTTGGGAGATCATTCTATCCTAAGAAAAGTCACACATATTAGATATTATTCGTCACAACCAACATAGAATTCAGCTGTACTTGTAAGTCTAGATTTGTCCGGGAGTTCACAGTTTGTAAGCATTTAAAGCTCAAACTCTCAATAGAGATGCTAGTGCTTTCAACTCCATATTGTTATAAAAATACAGAGTATGCCGTTCATTTTATGGCAAACATTCATTATCAATCACAGTCCCAGAGACAGAGATAGGCATTACACATAGTAATATACAGAGGCCTAGATTTAGCCTCATAATACTACAGATCTGAGAAATTAAATCCCCAAAAGTCTGTTCATTGAGAGGCCTGGCCACAATTATGCATCTGTAAAAGTAATATCAGGAGAGATGTTCCCACTGCCTTTATTATTTGAAGTAACAGAGCATTTATTCTTAAGAAATTGAAACTATGTAAAAATGTAAATTAGACTGAAAATTTTGAGGAGATCAAGACATGACAGCATAAAAAGCAAATCTTTCAAGATTGAACCTGATGTGGTTCTTAAAGACTGAAGAAAATTCACATTCACAGAGTGTCTGTTCCTTCTTTGTGGTCCTAGACATACAGTTGTTCTTCAATAAATTCCCCCTTAAATTTCTTAGCAGAAATGATTTAATCAAGATCCTAGCAGCAGGAAGATGTGAGAATCCACAAAAATGTACAAAGATAATATATATCTTAAATTTTCCCATTACATTTCATGTTTTCTTAAATTTCCTGAAGTTAGTTTTCCTAAATTGAGGCCTCTAGAGTGTGCCTTTCAGAATGTCCACATTCTACTAGTAAAGTTATTCTTAGACTTCTTAACTCATAACAAATCTTGGTATTTGGAGGTTGCTTAGAGCACTGGGAGATGAAATGTTCCCTGAGTAGGTTGACAGAACTTAATAAAAAAAACAGAGGACTGGGGAAGGTAAACTACTGCCTGCAAAACCTGCCACCTCCAAAAAAAATCAATGGTCACTTAAAACCATTCAAGCTACCTTCCACTCAAACTGATAGCTGGAGAGTAGGAAATTAGAAACAGAAAGTTTAGGTGCTTCTCACCCATTCATTATTCCTCAGTTGAGAGTTCTTTGTTTAGCTCTATACCCCATTTTAATAGGGTTATTTGTTTCTCTGGAGCCTAACTTCTTGAGTTCTTTGTATATATTGGATATTAGCCCTCTATCAGGTATGGGATTGGTAAAGATCTTTTCCCAATCTGTTAGTTGCCTTTTTGTCTTATTGACAGTGTTGTTTGCCTTACAGAACCCTTTGCAATTTTATGAGGTCCCATATGTTGATTCTTGATCTTATACCACAAGCCATTGGTGTTCCATTCAGGAGTTTCCCCCCGTGCCCATATCATCCAGGTTCATCCCCCACTTTCTCCACTATAAGTTTCAGTGTCTCTGGATTTATGTAGAGTTCTTTGATCCACTGGGACTTGAACTTTGTACAGAGAGATAATAATGGATCAATTTGCATTCTTCTATATGCTAACTGCCAGTTGAGCCAGCACCATATGTTGAAAACGCTCTCCCCCCCACCCCCACTGGATGGTTTTAGATCCTTTGTCAAAGATCAAGTGACCACAGATCACTTGAGTTCATTTCTGGGTCTTCCATTCTATTCCATTGGGAAAGGCAAGTCTAAACAATCCTAACATTCCACCTCATACCAGTCAGAATGGCTAAGATAAAAAACTCAGGTGACAGCAGATGCTGGTGAGGATGTGGAGAAAGAGGAACACTCCTACATTGCTGGTAGGATTACAAGCTGGCACAACCACTCTAGAAATCACTTTGGTGGTTCCTCAAAAGACTGGACATAGTACTACTAGAGGACCCAGCAGTTAACACTCCTGGGCATATACCCAAAAGATGCTCCAACAATTACTAAGGACACATGCTCCACTATGTTCATAGCAGCCTTATTTATAATGGCCAGAAGGTGGAAAGGACCCAGATGTCCCTCAACAGAGGAATGGATACAGAAAATGTGGTACATTTACACAATGGAGTACTACTCAGCTATAAAAAACAATGAATTTATGAAATTCTTAGGCAAATGGATTAATCTGTAGGATATCACCCTGAGTGAGGTAACCCAATCACAAACAAACAAACAAACAAACAAAAATCAAACCACATGATATGCACTCACTGATAAGTGAATATTAGCCCAGAAGCTCAGAACTTCCAAGATGCAATTCACAAAACAGATGAAACTCAAGACCAAAGACTAAAGTTTTGTGTTAATACTTTGCTCCTTCTTAGAAGGGGGAAGAAAATACCCATAGAAGGAGTTACAGAGACAAAGTGTGGAGAGGAGACTGAAGAAAAGACCATCCAAAGACTGCCCTACCTGGGAATCCATCCCATTATACAGACACTAAACCCAGATGTTGTGCCCACCTCGTCCAGCAAGGATAACGCAACACAGTCAGATTCTTCTCAACAGCTTTATTGCAGGAACACCTCGATGCTACGGAACCTTGGGCACCCAGGGAGGACTGTTTATATACACCCCAGCACTGGGGAGGGCTATGTGTCCTCCTGGGATTGGTCGGCCTATCAACACTTCATTAGCATGCACCCTCTCGGGAGGGGTTGGTGCCAGATTCGAGCACCGTGGTGTTGTTTACTGCCACGGTGTACCAGAAACCGGTGCCATCTTGTAGGCATCAGCTGCCTACACCCAGACACTATCGTGGAGGCCAACAAGGGCTGGCTGACAGGAGCCTGATAAAGCTGTCTCCTGAGAGGCTCTGCCTGTGCCTGACAAATACAAAAAGAGATGCTCACAGCCATCCATTGGACTAATCACAGGGTCCCCAATGAAGGAGCTGGAGAAAGGACCCAAGGATTTGAAGGGTTTTAGAGTTCCATAGGAAGAACAACAATATGAACTAACCAGTACACTTAGAGCTCCCAGGGGCTAAACCACCAACCAAATAATACATATGGTGGGACTCATGGTTCCAGATACATATACAACAGAAGAAGGCCTAATTGAACATCAATGGGAGGAGAGCCCTTGGTTCTGTGAAGGCTCTATGCCCCAGTGTAGGGGAATGCCAGGGCCAGGAAGCAGAAGTGGGTGGGTTGGTAAGCAGGGGCAGTGGGAAGTGAGTAAGGGGAGAGGGATTTTGGAGGGAGACCAGGAAAGGGGATAACATTTGAAATGTAAATAAAGAAAATATGTAATAAAAGAAAAAAAGAAAAAAAAAAGAAATAGAAAGTTTTAGTAGAGATGGCATCTATGTATCAGATTCAAAGGGAATGAATTCAATCTTTGGAGTCCACATGGTGGAAAGAGGTGAAACATTTGATACAAGTTGCCTTCTGATGTCTATACAGGTACTGTGGTAAGTATGTTCCTACACACACACACACACACACACACACATACATACACACACAAATATTACACACAGAGAGACTGGCAGTAATAATTTTTAAAGAAAGTAAAAATTTTGTACCTAAATAAATAAACTGATAATCTTAAATCATGGTATTTTGAATCAATGATGCTTCATTAAACAAATTAAAGTAGTAAAAAGGAAAAGAAAAATTATTTTTTAAAAAACCCTTCTAATTACCTGAATCATAGATAGTTTACACATTATATTTATTATCATATAGCCATTTATATTTTTGTCTTTTTCTGTAATTAACAATTTTGTTTGTACAAAATCATTAGATACGTAGACAAACAGGAAAAGCAACCAGAGTTCCTGTACACCCCTCTGCCAGCTAAAGTTACTCCTAATGTTGCAATAGTACATTGCCTTTGTACAATATGCAGTTCAAGCAACAAAAACCAACTGAGTTCATCATTGCTTTTGAATCCAAGGCTGAAATAAAGTAGCACAGAAAATTCACTCACTCTTGTGGAAAAATCTTTCACGTTTGTTCTAGTAACCTCAATCCAACTCCTCATGCAATTTTTGTTGAAGTTTATTAACTAAGACTGATATTCCCTGGAGATGGAATGAAAGACAAATATCTGCTTACCATAGGCAGTCTAGCCGTACCTTGTCAGTGGGACAGGGTACCTGTTCAATTCATGCTAGTGCTAATGTCTCTTTCTGATTCATTCACATATAAGACCAGCCAGTGGTTCACAGAAAACATCAGCAGGACCCAGCCAGCTATGACTAGAACAACAAGTGATGAACATGGGTGTCTTAGTCAGGGTTTCTATTCCTGCACAAACATCATGTCCAAGTAGGGGAAAAAAGGGTTTATTCAGCTTACACTTCCACATTGCTGTTCATCACCAAAGGAAGTTAGAACTGGAACTCAAGAAGGTTAGGAAGCAGGAGATGATGCAGAGGCCATGGAGGGATGTTACTTACTGGCTTGCTTCCCCTGGCTTGCACAGCTTGCTCTCTTATAGAACCCTACCAGCCCATGGATGGCACCAACCACAGTGGACCCTCCCTTGATCACTAATTGAGAAAATGCCTTACAGCTGGATCTCATGGAGGCATTTCCTCAACTGAAGCTTCTTCTTCTGTGATAACTCCAGCCTGTGTCAAGTTGACAAACAAAACCAACCAGGACATTGGGCATGAGTTACTTAAAGATTTCTCCTACAACTACTCAAACTAGGTACAGATATCTCTCTTGGCTCTTTTGCCTCAAGCACTGTTCAACAACAACCTAACCTTATCAATAATATGTCTGATAATAGATAGCTCATATCAGAATATTGTAATCAAATAGACTTTTTCCCTGCCTCATTGTTGGTGTTCAAACACTACTCATGACCTAGTAGCACACTGAGAGTTGTCTATCCAACGTAAAAAGGCAGAATTCTGTAGATGGCAGAGCTCCAAATTCTGCAGGTATTCTGCAATATTACACCACGCAGGTTTCCTGAACCACCACATTTCTTGACAAACTATCTCTTCTCAGATGTCTTTGAGTCAGAGTTTGAAGTGCATTCCATCTCTTACTCTAGGACCCATGTAAACTTGAGGGCCTCTGTTAATCCAATATAAGTACCACAGGAGTAATTTTTAAGAATGTAAGAGACTGTGACAAGCAATGTGTTGCATGTGAATTGATCCCGTGAGTGTCCTACCACAAGCAAACTGTCAGTGAATAAATCATCACAATAAGATTTATTGTTGTACACAAGTGTAGAAATAGGATTACCCTGCACTTGAAATAGAAGACTGGAAATTGCTTTACAACAAAATTAAATAAAAGCACTACCCATTTTTATGTTTTAAGAAAAAGTACCAGTTCTTACACAGTCAAACATCAAATAATCAAAGGATTTATGTTCAATTGTCTTCAAACACTTAAGTATTTAAATGTTTATTCACTGTGTCCACTAGATCTTTTGGTTTTTCAAACCTTAATTAAAGTTAGTATTTCATAATTTCTCATTATGGTGTGCCACTATTTTATGATTTTTCTCTAAGCATTATTTTTAATATCTTTAACATTACATTAAAACATTTATCTAACTTTTACTACTTTATAGTGTGAAGACTCAATATGTTATTTTAGAATTTAACCCTGAATGAATAATAAAGTGAACATGAAATAGATCCAATTTCAAATTAAAACATTCTTCTCTACTTTCATAATTCTACTTTAGTCAATAATGATGTTTAGCTAATTAGCTGAGTAATTCGCTGACTTAAAAAACAAGGCAAACATTTCTATAGACACTCTTCTGTGAAAAGTAAATGTTCTAAGTTACACTTCAAATTAGATAAAGCAAATTTAAAAGGTAGCCGGGCGTGGTGGCGCACGCCTTTAATCCCAGCACTCGGGAGGCAGAGGCAGGCGGATTTCTGAGTTCGAGGCCAGCCTGGGCTACAGAGTGAGTTCCAGGACAGCCACGACTACACAGAGAAACCCTGTCTGGAAAAACCAAAATAAATAAATAAATAAATAAATAAAAGGTAGCTTAATGCATTTTTCTCCCCTATCAATACATGAGAGAAATGGTTAGAGATCCATAGTAAATGCTGACCTATTGACATGGTGCACATTTCCAGTGCAAAATTGGAATAATTGCCCCATGAATTCCTGTTTTTCCTGCTCATGAGGTAAACAATCTGAACAGAAGTACCCATCACACCATGGTGCAGCCCAGTCTCCATTGAGTGGATCCACATGATATTTTCGTTCAGTTGACACTCTCATATATTCAAAGTTGCAACCTTTAAACTAAAGAGCTTGAACTAATAGACCAAATCTACTTTGTAACTTGAATGTTGTCTTCCACACTGAACTGGCCAGCATGATGCTCAGTGAATCAACCAGATCATTAAAATGAGGTCTCTGTAGTTGAGGATGTAGATTCAAACAGCTGTATAAAACCTTGAAACATAGTATTCTTCCCAAAATAAAATTTTGTTAAGTAACAATTTTACTGTAGAATTCTAGAATTACCAAATTAAGAATTCTGTGGATACTGGCTGATAATGGTTCTTCTCACAGGAGCCCTAGCTTCTTGGTGGAACTCTGCTCTAACCTGTGTTGTCTCACAGACTCGTCCCTGCTGCACCCACCTCGGCAGGCAAGAAAGACACAACAGGGTCAGATTCTTCTCAACAGCCTTTATTGCAGGAATGCCTCAATGCTACTACAGGGACCCTGGGCACCCAGGGAGGTCTACTTATATACTCTCAGTCCCCATCCACTCACAGCAGGCCACATCACCTCACCAGGCACACAGCATCAGCCAATCAGGGCAGCAGGGGCATGTCTCCACCAAATATGGACTTGTTTACACAGCCAGCATCATGGTGCACCTGTGCAGCTCTCACGATGGTCTTGGCTTATTTTCAGGTGTATGAGGAAGTCAGGTGCAAGTCATAAGACTTAGCTGCAGTCCTGGGCACCATCTTGGGACTGCTGCCACACCTGCTCCTCACACATCCCACTAGTTCCTCTATTGATGTACTTGCAAAGGCTTCCTATCCTTGAGAAAGATGAAGAACTTGAAGGATTCTGGCTTGAGGTGCTATAGTAAACAAAATTTCATTAATTTTATAACTCATTGCTCCCTCGTTGATGTTATGAAAATGTTTGTTGAATGACAATGTCACAGAGAGAAATGGCTTCATTTTTCATGTGCATCTGCTTGCCACTACCATTATATTTTATCTTTAGCTGATACCAACTACGGTTTCCAGTTTTTACCTTTTTGGACCTTCCATTGATAACAATTCTTTGTCTCATATGTTATGAATAAAATCAGCAATATAACACTTATTCTATGTTGAATGATTCCTCATACTTAAGCAATTTTTAGACTAGGGTAAGTTGCAGTTCTTTAGCAGAGGAATTATTATACAGTGTAACCATGTCTGACATGTAATAGTTTGACATTATTCCTATTAAATACTTTTAGCATTAGGAGAAATGAAACTCTGTATGTTTGTGGGGCAGGGAGGGGTAGATATTTAACCAATGGGAGCACCATAAGTGTACAACAAAGGTACACTTATGTTCCTAAGAAAATCCCCCTATCCCTAAATCTTGATTGGTGGAATAACTTGGCACAGATGTTTGTGGATTTTAGGCTTAAAAACACTGTAGAATCTTAACTCAGTGTCACGATTCAGTTCCAAAATATGGACCTGTCATATTGTGCTATGTATTTATGTGTTTTGTAAGGTGTTTCCTGAACCCCAACACTTCCCTCTTCAGAATAACTTACTCTACATCTGCCCCACATGTATATTTCTAGTTCCCTTCAACTAGAATATCTAAATCTGTAATCACGTGCTCTGTGGAGCTTAAAGGTCTCTGCTTTGAGATTTTACATACAGTGAAAGTGAGTAAAATCCATATAATCTTGGTAGACAGTGCTTAGTCATCACATTGGTATGTTGAGTAAAGGCACACTGTGCTAAGAATGTATAAACATATATATGTGAATTTATGAATATATATGAAATCATTATGCATACCTTCCACTAATATATGTCAGTACCATGTATCAAGACCACATTCCCCCTATTTATAAAGCTAACTATGAAAAAATTTCACTGAAGACATTTATAATCTCTTTCCTGTAATTTCAAGAGAAAGCGCTTTTTTTATATAGGTATTTATTTCATTTACATTTACAATGCTATCCCAAAAGTCCCCCACATATTCCTCCACCCACTCCCAATTCTTGGCCCTGGCATTCCCCTGTACTGAGACATATAAAGTTTGCATGACCAATGGGCCTCTTTCAATGGGCAGAGAAGGCCATCTTCTGATACATATGCAGCTAGAGACTCAAGCTCTGGGGGGTACTGGTTAGTTCATATTGTTGTTCCACCTATAGGGTTGCAGATCCCTCCAGGTCCTTGGGTACTTTCTCTAGTTCCTCCAATGGGGGGCCTGTGATCCATCCAATAGCTGACTGTGAGCATCCACATCTGTGTTTGCTAGGCCTCAGCGTAGTCTCACAAGAGACAGCTATATCTGGGTGCTTTCAGCAAAATCTTGCTAGTATATGCAATGGTGTCAGTGTTTGGAAGCTGATTATGGGATGGATCCCCCGGATATGGCAGACTCTAGATAGTCCATTCTTTCGTCTCAGCTCCAAACTGTCTCTGTAGCTCCTTCCATGGGTGCCTTGCTCCCAATTCCAAGAAGGGGCAAAGTATTCACACCTTGGTCTTCGTTCTTCCCCAGCTTCATGTGTTTCACAAATTGTATCTTATATCTTGGGTATTCGAAGTTTCCGGGCTAATATCCACTTATCAGTGAGTAAATATCATGTGAGTTCTTTTGTGATTAAGATTACTCACTCAGGATGATGCCAACCAGGTCCATCCATTTGCCTAGGAGTTTCATAAATTCATTCTTTTTAATAGCTGATTAGTACTCCATTGTGTAAATGTACCACATTTTCTGTATCCATTCCTCTGTTGAGGGGCATCTGGGTTCTTTCCAGCTTCTGGCTATTATAAATAAGGCTGCTGTGAACATAGTGGAGCATATGTCCTTCTTGAAGGTTGGAACATCTTCTGGATATATGCCCAGGAGAGTTATTTTGGGATCCTCCAGTAGTACTATGTCCAATTTTATGAGGAACGACCAGACTGATTTCCAGAGTAGTTGTACAAGCTTGCAATCCCACCAAAAATGAAGAAGTGTTCCTCTTTCTCCACATCCTCGCCAGCATCTGCTGTCACCTGAATTTTTTATCTTAGCCATTCTGACTTGTGTGAGGTGAAATCTCAGGGTTGTTTTGAATTGAATTTCCCTGATGATTAAGGACTTTGAACATTTTTTCAGGTGCTTCTCAGCAATTCAGTATTCCTCAGGTGAGCATTCTTTTTGTTTAGCTCTGAGCCCCAATTTTTAATGGGGTTATTTGATTTTTTGGAGTCCACCTTCTTGAGTTCTTTATATATATTGGATATTAGTCCCCTATCTGATTTAGTTTAGGTAAAGATCCTTTCCCAAACTGTTGGTGGCCTTTTTGTGTTATTGACAGTGTCTTTTGCCTTGAAGAAGCTTTGCAATTTTATGAGGTCCCCATTTGTCGATTCTCAATCTTACAGCACAAGCCATTGCTGTTCTATTCAGGAATTTTTCCGCTGTGCCCATATCTTCAAGGCTTTTCCATACTTTCTCCTCTATAAGTTTCAGTGTCTCTGGCTATATGTTGAGTTCCTTAATTCACTTAGATTTTACCTTAGTGCAAGGAGATAGGAATGGATCAATTCACATTCTTCTACATGATAACCACCAGTTGTGCCAGCACCATTTGTTGAAAATGCTGTCTTTTTTCCACTGGATGGCTGTCAAAAATCAAGTGACCAAGTGTGTGGGTTCATTTCTGGGTCTTCAATTCTATTCCATTGGTCTACTTGTCTGTTGCTATACAGTACCATGCAGTTTTTATCACAATTGCTCTGTAGTACAGCTTTAGGTCAGGCATGGTGATTCCACCAGAGTTTTTTTTTTTTTTTTTTTTCCTTGAGAATAGTTTTTGCTATCCTATGTTTTTGGTTATTCCAGATAAATTTGTAGATTGTCCTTTATAATTTGTTGAAGAATTGAGTTGGAATTTTGATGGGGATTGCATTGTATCTGTAGATTGCTTTTGGCAAGATCGCCATTTTTACTATATTGACCCTGCAAGTCCATGAGCATGGGTAATCGTTCCATCTTCTGAGATATTCTTTAATTTCTTTCTTCAGAGACTTGAAGTTCTTATCATACAGATTTTTCACTTCCTTAGTTAGGGTCACGCCAAGGTATTTTATCTTATTTGTGACTATTGAGAAGGGTGTTGTTTCCCTAATTTCTTTCTCAGCCTGTTTATCCATCGTGTACAGAAAGGCCATTGACTTGTTTGATTTAATTTTATATCTAGCTACTTTATTGAAGCTGTTTATCAGGTTTAAGTGTTCTCTGATGGAATTTTTAGGGTCACTTATATATACTAGCATATCATCTGCAAAAAGTGATATTTTGACTTCTTCCTTTCCAATTTGTATCCCCTTGATATACTTTTGTTGTTGAATTGCTCTGGCTAAGACTTCAAGTACAATGTTGAATAGGTAGGGAGAAAGTGGGCAGCCTTGTCTAGTCCCTGGTTTTAGTGGGATTGCTTCCAGATTCTTACCATTTACTATGATGTTGGCTACTGGTTTGCTGTAGATTGCTTTTATCATGTTTAGGTATGGGCCTTGAATTCCTGATCTTTCCATGACTTTTATCATGAATGGGTGTTGGATTTTGTCAAAAGCTTTCTCTGCATCTAACGAGATGATTATGTGGTTTTTGTATTTAAGTTTGTTTATATAGTGGATTATGTTGATGTATTTCTGTATATTAAACCATCCCTGCATCCTTGGAATGAAACCTACTTGGTGAGGATGTATGATTGTTTTGATGTGTTCTTGGATTCGGTTAGTGAGAATTTTATTGAGTATTTTGGCATAGATTTTCATAAGGGACTTTGGTCTGAAGTTCTCTATCTTTGTTGGGTCTTTCTGTGGTTTAGGTATCAGAATAATTGTGGCATCATAGAAAGAGTTGGGTAGAATAACTTATGCTTTTATTTTGTGGAATAATTTGTGAAGAACTGAAATTAGTTATTCTTTGAAAGTCGGATAGAACTCTGCACTAAACCCATCTGGTCCTAGGCTTTTTTTGGTTCGGAGATTATTAATGACTGCTTCTATTTCTTTAGGTGATATAGGACTGTTTAGATGATTAACCTGATCCTCATTTAATTTTGGTACCTGGTATCTGTCTAGAAACTTGTCCATTTCATTCAGGTTCTCCAATTTTGTTGAGTATAGCCTTTTTTAGAAGGATCTGATTGTGTTTTGTATTTCTTCAGGATCTGTTGTCATGTCTCACTTTTTATTTCTCATTTTGTTAATTAGTATTCTTTCCCTGTACCCTCTAGTGAGTCTGGCTAAGGTATTTTCTATCTTGTTGATTTTCCAAAGAACCAACTCCTCACTTCGTTGATTCTTTGAATAGTTCTTCTTGTTTCTACTTGGTTGATTTCGCCACTGATTTTTATTATTTCCTGGCTTCTACACCTCTTAGGTGAATTTGCTTCCTTTTCTTTTAGAGCTTTTAGGTGTGTTGTCAAGCTGCTAGTGTGTGCTCTCTCTAGTTTCTTTTTGGAGGCACTCAGAGCTATGAGTTTTCCTCTTAGAAATGTTTTCATTTGTCCCATAAGTTTGGGTATGTTGTGGCTTCATTTTCATTAAACTTTAAAAAGTCCTTAATTTCTTTCTTTATTCCTTCCATGTCCAAGGTATCATTGAGAAAAGTATTGTTCAGTTTCCACCTGAATGTTGACTTTCTATTATTTATTTTGTTATTGAAGTTCAGCCTTAGTACATGGTGATCTGATAGGATGCATGTGACAATTTCAATATTTTTGTATCTGTTGACACTAGTTTTGTGACCAATTACATGGTCAGTTTTGCAGAAGGTACCATGAGGTGCTGAGAAAAAGGTATATCCTTTTGTTTTAGGATTCAATGTTCTGTATATATATGTTAGATCAATTTGTTTCATAACTTCTGTTAGTTTCACTGTGTCCCTGTTTAGTTTTTGTTTCTATGATCTGTCCATTGATGAAAGTAGTGTGTTGAAGTCTCCCACTATTATTGTGTGAGGTGCAATGTGTGCTTTGAGCTTTACTAAGGTTTCTTTAATGAATGTGGCTGCCCTTGTATTTGGAGCATCGATATTCAGAATTGAGAGTTCCTCTTGGAAGGTTTTACATTTGATGAGTATGAAGTGCCCCTCCTTGTCTTTTTTGATGACTTTGGGCTGGAATTTGATTTTATTAGATATTAGAATGGCTACTCCAGCATGTTTCTTCAGACCATTTGCTTGGAAAATTGTCTTCCAGCCTTTCATTCTGAGGTAGTGTCTGTCTTTTTCCCTGAGATGGGTTTCCTGTAAGCAGCAAAATGTTGGGTCCTATTTGTGTAGCCAATCTCTTAGTCTATGTCTTTTTATTCGGGAGTTGAGTTCATTGATATTAAGAGATATTAAGGAAAAGTAATTGTTGCTTCCTATTATTTTTGTTGTTAAAGTTGGCATTCTGTTCTTGTGGCTGTCTTCTTTTAGGTTTGTTGAAGGATTACTTTCTTGATTTTTCTAGGACATTGTTTCCATCCCTGTATTTGTTTTTTTCTGTTATTATCCTTTGAAGGGCTGGATTTGTGGAAAGATAGTGTGTGAATTTGGTTTTGTTGTGGAATACTTTGGTTTCTCCATCTATGGTAATTGAAAGTTTGGCTGGGTATAGTAGCCTGGGCTGGCATTTGTGTTCTCTTAGTGTCTGTATAACATCTATCCAGGCTCTTCTTGCTTTCATAGTCTCTGGTGAAAAAAATCTGCCTTTATGTGGTACTTCACCTTTTTCCCTTACTGCTTTTAATATTCTATCTTTTTTATTGCATTTGTTGTTCTGATTATTATGTGTCTGGAGGAATTTCTTTTCTGGTCCAATCTATTTGGAGTTCTGTAGTCTTCTTGTATGTTCATGGCCATGTCTTTCACTAGGTTTGGGAAGTTTTCTTCTATAAATTTGTTGAAGATATTTGCTGGCCCTTTAAGTTGAAAATCTTCATTCTCATCTACTCCTATTATCCATAGGTTTGGTCTTCTCTTTGTGTCCTGGATTTCCTGGATGTTTTGAGTTGGGATCTTTTTTCAGTTTGCATTTTCTTTGATTGTTGTGCTGATGTTCTCTATGGAATCTTCTGCACCTTAGATTCCTCTTCCATCTCTTGTATTCTGTTGCTGATGCTGGCATCTATGCTTCCAGATTTGTTTCTTAAGTTTTCTATCTCCAGCGTTGCCTCACTTTGGGTTTTCTTTCTTGTGTCTACTTTCCTTTTTAGGTCTAGTATGGGTTTTTTTCATTTCCATCACCTGTTTGAATGTGATTTCCTGTTTTTCTTTAAGGACTTCTACCTGTTTGGTTGTGTTTTCCTGTTTTTCTTTAAGGACTTGTAACTCTTTAGCAGTGTTCTCCTGTATTTCTTTAAGTGAGTTATAAAAGTCCTTCTTGATTTCTTCTACAATCATCATGAGATATGCCTTTAAATCAGTTTCTAGGTTTTCGGGTGTGTTGGGGGGCCCAGGACTGGCTGAGGTGGGCGTGCTGGGTTCTGATGATGGTGAGTGGTCTTGGTTACTGTTAGTAAGATTCTTATGTCTGGCTTTCACCATCTGGTAATCTCTGGAGTCAGTTGTTACAATTATCTCTGGTTAGAGCTTGTTCCTCTCATGATTCTGTTATTCTCTACCAGGAGACCTGGGAGACTAGCTTTCCCCTGAGTTTCAGTGTTTAGAGCACTCTCTGCAGGCAGGCTCTCCTCTTTCATGGAAGGTGCACAGATATCTGGCGTTCGGACTTGTCTCCTGGCAGAACATGAAGGCCTGAAACAGGACCTGTCCCAGAAGCTGTTATGTTCTGTAGTCCACACTCTCACCTGTGTAGACTTTCTCAGTGGGATCCAGGGACCAATATGGCTCCCTCAGGTACTCAGGCAAAGCCCTCCTGGGGAGGGCAGACACCTCACCTCTGGCAGGAAAGGTGCCCAGATGTCTGGAGCCCGAAAAGGAGTCTGCCTCAGAAGCTCTGTGGCTCCTGCCTTTCCCAGAAGCTGTTAGCTTCTGTAGTCCACACTCTCACCTCCGCAGACTAGTCTTGGTGGAATCAGGGAACCAAGATGTCTCCTACAGATGCTCAGGCAACTCCCATTACTATGGCATTGCTGGATGATTTCTCTCCTGCTGCTCTTAATTCTGATCTCTCTGCTCCCGAGTCATGGAGATTCTTGAGAAAGTGCTTTTTTTTGTTAAATTAGTCAGAGACTCTGAATTTCCAATACATTTTACATTGGTACTTACCTTCCCTGGATTTATATGTTTGATATTAACTGATAATACAATTTCAATTCCATTGTTCTGTTTTCATGTATTTATTCTTGCTTCCTGTAATTGATATAAACATTTGTACTAATATATTCAAATTAAAAGCACATTAAAAGCAAATGTAAGATATGCTTTGAACTTTTCTCTTGTTTTAACACTAAAACACTTTAATTTTATTTGTATGAGTATTTGGTCTATACACAAACACACACACACATGCACACGCACACACATATCACAATCTGTTTTAGATATTAATGGGAAATTCACTAATTTACAGGAATTTATAGGTTGCATCTTCCATAAACACTGATGCAACTATCTTAAATAGAATATTAATTAGACTGATGGCTAATTAACCAATGTAATCCATGTACAAATTTATACATTCTGTGTCTATCTCTTCAACTCCAGCTGCAGTTATTGGGAGATAATATCTAAGACACAATTGCAAAAAAAAATATAAGCAAGTGTTTTAACAATTCAAAAAAGCAAAAGTACAGAAAATTAAACTCATAAAAATATGGTCAATATTATTAGGCAATGGGTAAATTTAAATCAAAACCACGTGAAATGTCTGTATAGACCAGACACACACAAGGGGGGTGCCTTAGCATTAGAAAACTGTAACCTGGATTAAGAACTACTATAACTCTAATGCATTGTTGGTACAGTTTCAAAGAGACACAGCCACTTTGAAAGACAACTTGGCAGCCTTTTATATACTTTACTATCCTCATGCGATTTAGCAGTAAAGGCAACAAATATTCACTAAAGGACAACAGAATCTTCAATGGTCACAAAGTCATAAGCATAGATTTTTACAGTATTGTTAATATATAATAATCCCAAACTGTAAATAATTAAAATGGCCTTTAGCTGTCAATTAGATTAACATAATCCCATGCAGTACAAATCCCCATGCAATACAAAAGAATGAACTGAAACTTGAATATATCTCAGAATACTTGTGCTATTTAAAGATTTCCAAAGGCAACATACTGCATGATTTCATTTATTTTTTACTTGAGGAAAGCCAACACGTATAGACAGTTGATGCAAGGGCAGGGAGGATGTTGGGGAGAGAACCAAGGATTCAAAAAAGGTGCTGGGGAAGATGGGGACACTATATTTTACTATCTTAGTATAATAATAATTAATGCATTTGTAAAATTCCTGAAGCTGCACAAAAAGAATGGTGAATTTTACTGCATGTGAATCACATATCTCAGCCTTAAGCAAGAGCAATAAAAGACTGCTTAGAAGGAATCACAAAATAAAGTAATAGACATAAGTCTTAATATACTTGTCCTAATGCAGAAATATCTAACTTAACCTTTGAAAAGACAAAGATTCTCGGTTCAAGCCAGGTGAGGTGGCTCAGCTGGTTTTTCTCCTTACTAATGAAGATGGATGGAATGATCCTCTCATTAAATTTGCCCTCTGACCCACACAAGTATGCAGCACAGACATACACATATGTTATATGTGTGTGTGTGTGTGTGTGTGTGTGTGTGTGTGTCTGAGGAACACACCCCATGCTTCACTCAGGTTCACCAAGTGCTTTATCACTGAGCCTTATTCCAGCAGAATTGTGCAACATCTTATTTCATAATATAAAACAGTGATTTTTTTTTTGTGACCTTAGCACAGAATTTTGAGCTTTAAGAGCAAAAATGGTGAAGATAGCAGAGAGGGGGACTGCAAATGATTGCCAGTTTCAGAGTTTCCATCTTTATATATTTCAAGCACAGATGTCTTCAGCACATGGTCAGGTAGACTGAAAGTGCCTGTGTGTCTGAAATTGGGTCAGTTTTATTCCTGACCCTAAAATCAAGGTCTGCATTGGTCTAGTGTACTAAGCATAGAATACTAGGCTAGTAGAAAAGAAGAATCTTCCCTAAAGGTTGATAAGAGCTGATAAACTTGTAAAGTTTAGTATGTATTCTTATCCAGAAACATTCCTGGAAGGTAAGATACATTAAGCTTGACAGAAATTCTTAGAAATGAGGTACCATGCAAGTGATTACCAAGGAAGAGTTGGCTTTAATAATATCAATACCTGGGTAAATAAATTTTGATGGAAAGATTGTAATCAAAATGGAAAAGCCCCATATATCTTCATAGGCAGCTTTCAAATATTTATTTTTCTTTCAATAACATGTATTTATGTTGAGTGTGTGTGTGTGTGTGTGTGTGTGTGTGTGTGTGTGTGTGTGAGAGAGAGAGAGAGAGAGAGAGAGAGAGAGAGAGAGAGAGAGAGAGAGACTTGCTGCTGTTTGTTCAGATGCCACAGCACACTTGTGAAAATCAGAAGACAACTTGCAGGAGTAAGTTTTCTACTTCTATCATATGGACCTCAAGGATCAAACTTCCTTCATCAGGCTTAACACTAAGCAACCTTACACACTGAGTCATCTGGCTGGCCAAAATATTTCTAAAATAAAGGTCAAACAAAAATTATTTTTAAAAGGGGAAGTTAGCATTTGTTACACCTGTTTATATTGTCACATGGTAATATTGTTGTTTCTAAATGGTTTCAGCTTAAATGTAAATATAGCTAAAAAGAAAAAATGCAAAAATATAACACAGGAAAACTCCAGAGATACGAACTTCTGGGAAATTTATGTGTGTTCTTTAACGTCTATGCTACCAATCTCGATGATTTTATTTGAGCATCTTCTTCATACCCCTGGGCATTCATTTGCATGCATATACTAATATGTAGACATACCTCAATGTTTCAATTATTATGCACAATAATCAAGATTTTATTTATAAAACTAATGAATATTAGTACTGAGAAAATGTCTTCTCTGGCAACTACACTATGATGTCTCTGAGAAAATTCATACATCAAATGACAAGTACAACCTTTTAATAATAAATATAAATGATATTGGGATAATGGGTGATCATAAGATACAGGAAAATCAAGGAATGATAAAACTTGCACAAGGAAACAGTGAGCCTAAGTAAGGTGTGGTTATTTAAAGGTTACTGTTACCAAAGATTTACATTAATATGTGTGATTTTTTTGATTAGCAGGTAAATAGCTATATGTCAAATGAAATTCATTTTATTTCTTGATATTTGAGCATAGACCAGTCATTGTGCACCTTGTGACTGTTCACTAATGAAGGTAGGAGAAATAGCATAGGTCCATATTCTATCCTTTCTTATGGGAAATAATGAATAAATAGAAAGAAATAATCAATGTGAAAGTGATCCCAAACAGTAGATGTTTAGGAAGTATGAGTAGATCAAAGACACTAAGATGATATACAGGATTCCCAAACTATTGCTTAAAAAGGTATCTTGAAGGTAGAGATGCTATTCTACCTTCTGCTGCAAAACCAGCATCTCTTCCAGAGAACACACACAACTCATCTCTCCAGCTCATTGCTTTCTAGTTCAACTTAACTGTTACACTCAGGAATCAACAGTAAGACTTTTACAAAACTAAAGATCAATAGAGGCAAACTGATTCAGTTCAGTGCTCCCATGAGCCTGGGTATTTCTTTAAACAGACCCCACTGTTAAGGAATACCAGTAAACAGTACAAAAGAATAGTGGCACAAGAATGCATCTCTGATTTATTAGAGGTGAGTACAGACAGATTCAGGAACACAAGGTCTTTGGATAGAGAGGCAGAGCTGAGTTACTGTGTGGTCCTATAAAGAATGCTATGGTACAACATTTTAGTATTTTTGTCCCATTTGTTAAATTACTTAAATGGAATTTAGTATGAGGAATCTCCTGTGCCCTGGTTTCCCATACAAACAAACCAAACCCCTTCTCTTTGCAAAAAGTCAAAACAAAACCAGCTTAACAAGCAAGAAACTTCAAACTAACCTTTAAGTGGGCCAAGGCTTTCCCATGGGGTGGCCTGAATAAGCCTACTGTTCTAATTTAGCCACTCAGAAGTTTTTAATTGTTTTACATTTTTTGTAATTTGTGTGTGTGTGTATACATGCTCACTTGCACACACATATGGAATTAAAAAAATGTGACATGGGATCTGGAGAAGGAGGAGAGCTGGTTTGATTGCAATTTTTTGAGCAGTGGTAAGACTAAGAGAACAGTACTATGAGGAATTAAAAAGCCAGTAGCAGCTATATTTAAAACTATAAAGCACAAAATGGTAATCCAAGGAGTGGGTATAAACTTGAAAAGTGAAAGAAATAATCCTTTTTATATTGACTTCAAGATATATGTCATCTTCCAACTAAATAGTTTGAATAAAACAGGACCCATGACAGGAAGTAGCAGAACCAGCACAGAATCATTTGGTCCCAGTTCAAAATTGTTGAATACTCAGCCAGATTTTGCCACTCTCCTCTGATTAACACCCATTTATTTGAATTAGCCTGATTGCATTTGTGCTCCTTTCAACCAACACTCTTTATGAAAGATCCTAACTAAAAAGAAAAAAAAAGAAAAAGTCTTTGGCAAATACACTTCTTTGGTCCCTTCCAAAATTTTTTGTATCCCTCAGGCACAATTGGAATGAAAAACAGACAGTGAGTGAGCTAGGATTCTGAAACCAGGATTGCAATAATTTGATTTTAATCTTCTTAAAAGGATTAAGGTAATAAGACAATAAATCATGAATTAAAAATAAATTGTATCCCAAGTAATGAAGTACGTAATAATATCTGCTTTCAGTCTCTATTGAAGTACATCTAGACTGAGAGTAATGTCTGCCACACTTCTCATAACTCTCTGTGCTGACAGACTAACGCATGCTCTCTTGAGACACTTTGTCAAGGAGATGAAAGACACCACACTTAGAAACTGTGGCATGAAGGAACAGAGGATTTCTGCTGTATTTTCCAGGCACTTTGTACAACCAGGGAACTGACTTTGTCAATCCATATGTTTCTTTCCTTCATTTGTAATACTAAGCTCTCCTTTATTTATGCTTTACAGTGCTCCTTTCTTATTGAAATACTTAAAGATTGCCCTGCCACCCACAAGTCTTTAAAAAGAATGCTAGGGTAATCAAGAAAAAAAAAAAACAATAAAAAATCTGCAAAACTACAGGTAAATATTAATCTACACATTCTATCAGCTTGCCACTATAGTGTATTATGCTAGAGAGTTATAAATAACCCAATGGAGGAAAAATAGGACTGAAACTATGTCCTAGATAAGTTCAAACCTAATGTTCATGAAACTACTGGATAACATTTAAGTGCTATGTCTGTATAACCCTGACAATGTAGAGAGGGAGAGCCATGTGGCCAGAGAAATCATGGAGTGCCTGTAGAAAGAAACTGATTCAGCTCTACATATTCGGGGCTTATGAGGACAGTACCATTAGGATATATAATATTAGGGAACATAACATTAGGATATATTACATTTTGCTACCTGTCATTAGCATACTGCCTAACAGACATTTGTTGAGTACGGTACAGAAGGCCTTTTCCAAAGTCACAAGTGACTTCCTAGATGTGAAATGACTATTGTTTGTATTCTTGGAGATGGAAAACACTCTGGAATTGGAAATAAGCTGTTACTCAACAAATAAGGTTTATTTAACCACTGTACATGAGTTCTGGTGTTTCCTTTGAGTTATATATGCTAAGGCTTGGGCTTCTTAATTGGGCTATTTTTTCTTTTTTATTAATTAATTTATTTTTTACACTCCATATTTTACCCCCCACCCCTGTCTAACCTCCGACTGTTCTACATCCTATACCTCTTCCCCTCCCCCCTGTCTCCATGTAGATGTTCCCACCTCCTACCCAACCTGACCTCTAAACTCCCTGGTGCCTCCAGTCTCTTGAGGGTTAGGTGCATCCTATCTGAATGATCCTCTGCTGTATATGTGTTGGGGGCCTCATATCAGCTGGTGTATGCTGCCTGTTTGGTGGTCCAATGTTTGAGAGATCTTGGGGGTCCAGATTAATTGAGACTACTGGTCCTCCTACAGGGTCACCCTTCTCCTCACCATCTTTCAGAATGTTTCCTTTAAACTTTTGCTTGGTGAAACTAAGTATGAAAATCATATATTTGATAATAAAGCCAATATGAAAAGTTAACTTTTAGCTTAAAAAATAAGGAGGCCAAAACAGGAGAAAATTTAAATCAAATTGTAATGCACACATAAAGGAATATCATACTGTTTAATTTCTGTGTGCCTAGTGTATAATATCACAATAATTTTACAAACCTATCAATGCAAACCCTCCTCAGTGGGGTCAGTAGACCAGACACCAGCAATCCCTATGTACACTGGAACTAATTACTGATATTATGTACAAAGAAGTTCCTCTTAAAGTATTTAGTAGAAAGGTCAACAATATGCTTTTAGATTGATGCCAACTTCCTACACTTGAGACCCCACATATCATCAGGGCTCCAAGGAATCTAAGATAGCTAAGATATAGTAGAAACACATAACGAAGAATTCTGTATACCTCTAGTCTAAAACAGTGGCAAAAACTGTTTAAGATGTATCTAAGATGTATTTTTATGTCAGAAAGCACATGAAATACTCAAAAATACATGTTTTAAGTATTTTAGATTATTGTGGAATAATCTAAAATTATCCAAAGCTAACTGAAAGAATTTCTAACAGCTAATTAGAATTTCTAACAGTTTTATTATCATCTTTATCAATAAAACCAAGGACATACTGTTGTATAATAAAAACTACAAATGAGATAAATTATTGAATTAATTATCATGAAGGAGATCCACCAAATAAGTTATATAGATAATACTAAATACATTATGTAGATACTCATCCCTCAGTGAACAGGAACATGAACTTATACTTTTTAAATATGACTGCATATTATCAATATTTCCAATTAGTACAACTGGAAACAAAACAACCCTTCCTTCAGACTGTCAGCATTAAGCATCATAGATCATGTTAGTAAGATGCACCTTTCTATAATCTAATGGAAATTAAAATTTGTTTCTGTTGTCAGTTTTTTTTTTTTTTCATAATGAAAAATCCTAGGCTAACCATGAGATACAACAAGTAGATTCTGATAGTATGGCATTGTATAAGTTTTAACTCAAAATGGCCAAGGCAATTAAACAGAATTAAGTCAAATAAAAAGAGACAAAGCAGACCTGGCTAATGCACGGTGTGTCCAGAATTTATGCCTGGAAGAGAAATTAAAAATCAAAACAATACAAACAAACAAACAAGAAAAACAAAAACATTAGGTAAAACCAAGAGAATACATAAGCTGATCCATTTCCCCAAAACAAATGTAGCAGAGGACTACCTTGTCTGGTCTCAACCGGAGAGGATGCACCTAATCCTGTAGAGACTTGATGCCCCAGGGGAGGGGGTTGCTAAAGGAGGTGTGAGGTAGGTGTGGGGGTGATGGAGGGATCTCTCAGAGGTCTGTTTCTAATGATTAAAATAAAAGATGAATACCCTCAATAGAGTCAATCTGTGATTCAAACAATTATGTTTAACAGAGAAATGCTAGAAAGAAGTATGGCTCTTTATAAGTATATGACCAATCTAGATAAGATAAAATTAAATGCAAAAATGTTATATATTTTAATATATGCTATATGTTTGTGTAAAAGAAATTAAGAAGAAATGTGTGTGCTATTTGACCTCTGCTGACATATTTTTCTAATATATATTCAAAGATTTAGAATTCCCCACTAGGTTTCTAGTAACTGTTTTGTTATATAGTCTACCAGTGAAAAGCATAGGACTCATATGTTCTATCCTTGGCTTCCATTTTGTGAATTTCTTAAGAGTTAAATCTGGTGGGTGGGTTTCCTTATACTTGTCTCCCAATATAAAAGCAACTGTCTGATTTGAAAGTATTTATAATGCTTATTTCAAAGCTGGGAATTAAAACATAATTAAATCCTTAATTTTCAGATGGATAACTTGTCTTTTGGAACAGCTAACAAAGGATAGTTAATTATCAAAGATTGAGATAGAATGGGTGCTATTTAAACATAAATAGTGCTTCCCAAACAGGAAATCGGGGGAAAGGATAAATGATTGAGCAAATTTCTGTTCCCTTCATTACTAAAATTACGAATTCTAATTAGTTGAAAAAAGAGAAAGAAACAAATCTGCTGAGTTCCTTAGATAGATAAGGTTATGGCACAGGTAAATACTTTCAACACAATGAACATCCACCATGAAAGTTTACAGGTAGGAAATAACTCTGAGACCCTGTTTGCAAACATACGAACAACCGTTTTTTATTGTGGAAGCATGAACTGAAATGTCTTCATCCAGGAGAATCTAGACAAGAACTGAAGACACTGGTTGATGTGAAAGGATGGATCAATGCCTGGTACTGCCATGTAAGAAATCAAGTGGGGTTTTTTTTGGGGGGTGGGGGGAGGTGGTTTGGTTTGTAGTTTTTTTCCCCAGTGATTAGTTGACACCAAACACGTGGGGAAAAAACAATCACACTTTGGAAGCATATGGCAGGGGAATTTCTTCACATATATTCGACTAGAAGAAAAGTAAGACAGAACAAGTCAGAAACAGGATACCTATAGTTACCCCCTAAGAACTCTCTGCTCTCACTGACCTACTTTTTCCAATTAGACATTCATTTCAGCAATTCACAACATAGTGAAACCATCTGGAGTCCTAGAATCTAACATGTCTTCCCAGTGGGGATATTTTCTATTCAAACTATAGGGTAAGCAATTGTATTTTGTTTTATATTACTTGGAATAAGTTAAACATAGAATCACTGAATTGTGTAATATAGATATTTAAAACAATAGGTAAATGATTAATTTATTTAAATCTGCATATTAAAAATCTCGTTAGATGCAGTCTTCCTGTCTAAGTGTTCTTTCTGCTGAAGAAAGTCCGTCTTATAGGCATTGCAAACACATGTATGAGTGTGATTATACAGAAGACTCCTTGTTGGTTCTGAGAATTTGCTTTCTTTGCCTCTCTGCTTCCTCAAAATCAACTCATGGGTAGGAAATAAGAATGAGTCAAAGACAGGCATAGATATACCATGTAACAAGCAAATGGCAGTCATGACAGTAATTATACCCAGTAAATTTCTATCCTAATTTGCTAAAAGCCTAAATAATAACCTAAGGTGCCCAAAGGTAATATATATAAAAGGCTACGTTAGACAATTCCTGTTGACTACCCATCAGGGGAAATGTGATTCAGATACATTAGAAAATGCAAAAATACATAAAAATTAGATGCAAAGTAATTGTTCTTTTCCCTACACTTTTAACTTTTTCTGACAGGAAGCCTAATCGCTCAACAATAACTATTTGGAATGCTTTTCCCCTCCACAATAAATGCTAGTAGAGATAGATATATCAATAATATCTGTATTCTACTGCATTGAGGAGCAATTTCCTTCTCTATGACAGCAAACATTGACCATTTAAGATTATCACTCCACATTTTAAATTTATGTTTACATTAATGTCTACTTTAAGATGTGATTCCTGCTTTTAGCAGCAGATCCTTTGATGGATATAAATGGAGACTAACAGAATGTGACTCACAAGGAAGGATTGGCAGCCCACTTAAGTCATGATTCACAGGATACTTCACTCTTCTTATATAGCTCGAAGAAAACAAATGCCAAAGATGATAGTAAGGATAAGTCACCATTTCCATTTGGATAAAAATATTGCGAGGGTACTTTAATGCCTCCACTGCACTCAGGGCTTCATGTATTCCTCTCTTCTTGTTGGTAGGCACTGACAAGAATTGGAAATACATCTGAAGTGGGTTTTAAACCTTGGTTAGTATAAAAAAAGATTTCAGAAGAATAAGGGCTGCTTCAAAAATACTGCCATGGCATATCCAGATTTTACTCAAAATCACTCAATTTTAAAACAACAAACATCAGTCTTAAATATTTTAAACAAACAGCATGGGGATTTTTGTCATATCAGTATGCTTTGAGTCTCTCTCTCTTGCTTGCTCGCTCATTCTCTCTCTCTTCTCTCTCTCTCTCTTTCTGTATCTCAATAGGAAATATAATTATATAATATAAATAAAAAGAACACTTGAGGAAAATATTTTTTTTCTATTTTCCTATTTAATACATGGGTATTGTATTGACACTATTTCCCTTTACTAGCCCCTATGTGTGCTCTCCTCTTTCTCTCAATTTCATTACTTCTTTAATTATCATCAATACAGGCACACACACACACACACACACACACACACACACACAATCTCTTATGCATGTGTGTGAGGCAGACAGTCAGACAGACAGACAGACAGAGGTGAGAGAGATCCTCTTCAGTCTGTTTAGTACATGTGTTTGAGAATGAAAATTTGGGATTAGATAAGTTATCAGGAGACTTAACCCCGAGGAATGTTGATTGATTCTCCCTCTTTCAGCCATTAATTGCTTGTGGTGTTTCATCTAGAGGCAAGGTCTGGTGGGATCTGCTCTATGTATATTGGCGTGTCAGCCAGTGATAACACCATGCCAGTCTTTTACAGATCAGGATATTGTTGAAATTTTGTGGGAACAGCATTCCTGTCATTTGTTGAGGACTCTGTCTAGCAGTAGTCATCTAGGATGACCAGGATGCTAGTCATCTGGCAGATCTTATGATTCTTCTGAACTGTCTTGTGAGGTTGTCCATAGGACTTAGGTATATGTGTGACTTTGTAGGTTTAACCAACTCAAAGTAGGCAGCTCATAGTCATTTATTTTCTTTATTTTGTCCAGGTGTAGGTATTTTTAGAATTATCTGTTGCATAAAGTCACCCGACTGTTAAGTAGTAGAGCTACAGTTATCTGTGGGTTACAAGTGTGTATAATATACTTAGCAACCATATTATTTATGAAAATGACAGTAGTAGATTTTCTTCCAGTGTCCATAACCTGACAGGATAGATTTACAGTATGAGGCATAAATTTGATTCAATTGTGTGGGTCTTAATTTCAATCCCTGGATATGGCAGGGATCCATCCCATAATCAGCTTCCAAACGCTGACACCATTGAATATACTAGCAAGATTTTGCTGAAAGGACCCAGATATAGCTGTCTCTTGTGAGACTATGCCGGGGCTTAGCAAACACAGAAGTGGATGCTCACAGTCAGCTATTGGATGGATCACCGGGCTCCCAATGGAGGAGCTAGAGAAAGTACCCAACGAGCTAAAGGGATCTGCAACCCTATAGGTGGAACAACATTATGAACTAAGCAGTACCCCTGAGCTCTTGACTCTAGCTGCATATGTATCAAAAGATGGCCTAGTCGGCCATCACTGGAAAGAGAGGCCCATTGGACATGCAATCTTTATATGCCCCAGTACAGGGGAATGCCAAGGCCAAAAAACTGGGAATGGGTGGGTAGGGAAGTGTGGGGGAGTGTTTGGGGGACTTTTGGGATAGCATTGGAAATGTAATTGAGGAAAATACGTAATAAAAAATATTAAAAATTAAAAAAAAAAGGATGCTGGTTACCTCCAAGTTATTAATGCTATCATTACACCCTAGGGGGCATCTTGCCAGTGTTTAAACTAGTGGTCTCTAGGTCATGTTGAGTAATCTTTTTAAATCCAATAATACATTTGTTTTTCAAATAATCTATTGTGACTTTTTTTCTGTTTTCAGTGAGAAAGCAGCCTGTAGCTTTGTTGTATTTTCTTTACCTAGATGCTTGTTAGAGTAACTCCTGAATTTTTTAGAAAATCGTGATTTCTTTTTTGACCCATCATCCATATTCAGTAAAATGTAGTTTAATTTCCATAATATTTTGAAATCACTAGATATTTATTGATTTGAAGTTTTATTGACTTGTGATCATATGGGATGCATAGGTTTTTGAGTATAGAATTCTATTAGCTCCATTTTATGTAGAGGGTCATTTATTTTTGATGTTTCTCTGTTTAATATTCATCTAAATTACCTATATATTGAAAAATGGATCATTGAAATTTGTCACTGTTACTGAGTTGGAGCTAAAAATCAGTGTCTTTAAGCCCAGTGAAATACTTTTTTATGAAATTGAGTGTATCACTATTTGGTGATTTATGATATTCTTGGGTAGTTGTTCACTTGATTAGAATTTTGCCTTTCTTAATCTCGCCTGATTAGTTTTCATTTAAGGTCTGTTTTGTCAGGTATAGCTCTCTCTTGCCTGGCAAATACAGAAGTGGATGCTCACAGTAATCTATTGGATTGAACACGTGGCCACCAATGGAGGAGCTAGAGAAAGCACCCAAGGTCTTATTTCCTATGGGAAAAAGCAAGCCAAGGTCAAGCTTCCCTTCTTCTCTTAATGCTAGTGTTGCTATTCAGGCAGGAAAGCATAGCACATTTGTGTGGCTATTATGACTTGTTGGCTTGTGTTTAACTGATATATTTTGTTTAAGATTTATGTAAAGTAAAAATAATTGTACTTTAATGTTTGCTATTCTGATAAAATTAATCACTAATTAGTTTAGAAAATGCTAGCATATGTTGATTGTTGTCAGAAAGTGTAAAAGGGATACCATTAGCACTGTTCTTCTCAATTTCTGGATCTGCTGATCCTCTACATAGACTCAAAGACCCTGGCTCTGAACACTTCCCACTGGAGCTACTTCTTACAACAGATATGCAGATATTCCTCATCGTCCCCAGGAACATTTAGAGCTCTTGATGGAAGAATCATTGATAGGACTCTGGTTTACTTTTGAGTGCTCTCTGATTATACCAGAGGAGTCATCAATACTTTGGTATATATTTCCATTGTTGATGCATGGTGTTAGAAAACCTCATATTAAACCAGGCAAGATTTCTAGATTCAAATGTCATAAAATCAGTTTTAGAATAATTTCTGAATTGTTTTTATCTGTTTAGGATTTTTAGTTTTTCAACATTATTCCATTCAGTGGGAACCAGGCTACTTTTTCTTAGCATAAATTAGTTCATTAATCATTTCACTATGGAATGTCTTGACAGCAATTCAGTCATTAATCCATGTACCTCGCAGCACCTGAGATAAATGGCTAACTTGGCTGTCAACAACCTTGATTTCTAACACATCAAAGGAGGAGCCCTTATAATAGCACTTTTGCTTAAAAATCGTGGTGAGACTTTTTTGTGTCTAGCATATAAGTTTTGTGTGTGTGTTTGTGTGTGTGTGTGCACGCGTGCATGTGTGTTTGTGTCTGCGTGACATATTTTGGGTTTGTGAAGCAGCAGATCTCAGATATATTTTGGTCTGCTCCAAAATGTTCCTTTAAAATTTGATTCTTCTGAAGAATAGTGCAATAGTGATTTTGCTTCAATTACTTACATTTGATGTGTTCGCATCTGTGTAGTCAGAATCACCAGCTCAGGTTGTATGTGTGTTAAAAGAAATGTATGTCCACCTTTGGAGAATGTTAAAGGTATCTCCCCACTAATGGTAGAACCCTGGACCTTCACAGACCCTGGCTTCATGCTTGTGCACTTTAAGAAGACTATAGAACCTTGATTTCCTATTTCCTGGTTGTTGAGGCCTACAGTTACAATGTCAGTATATCATTAGACTCAAGCTATTTATCAAAACATTTTATATTAAATATCTAACACCAGTTATAATAAAGGAGATTCACATTTTAAAAAGTTACTGTATGATTCAGAAAAAATATATTAGAAATAAAATTTAAACATTCATCTTAAGACTGCTATTAACGCCTTATCTTCCTTCTGCACAGCTATGGTAGATGGCGAATTAGTTAGACTTCCATTCCTGTGGTACAACAACATGACCAAGGGAACTATTAAGAGTATATATTTAATTGGTTTTCTAGTTTCAGCAGGCTAGATTTTATGATGGTGGAACAATGTCATGACACCAAGAACAGCTGAAAGCCCATATCTCAAAATTGCAAGCTGGAGGCAGAAATAGAAACAATGGGATTGTTAAGAATCTTTTTGACACCGAAAGCCTGATTTGACTGACACAACTCATCAATAAAGTGATACCTCTAGTCATTGTCAAGAAGTTCCACCAACTGAAGACCAAGTGCTCAAGCATATGATTCTATAGGGGACATTCTCATTCTTTCCAATACATCCTACTGCCTGGTCCACATGGGGACGTGGTTACATCATAACACACAATACATTTGGCCCAGTTTCAAAGTCCCTATATTTGTTCAGTCTCAACCTGGTTTTCAAGTCCAAAGTCTCTCCTGAAACCTATGACAATCTTTTAACTATAAACTCATGTAAAATCTGAAAGCAAATTCCATACTTCCAAAATGCAATGGCCTAGAATATGCATTACCATTTCTAAAGGGAGGAAATGGGGTATATTCAGGAAATATTGGACTAAAGAAAGACTAAAACCTAGCAGGGAAATCTCCCAATTTTGTAACTTTATGCCCACTGCCAATGTGATTAGAAAGCTCTACCTTTCCAGCTTTGCTACCTTCAATATATAGTCAGATTCCACTCCATGTGTCCAAATCTTGTTTGATATCCCATGGCTCTAAAATCATGGGTCTCTAAGCAACCCAGGCATCCCCTTGCAGCTTCACGACAATGCCTTTCAGAGCCTCTAGTTATTTCAGGTCTTTTATGCAGGGATTGTTCTGCCACACAGACCTTATATTTTTTGACTCTCCTAAATTGCAGAGAAAATTTCCACAACCCTATTGCCTTAGTTAGGGTTTTATTTCTATGAAGAGGTAACATGACCATGGCAATTCTTATTTTAAAAAAATCATTTAATTGTGGCTTCCTTACACTTTCAAAGGTTTAGTCCATTATCATCATGGTAGGAAGCATGACAGCTTGCAGGCAGACAAGGTGCTGGAGGAGCTCAGAGTTTTCTACATTTTGATTTGCAGGCAGTAGAAGGGAACTGTAATCCACACTGTGCCTGAAAGCTTGCCTTTGGTGAACTCATGTGACATACTTCCTCCTCAAGGCTGATTCTATTCTCAACTCTCCCTAAAAAGTAAGAATTTACAAACATGAGTCTATGCGGGGGTTGGGGAGCATACCTATTCAAACCACCACACCGATTATTTGTGTATCCTTCATGACACTAAAGCCAGAATAACCAACATTTGGACAACACTGCCAAGTTTGGCTTTCCTCTGGAAATCTGGTCTCCTCAAATCATATCTGTGGAAGATTTGTTTGGTGTATCTTTTAGGAGCATAAAATTGCTTAAGCATTATTTATTATTATCACTATTATTATTATTATTATTATTATTATTACTATCATTATTATTATTTTAGAAGTTGAAAACTTAACTAGGTGAGATTTTTACCTCAGTGTAGGTCAGGCCTCACCTTGATCTAGTTACCTCTTTGAGAACAAACTTTAGCTGCAGTGCTTTTTGTCTTAAAACAATACTTATTGAATTTCTTTCTTTGGCCCACTTGCTCTTTTTGTAGACCTGTATAAGAGTGAATACTAATAATATGCCACAAAGTCAATACTAAACTGTCTTGAAATCTCCCCCACCAAAGATATTGGTATATCAATTTTTAATTTTTCCTTAGACAAATTTTTAGGAAATGGGCATAAGGCAGTCAAAGACTTTGTCAAAATATAAGGTTGATCCATAGCAAAGTTTATGAAATGGTTCTACTCTGAAATTGCATGAGTAGAGTCTCCATAGTCCATATTGCTCTCAGGTTTCCTGTCTTCCAAGATCCTACTAGGATAACTCACTAAACCCTGTTTAAATTACACATACACACAGACACACAGACACACACACACACACTCAAATATTCACTGAAATAGCCCACTCCCACTAATTTTTGTATTAGTTAATTATTTATTGCTGAAATAAAACATGGTGAGTGAGCAAGGAAACTTATAAATTTAAAAAATTCTAATCACACTGAATGTTGGTGGCCACAAGTATGAAGCATCTTCCTGTCCCCCACCCCCCCATTCCCTACTTCTTCACAAATGGTCATGCCACAGATATTTTCATATCACGGTCTTGTTCCTTCTGGCATAACCCCAACTCTTGCCTACCTAAATAGCAGTCTCTAACTATCCCATCCAAATTTCAAAAAGCTCTTCCAGTCCCAGACAGTGCTGTTTCTTTGATAATAGGTAAGACTCAGTGGCTAAACCAGGCACATGAATTATCAGTAACAACTTGTTTCTAATTTACCTGCATCTTACACTAAAAATTCTCATTTTCCGTTTAAATGTTTCTTCCCCTATCTCAGAGAACACATGACAAACTTCAGATGTTTCTTTATTGGTAGTCTTCATACTTATACCCAACTACTCTATGTGGAGTATAGTACTTTCCACCCAAACGTTTAACATCAATTTAATTAGCACTGTTCACTGATTTTGATTTTATCTTTTTTCCAGAATATTTTATTTATTTCTCTTACTCTCACTAAAGAAGGCATATTTTTAATTCTAGACATAAACCTCTGTTTTAATTCTTTTGATGTCATTTTCTCTGTGAATCGTATTCTCAAGCCTCTGGTACATGCCACACCAAGTCTACAGCTCAAAAGAGCTACCACTAGCACATTGTGATTTAACTCTATGTTCTTGAGGGATTTAGCTGATTATCTAGTTATATTTGAAGAATTTTAAGAATTAAATTTTAGTTTACCTTGTCTCCTATTTATTACTATGTGGTAGATAGATTCCTTGTAAATGTAGGGATTTTTGTTTGTTTGTTTGTCTTTGTTTTTTGTTTTGTTTTGTTTTGTTTTGTTTTGTTTTGTTTTGTTTTTTCGAGACAGGGGTTCTCTGTGTAGCCCTTGGCTGTCCTGGAACTCACTTTGTAGACCAGGCTAGCCTCAAACTCAGAGATCTGCCTGCCTCTGCCTCCCAAGTGCTGGGATTAAAGGCATGAGCCACCACGACCGGCATAAATGTGGGATTTTAAGATTAAAAAGTCATTTGATATAATTAAGCAGTCCATCTTGTTGAAATAAAAGATGTATAAACACACTTCCAATAACTTCTTAACTTCTGGAAGTTTATTTAATTTTTTCTTGGATGTTGTTGCATATCAAAGCATCAGGCCTCTTCACTCTTGGACATTAGCTATGCAGAATGATTTTTCATAGATATATATTACTATAGAAATGCAATCCTAATAGAATTAACATTCTTAAAATTGTGTGCTATCTTAAACTTGATAGAAACTGTATTTCATAAATTTTTAGCTTAGTAATTGTCTATAACATCAGAATATGTACATAAGACCAACCAGGAACCTATTCATAAAGATACAGATAAGTTAAGTAATATGTATTATTGTGGCAGAACATTAGAGAAAATTATAGCTTTTTAATGAGAAATGTTGATTGTCAATTTGGATGAATTTTAAAATCAGTGAGCAGACAATAGTCTCTACATTTTTATAATGGAGCTCTCAGATTGTGTTGAGATAGAAACATCCACTAAACGTAGTCAATCATTACATGAACTGAAAATTCAGGCTGAATAAGAAGGAGAAAGCAAGTTAAGTACCAGGATCCATTTCTTCTTTTTGCTTCCACAGTACAGTTGTGCTACCACCAGTTGCCTCAAGTTTCTACTGTCCTGATTTCTGTGATGAAGTGTGCCCTCAAACTGTGAGCCATGATAAATGTTCTCCCTCAAACTGATTTTGTTAGTTACTTTGTGACAGCAAGAAGAAAAGTAAATTATACAGACTACAAGAGATTATTGACATTCTTCAACCAAATGAAGACCAACAAGACAAAAACTGTTGATGTGAGTGGAGATAAAGATAGGTGGCACTTTTAATCAAACCATTTAAACATACTTTTAAATCTCAGTCTCTAAAGGGGTACTTCATGATCTTTCAGAGGACCCAAGTTTAATTCTTAGCCTTCAGGACCTCCTGTAACTCTTATGGCTCCTACATATATGAGAAAAAATATGAACACACATAGATATATTCATACCTGTAAATAAAACTAAGATATATTGGTAAAATGAAGATAAATATTCAGCCAATTGAATTAGCAACTTTATGTATAACATAACCTTCGCTCATTCATTCTTTGTACCCTAAACTAAACTTAAATGTCCAGTCTTGAGCCGGGCGTGGTGGCGCACGCCTTTAATCCCAGCACTCGGGAGGCAGAGGCAGGCGGATTTCTGAGTTCGAGGCCAGCCTGGTCTACAAAGTGAGTTCCAGGACAGCCAGGGCTATACAGAAAAACCCTGTCTCGAAAAACCAAAAAAAAAAAAAAAAAAAAATGTCCAGTCTTAACATACTCAGATTCAAGTCCTCTGACGATTTAGACTAAGGTTGGTCTTTCAGTATTTTCTGTTAGTTTTATATAATGGTTCTCTTTTCTGGAATAGAAAATGTAAGCTAATTTGTGTAATAAATAAGAAGCCTTCAAACCAAATGCCTTTACACATATTACTAACTGATAATGACTAGCTAATATGAAGTCTTAAATTTATTTAATCAAGAGATTAAGATCTTTAAGTCAACATGTCTGTCTCTACACCAATATCATGCAGTTTTTATCACTATTGTTCTGTAGTATAGTTTGAGGTCAGACTGGAGGCCCCAGGGAGTTTAGAGATCTGGTGAGGTAGGGGGTAGAGTGAGGGGACATCCTTTTGGAAACAAGGTGGTGGGGAGGAGATATGGGATGGGAAAGAGTCAGAGGGTAGACCAGAAAGGGGATAAGATCTGGAGTGAAAAAAGAAAAAGATTAAATAAAGTTTAAAAAAATCTTTAAGATCTCCACTAATCATAAAATAATAAAGGCTAGTCTTATGTTTATACTCTAATCAATAAGCTCAAGTCTAGATTTAGGGAGTTTGATAGAAAAAAATGGCTTTTGGCTCAGTTTAAATTTACCCACTCACATCTGTATGTCTCCACCCACATAAGACAAAGCTATTTCTGACCAATATGTGTAGAAAGCTACTCTATTGTCAAATCATTTGTCAAATAAAAACTCATAAAGAGAGCGTATGTACTACAAATCAAGAGCTTAGAACATCAGGGATTCACTGTTTGATTATGACAGAACAATATGCTTGAATCTTTCAGCGACTAATTAACACCCTTGATCAGTGGCATTTTCATATAATAGTGCTTCATTCTGTAGACGCTAATTGTATATTAGATATGTTTGATCAGTATTAAAGAAGTTGATTGTAATCTATTTACAGTAATGTGATGGGTATTATTCTACTTCCTTACTGCTCTACATCTATAGCTTTGTGGAGTCTAATAATTTGATGAAATTTCCCATCTGTCTTTTATAAACAAAGTACAAACATATTAATTAACAAAGAAGGAAACTGAGATCATAGTAATAAAGGGAGTAGTTTTAAAATGCCACTATCCCTGAGTTTAACATAGGTATTAGCATAACAAAGCAGATTACTTGGGAAGGTCAAACTTAACTCTTATAAGGAACAAGTTTGGACTAAGAGGTAGAAGTTCACCAAAGGTAAACCTTATATGAAATCAGAAATCCCAAATTCTTCAGAAGAGGACTTAAAAGTTTTTATTCCAGGGATAAAATGTCACTGAAACCCTTTGTAGTTGATCTGATACTAATAAGCAAGAACTGATAGCTGAAAACAAATGTGTTTGGCATGGTAAAAGTCTCAAAGAGATGAGAAGCTGTGCATCTCAAGGGCTTGCTTGTTCTTATGAATGGATCAGACTTATGAAATGAATGACTCATGGCTAACAAAGTACAATGATTTCAGGACTTCAAGCAGCAGAGGATAGTCCTGCAGTAAAATGACAGTTTGTTGTTGTTGTTATTGTTGTTTTGTGTTTGTTTGTTTTTTGTTTGTTTTCTCTCACTGTATGTCTGTATAGACACCCAATATAGTGCTTTGCCTTGAATGGAACCTGTTCAAGTGACAGCTGTCCCGTGTGTTGTAAATCCCTACAAAACATATATTAAAATTTAACACTAAGACAATACTATTCAGATGTATTATAAGTCAGAATTATCCTGCCATCAAGGTTAGGAATTAGTTGAGGGGAGTTTCCTCTCCTGCTGCTCTGTCTTTGCAGTATGAGACAACATTTCTTTCTGAAGAAAGCAGCTGCAAGCCCAAGCTTCAGGAACTCATCATGCTGCAGCCTTTAGTTTAGACTTTCCCTGTCATCATGATTTCAAAGAAAAGATGAATATTATTATATAATTTTATTAAATATGTTAAATATTAATTACTCATTGATTGTATTTTGTTATAGCAACATCAATGGACTGAAACAATGACTATCTTTCATTGCCTTTAAAACTGAGACAACATTGTGAAACCTCCAGTAAGAGAGGAAGATCAGTTGACTCTCAGCAAGGATCACTTCCTTAACTTTCAGGTTTTGATGAAACTGTAGCAAGTGAGAGCTAACTCACTTTCATTCATCTTGATGGACTCTCTTAACTTCCAGAGCTCAGTGGCTCCAAAGAAAATGTTGGAAAACAGGGAGTTCTTTAGAAAACATTCTTAACCTGTCCCCAGTCTAGTATGTCATAGCAGAATTAGTCCTTGAATTACACTTAAATGGTGATCTTTAAGAACTTATATTATAAAACATTATATCCCACTTAAATTGGTAGATCTATTGACTGATGTGAAACCTCAGCCAAGCAAGCATTTACAGGGACCCCAGAAAATCTCAGCGGGGACTAAATGCAGTCTACTCTTTTTCTTCCTGTGTAGCATTGACTCAGTCTCACCTGATTATTAGTATCTCTCATCCAGGAGATGGAGTGATAGTCTTCTCTGCTATTGAGTCAGTTTTGTGAAGAGATCAAAATAGCTCAGAAGTGGTTCCAACTTTTAATTCAGAAAAGCTATGATTATATTCTTTGTAAATAAAAAAAAAATAAGTCGTTGAACAACAGAACCTCCAAGTGACTTCATGAAACAAGGAGCAAAATTTCCTCAAATTATAGAGAAGACCGCCTCAGTTTCCACTATATTTGCTAGGCCTGAACATCATGAATATGGGAAAGAAATAACACAATACTGTGTATTTTAGTTTTCAAGTACATAAGGTTCTGGGGAGGACCCCAACAGCTCTCTCATTCTAACAATGAATCACATTCTATGAAATCAGTAACTATTGATTGCTGAAATCTGAGTAGAGCAGAAAGTCAAAGGATATATGTGAACCAACTCAAAAGATAGCCTGTTAGAAGCAAACTTTGCAGAGTTATGAATGAGGCATATCGTCCACACATAGATGCTCACAGGTGTGCTGAGGGTTGAAGTGCAATTCCTCACACAGCTTGTGTATATTCTAGTAATAAAATAGAGGTATCAGTTATCCACCATTGTATAAGAAATTAGTCCAACACTGTACTGGGTGGGTTTTATCAACTTGACACACATACCTCGACATATCTGAGAAGAGAGAATCTAAATTATTCATCTGAATCTTCAGATGTGAGTTACAACATCAAGTAACTACAAAAATTACCACTTCCCTCCAAAGAGACTTCTCTTACAGCAATGAAGACCATCACAGAAAATCAAAACTGGACATAATGCAAAATTTAAGAGATCATAGGAGGTCAGTCCCAATGGATACATCTACATCACAGCTCCTGTATTTCTGGTTCAGGAAACATCAAGGAAGTGGGGACAGAAAAATATTAAGAACCTGAATACCAGAAAGACTTTTATGAAATTGTCTCTTCTAGAACTGACTCTACATAAATAAAGAACAATGGCATTATCGATAGACCTGATAATGTAGAAGGTTGTAGGTAACAAATGACTTCTGAGAGGGAAGAATTGACCTCTTGCAGAAATGAACCCTCCTAATCAAACCAATTGGTCAGCCCCCATAGGATATACACTTAAACAACAACAACAAAAATAGATTCAGCATTTGTTCATTTGAATACACACACACACACACACACACACCAGTAATCAAACTGAAGGAGTCAATTAATTCGAGATTGTGGTGGACATGAAAATGTTGGAAGGAAAAGATGGGAGGGTGGGGGATGAAAGAAAACAGGGAGAAGTGAGGTTATTGTATTTTAATTAAAATATATTGTATAAAGGAAAGAAAATAACCCATAAAGAATGATAAAAGTAGAATGGATTCAAAATTCTACATAGAAACAAACTAATGACCTTGGACATAAATTACAAAATTGGTAACCTGAAATGGGCTTATACATAACAACTAATAAGAATTTTCATAAAAGCACTTGAATGAAACCTTGAGTTGACCAAAATGACAATGCAGCCACTCTCAGAAAAACATCCATAAGTTTGAAATATAAAGCCAGGATATAAATGATCTAACATGGGGGAAAAATATACAGGAAAAAGGAACCTCTTTAAGATTTGTTGTTAGGCCAGTAGGACATTTTACTAATGACTAATGTCGAAAGGCACTATCCACTATGGGTGCTGTCCAGAGTAGCAATGGTTGTATAAGGAAGCAGAATGAGTAAACCATTATGAACAGTCTAGTAAGTAGCCTTCCTCTGTGACCTCTGTTTTAGTTTCTGATTTCAGTTTCTTCCCTTGAGTTCCTAATGAGACTTCCCTTTGTGTTGGATTACAACTGTAATCTAAAATAGACTCTTTCCACCCTACATTGATTTTGGTCATGTTTTATCACAGCTAAAGAAACTCTAACTAAGACAAACATTAAGCCACTTGTGTATCTCTTATCTCAACAGTTTCAGAATGTCATATATACACTTAAGCTTCTCATAAAAATTATAATCTAATGTCAGACTGGGTTCCTTTTGGACAGACACTCCCAAACTGTGATAGCTTGGTGTCTTACTTAGGGTTACTATTGCTGTAATAAAACACCATGACAAAAAGCAATTTTGTGAGGAAGAGGTTGATTTCACTCATTGTTCCATGCAACATTTCATCACCAAAATAAACAAGGACTGGAGAAAAACAAAGAATGAGCCTAGAGGAAGGAGCTGATGCAGAAGCCATGTAGGAGTACAGCTTACTGGGGTGCTCATTATGACTTGCTCAACCTGCTTTCTTATTGATGCTAGGACCACCAGCCAAGGGTTGGCACCACCCATAGCACATCAATTACAAATCCTACCGGCTTGCCTATAGGCTGATCTTATGGAGGCATTTTCTTTTCTTTTCTTTTCTATTTATTTATTTATTTTGTTTTTTAGAGCCAGGGTTTCTCTGTATAGCCCTGGCTGTCCTGGAACTCACTTTGTAGACCAGGCTGGCCTTGAACTCAGAAATCTGCCTGCCTCTGCCTCCTGAGCGCTGGGATTAAAGGCATGTGCCACCATCGCCCGGCTGGCATTTTCTTTTCTTTAAATTTAATTTTATTATTGTTATTTAATTATTCATTTTACATCCATCTCACTGCTCCCCCTCCCTGTCATCCCATCCCATAACCCTTTTCCCACCTCCCTTCCACTTCTCTTCTGAGCAGGTGGGAATCCCCCTGGGTATCCCCCTAACCCTGGCATTTCAAGTCTCTGTGAGAACAGACAAGGCAGCTCAGCTAGTAGAACATATCTCACATTAGGGCAACAACTTTTGGATAGTCCCTTTTCTACTTGTTCAGCACTCACATGAAGGTCAAGCTGCACATCTGCTACACATGAGCCAGGAAGCCTAGGTCCAGCCCATGTGTTCTTTGGTTAGTGGTTCCAACTATGAGAGCCCCAAAAGTCCACGTTAATTGACTCTGTTGGTCTTTCTATAGAGTTCCTAGGCCCTTCAGGCCCACAATCCTTCCTCTTTTTCGTACATAAGAGTCCCCATATTCCATCCACTGTTTGGCTGTGGGTGTCTGCATCTGTCAGAGGCAACTGCTAAGCAGAATCTCTCAGAGAACAATATGCTCCTGTCTACAAGCATAACAGAGTATGATTAATAGTGTTAGGGATTGGTGCTTTCCCAGGGGATGGGTTATTTGTCAACCATTCTCTGTCTCTGCTCCCTCCCTCATGCCTGCATTAGTAGTAGACAGAATAAATTTTGGGTTGAAAGTTTTGTGGATTGGTTGGTGTCTTTATTACTCCACTCCAGTTCCTGTCTGACAACAGATTCCATATCCCCAAAGTAGGAGTCTCCACTAAGGTCATCCCATTGATATTTTTTTCACTTTCTTTTCTTTTTTCATTAGATAATTTTTTCATTTATGTTTCAAATGCTATTCCAAAAGTCCACTATACATTCTCCCTGCCCTGCTCCCCAACCCACCCACTTCTGCTTCCTAGCCCTGACATTCCCCTGTACTGGGACATAAAATCTTCTCAAAACCAAGTGCCTCTCTTCCCATTGATGTCCTACTAGGCCATCCTCTACTACATATGCAACTAGAGACACAAGCTCTGGGGGTTACTAGTTACCTCATATTGTTGTTCTTCTTATAGGGTCTCCCATATCTGAGAGGCATTTTCTTAAGTGAGGTTCCTGCTTTTCAGAGAACTTCAGCTTGAGACTGGTTGACTTAAAAGTAACCAGAACACTTAGATTTTTATTTTCTAACTTTGTAATGGCACATTAGGCATTCCTTTAATGTGTGTTTAATACTGTGCACAATGCTACAATGCAACAGAGGTTCTCATCTGTCACCTGACCATAAATATAAACAATGGTCCATAGATTTCTAAGCTATAATACTTGATAACTGGATGTGTTAAAGGTACTTTAAATGGTGATATTTTTCCATTTATAACAAGTTCATTGAAATATACATTTATTAATCATGGACATCCATATTAAGGTATCTGCATGGTAGTTACAGATCTCTATTAGTTAGCCAGTGCACCAAAGTTTCAAGACCTTAAATTGTATTTATTATCTTATACTTTCTGTGGTAAGAACATAAGCTATGCATTAGCTGGGTGACTTCTAACTCTTACATTGAAATTGAAGTATTATTTGGGGTTGACTTCATGTTAATGTCAATGCTAATGTCTGTTAGTAAGATTCTGGTTCTCTCTGGACAGTAATAGGAGACACCTAATCATTGTAGTGGGATCACTGCAGGTGACTATTCATTCGGAGTGTAGCAGATTCTACATCCATCAAATAATGGGTAAATGCATAAGAGAAAAGAAGGACAGAAAGAAGGGATACATTATGTCATACAAACTTACCACCATACAAACTAACCTACAAAATACATTAGCTAAATACACTATCACTGTTCAACTCTCCTGATATTATACCTGCTTTGATTTCCAGGGGATTTATTATAAGCTATGTGTTTGAGATAGCTTCTACATGAATGAACCAAGATTAGAATCTTTCTAGAATGTTTCCCACTGGTGGATAGACACAGCATGAGTACTCAAATGGATCCATTTCTGCCCACTGCTGAACAGTAATCACAATTTGTTCCCTGAGTTTCTCAACATCCCAGGAATAACTCTCAATGCAGCACTTCCAGCTGACTCCTCCAATGCTCCAACCTCCCCATTTTCATTCTCTTTCAAATGTGGCACACACTGCCTGCTTTATCTCCTTGGTTGCTATAATACTCCTTTGCTCTGCCTTTTATTACTATTTCTTTTACAACGTCTACATTTTAAGTATTGTTCTAGCATCTCTTGCTCAGAGGTACTGCCTTATATAAGCAACAGTTGCATGGAGCCTGTTTATTTGCTATTCAAACTCTACTAGCACTCAAAATTAATCACAAAGACACCATTCAAACAGAAATGGGGCATTGCTCTACTCTGAAGCTCTGAAGATATATTTCTGATAACTTTCTCCCCTAATAGGCATCATCAGTACAGTTTAGTTTGAGGCATTCCCATGGAACAAGAGTCAAAACTGCCTTTCTGGTGCAGCAACCCTTCCAATTTAGCCTCCAGAGTCAATTGGTAAATAGATACAGAGGTTATTTGTCTATTGTCCTAGAGAGATAAATTGATAAATCCAAAGACAGTGGGACCCTATAAATGTTACCAAATTCATGGTGTGTTGTGGGATTTATCTTGCCTCCTTAGCCTGTGTCTTTTAAAGGCATCTGCTGTGCATGCTATTTCCTGCTCACTGGGAAAAAATAGTGCCATGCTATTACTTCAATTGTTTTAATATTCAGTTGTGTATCGAGCAACTCAGGACATTTCTGGACTTTATTAAACATAGAATCTGAAGGATCCAAAGCTGTTCTTCTAAAGGCATCTAATTTCCCCTTGCAGAAGCACAGTGGGTCTTCTGCTTTTAAAAATAGGAAAAGCATTGTCAAGATGAACAGCTGAACCACGGGTGCCAGAGGCTATGTGGATGTGGTAGCATGCAGATAAACTTCCAGAAACTGAGCTACAATTAATAACGCCATCTGATTAAGTTTGCAATAATTTCCTGTCATTTTCACAGATCCATCTGGCTTTTGCTGCGACCAAACAAGTGATTTAAAATAGGGATGTGGTAGGAAGCACAGCCCTGCATCTTTGAAGTCTTTGAAAATAACGTCAATCTCTTCCTTTCCCTGATGGACCTGATATTGCTTTTGGCTCCTTGCCTTGATGAAGCATGGTCTTATATCCAAGGACTTCTTGTCCTTTTCCACCATAATAGAATATGTCCCGGAGGTAAGGGAATTAAGAGGAGGTGGTCAGTAGCTACCTATTTGCACAATGGACAATGAAGAATCAAGAGTCCTCAATTCATATTAGCAATATCCTTTCTGGTTACACACATTCCTTCTTAGATCATTCATTTGTAACTGCCTATGATTCCTTCTAAAAGATATATTTTAGCTATGAGGACTGGAGACATGGCTTATTGGAGAAGAGTGTTTGTTGCTCTTGCAGAGAATTGTTGAAGGCTTTTTCCCACCATTCATACCAGGTGTTTCACAACTGCCTATAAGTACAGTAGAGGCAATAAGAAAGATATTTGGATGGGGCTGGAAATGTGGTTCAATCGGTAAAGGGCTTGTCTAGAAAGCATGTGAACCTTCATTTGATCTTTAGAATACTTCCCTATCACTTACACATTTTCACAGTGGCATATGTCTTTAATTCCTTCACTGAATGTTACCTGAAGACAAAATGGATTCCTAAGCTTAGCTTGCTGACCATTTAATTTAGCCAGATTGATAAACTCTAGGTTTCGTGAGAAGCTTTATCTCAAAAACCAAAGTAGAGCGTGATTGATGAAGGCACTCGACATCAACCTATGACTTCCACAATTATCTGAACATGTGGACTCACTGACACAAACACACACCACTCACAGAGACACTTGGAGTTCCTAATAAAAGGCCTACCACTTACAGCTGGGGGCAGAATTTATGTAGGGTAAAGTTGCTTTCCAAACTAGGGTTATAAAGTGTCTACCTGTTATTCAGAGGGTGTGAAGAACCTCAATTGTGGCTCCTTTTGTACATGTATTATTTTCCTCTAACCACCAGTGTGGTTTTCAATGATGTAATGGTTGTTTTAAGTCTTCCCTCCTTATACTCACGGCCTTTACTTAGCTCCCCATGTATGTCTTAACAAAAAAGGTGGTTTAGGACTGTTTCAAAGGTCTTTGTTCCTTGGGTGTAATAGAAATGAGGTAATCATGCAATTTCCTCTTCACACTATCACCACAGTGTGTAAATGCCACAGCAATTGGCTATCTCCATACCTGGTCTCCCAGCTGCACCTTCCTATTATGCTGCCTGTGCCAGCAAAGGAGATCTTCAATCTGCATGTGGATCCCCTTGTAATATTTCAGTGAGGAAGCTTGCTTTTTGTTGTTGTTGCTGTTTATTGTAGTGATCCACAAAGCCTGTATAATAAATGTACATTTGTGTATTTACAAATAAAGTACGTGGAAGAAGGTTGTGTTTCTCACTTGCAGCCCTTCTGGCTGTATTTCTTGATTTCTAGGAGATAGATATAACCCAGCTATCAAGGAGAGTAAGCTAAAAAAAAATGGGAAAGGTTACAAATTAAATTTAATAGGGAAAATGCCTCTGCAGATGCAAGGTGACAGGTGATATAATATTGGTTCAAAGATTTGCACCCAGAAAAGCCTGCATTCAAATGTAACTCCAGAGACTGCTAATTGTATAATATTGAGACAGTGTTGCAACTTATTTTCATCTTGGTATCTTCTTTTCTAAATTAAATAAGGATAAAAGAGAACCCACCCTGCCTTGTTCTGATAGAGATCAGAAGAGTTGCTACAATCTTAGGTCCACAGTGTATAAAACAATTTAAATAGTGACTATTATCAGAATTCTTCAAAAAGTTTTTGTGTTGCTCTGTGCAGGCTTGTACTGGACAGCTTTGACTGTCCACTTGACACCAGATAAAATTACCTGGGAAGAGAGTCTTAATGAGGAATTCTCTAAATTAGGTTGACCGGTAAGTACCTCTGTGGTGGATTGTCTTGATTGTGAAATGAGGTGAAAATCCTCATCCTGAATTTGAGCACCATCACTTCCTGGGCAGGTCTTTAGTTGGGTAAATATGAAGAAAGTTTGCTACTCTTAAGTAGCAAGCAGAGATTCCTGCATTTATTCTTTCTTTTATTTTGACTTTGCCTTTACTTCATCCACAATAATGAGCATTTTAATTTTTAATCAATCACAGCAGCAGAAAGTTATGGGCTGTAATAAAATATTACTTTAGACCAGACTTAAACATGAATTTGTTCCCACAATTCTTTAGGCTTTGAAGTCCCAAATGACAGCATCTGCTGACTCTTCCTATCAGTCTAGCCTATTGATTTGCAGGTAACCATCTTCTGACAATGTTTTGACCAGAGTGAGCTATGAAAGAATTAAAGATCATGATGTGTCTTTCTTCAAGTAAACTAATCCCATTCTGAAGCTCCACCCTAATAACCTTATCTAATCCAAATCCAAAAAAGATTACACCTCATACTTCTAGCACTGACTTTACTGTAGGAATTTTAAAGATATTCAAATCATCCCATTCCACTAATTATTAAATTATACTCTAAAATTTTACGTGTATGCTATGAATTAATCTGCAAATTATTCATGCATTATTCCATGTTAATATTTCTGTTTTGTGCATTTAGAAAGCTCAGGCTGGGATACCCTGAATGGGTGGGCTCCAATCTCTGTTTCCCCCACACTACTATGGCACCATGATGCAGTGCACTTCAGAATAAAAATTACTGCCATACTTTTACATTATTATATGGCTGTGTAGCTATCTATCCCCTCTAATGGAAGGTTTTCTTCTGGAAGCAGGAGGGAACCTTCATAAAACTCATGAAGCTAAGGAAATTTACAAGGCTTGAGGGGTTTAAAAAGTTGCAAAGTCATAAGACCCCTCTGCAGAATTATGTGAACATTAAACATTTGTTGAAGGAGAGGAGATATGTATAAGTATGAAGATCCAAGCTTTCTGGACTATCCTGTATTACTTCTTTTCCTTATGTTTTTATCATATGCAGGAGACAAGAACCACTATTGAAGTTGCAATTCATAATTATTACTTTATATGCATTTGTGCAGGCTAGGTTTTATTCTCATGATACCTGCCAGAGTCACCTGGGAAGAGAGAACAGCATGTGAAAAATGTCTTCCATCAGACTGGCCAATGCTGATGTCTGCAGGGCATATTCTTGATTGATGATTGATGTAAGAAGGTCCAGCCCACAAGGCCCATGGTATCCCTGAACATCCCTGGCCTGCATTATAAATCAAACTGGGCAAGCCATGAAAAGCAAGTCAGTAAACAGTTTCCCTCCATGATCCCTCTTGGAGCTCCTTGAGTGCCTGCTCTGACTTCTCTCAGTGATTGATAGGAATAGATCTTGTAAACAAGTTGCTTTGAATCCACCCTTTCCTCTTCAAGATGCTTTTGGTCATGGTGTTTATCTCAGCCACAGAAAACAAAGGAGGACTGGGTATAACAGGTAACAATAATCCTCTGGGTTTATGTTATTAGTAGAATAATAGCTGCTAACTTGTTTCAGTTGTTATGAGAGTGGAATAAAATATAAAGTCCTTAGTCTAGTCCTGGACATAGAGATGTTGTACAGTTGTTGCACTCTTGTTTCAGTTGTTATGAGAGTGGAATAAAATATAAAGTCCTTAGTCTAGTCATGGACATGGAGATGTTGTACAGTAGTTTCACTCTTATTCTGATGTTTATTTCTGATATTTTCTGTTTATTTTCTATCAATCAGTTAATTTTGCTTATCTACTGCTTTAAGTTTAATAATTAACATGATGAAGTTATATCTTCTGCCTTAGTTGATAACTACTTGAAAAACAAGGAAAAAAATCTAAAGTTTGATTAATTTTGATGCTAATTTAATAAGAAACACTATATAGGTATATTTTTAAGTTGAAATCTTGAAGTTTTTTTTAAGATAATAATTACTATAAATAAAAAATTCAATTATTGTTTGGTCATAAAAATGCTGCCCATGAGTGATATTTTAATCTTAAATGAAGTAAAGCAAGGAAACATATTATCTAAGTGTTATATCTACATGTATTGAAAGTATTTACTATCTAGCTATCATAACTACCTACATATGTCAATTTCCTTATTCTAAATGTGCAATTTTTTTTGGAGTTGGATATTTTAATGTTCATGTTTGAGATAATTGAATTGTCATTAGTTTAATAACTGCTATAATTAAATGTTCAATTTTAATTTAGTATTTATAGAATTCTCTAACTTAATCATGTATATCATAATAAAACATTGATAGCAGTATACATGCATGTGCATGCAATATATCCTAAGTATGCTGTCATAAAAAAGCACAAGTTTTAGATAATTAAGATGCAAAATAGCTCAGCCTCGTGATCTTACAAAAATCACAAGAGCTACGGAGCCTGAGGGTTCACCTCTATGTCATGTGTCTCCTATATGACAATGAGGTTCCAACTGGGTTGTTTTTGTGATACCTATAGTTCTTTGTGTGAAAACTGACAGTGTGATATTTGGAAAAGTGTATGACTACTGGTTAATCACCAAGCCCACAAGCAAATTCCATCTCCATGTCTAGCTGGTGCCCTCTATAACATAGCCACTTCCTAATCTCTGTAGACTCTTCATTTGCATTACTTATTATACCTGAGGTACACTATTTCATCTTTAAAGCACATTTGGAAGCATGAACAATGACTAAATTTAAAGTATTATCTCTGTATTTATGGTCTTCTGTGGAATTTATGTAATTTGTGCACCTCATTTGTGTACTTGTTAAGTGTGCCATGTTTTAACTGAGTGAACATTATGGCAACCCTAAATTCTGCCAGCCTTTATGTTTGCAAGTACAAACGTTATTGCCAACAAAAACAGGTGCAATCTGTGCTGACTGAAAATATTTACTTCTACCTCCTCTAACCAAGAAATGGCACCAATTGTCAAGTCCTCCTTTAATGTCTTTTACTTATCATATCATATAAAGCATAGATGGTATATTTCCAGAATTGAACTCTAAAGAAATAATCAAGTGAATTTTATAGAATTTATGTTGTGCATCATATCACATTTGCATCCACTATTAATTTTAGCATCGATTATTCTGCAGACCAGGAGAAAATGAATAAAATAGCGCTCCATGCATACATACACAATATTCTAGTAAGGCAGCTTTAAACCTTTAAAAATAAACAACATATTTTTTGTCAGTTCTCTAGTGTTATCATTATGAAAATGTCCATGAGAAACATAAGCATGACATTTCTTAGATTTGAGAAGAAACAAGAGCTGTATATCTGCATCAAATGATCAAACTGTGTCCCATAAATATGCACAAATAACATGTCAATTAAATATAACTCCCTACAGTCATTTATTATTATATACTTCTTATCAGAGAACAGAAGTAATATGAGATAAAGACAGTGATTTTGTTTCAGGTACTCAAAAAGTAACACAAGCAATAAAATATAACAGTATAAAATGTGAATTTTCAAATATTATTTTATTTCCCCTTAGAAGTATCTATAGTGGATTTGATGCTTCTTGCTACCAGTACTGCAATATTATTTTGAAAACATCTTATTACATATGTAGATGATTACAAATATTTTACATATCTTTATATAAAATTTTACAGTATTAAATCCCGTTGCACATTGTTTTATGAATGAATAATATAATTTTGAGAGTTAACTCTCATGATGTATGTAGCTATATTTTGTCTGATTTCAGCAGTGGATAGAATTTCCATATATGAATTCAATATAATTTTAACAAGATTCTTCATTGCTATGTACCATAATAGTTTTTTAATATCAATGTAATCATGTTGCTATATATATGAATTGCTTATCTACCTCTTTTAACACACCTATTCATTATTAATCAAGAAAATCTCACAGTTCTTTAGATTTCTTAATTATTCTTTCAGGGTTTGGCATCATCTCACCATTTGTGGATAAGAGCAGAGTTTGACTTTTTAATCATTACCCTAATATATGGTACTTAGTCATAAATATCAGGTTGATGATTTCATTACATGAACACACACACACACAGAGAGAGAGAGAGAGAGAGAGAGAAAGAGAGAGAGAGAGAGAGAGAGATTCCTCTGCAGCCAAATATAAGCTCATAACTTTAGCTTAGTCTTCACAGGTGTTAGCTTTTTCATGATTTATAGAAATCAAGTATATTTAATCTAGTGTGTGTGTGTGTGTGTGTGTGCATGTATACACATGTATGTGCATGGATACATGTATATATAACCTCTATTTTCATGTTACTTAAGGAAATCCTTTTCAATATAAAATTGATAATTTTTAATATTCTTTTAATATACTTTTCTACAAGAAACAAAGATGTGTATTTTTTTTCATTTGGGGTGTAGTGTATGTGTGTGTATATGCAGTAGTCTGTAAGTCTACATTTTCAGAAGACTTCATGCTTTCTTCAGAGTTTCCTCAGAACTTACGCTGCATACAGACCAATTTTTCTATGCATTTCTCAACTTATCTCACACATTCTTAACTTTTACCTTTATTTAGCCAGGATCTGGTAGGAACAAAATTATTATATTGTTATTCAATGTTGTAAATCTTCTTACATACAATTATATATAAATATTTATATATGCATGCAGATTTTATATCTTTTTCAGCCAAAATTTAAAATCATGTATAAGAAAAATATATGACTTTAACAGCATATAACTTAGCTTCTGATGTTAAAAAGCTATCTTGTTTTTAAATATAATTTTTTTTTAGAATTAATACATAAATACTATGTTTACACCATTTGAACCTCTCTACATTTCCCAAACTGTCCCTGATAACTGTCTTCCTGCTCAGTGCTGTGATAATGTATTAATACCACTAATGTTTTTAAAGGAAAAAGTTCTGTTCAGGCTTCTATTATATCTTATTTATTTTATTTGTTCATTATTTTATCTTTTGTCTAAGGTTGAATGTTCAGTCATAAAAGAATAAATAAATGAACTCCAAAGTTGAATTTATCTGAGGATAAGTACTTGTAGAATTTTACATTCAAAACTTGGAATCAAAACATGGATAATCAACCTGCTCTATTACTTATAATGCCAGCAAACAAAAAAAAAATAAAGCACCATGCCTAAGTTTATTAACAGAAATTCATACATCAAAGGGCCATTTAACTAAGCTTTATTACTTGAAACAAATGTTCGGGTTTTACCAAAATTTATCAAAAAAATTAGAACCATGCCAGGAGTGGGGGAAACAAAGCATTCTAAAGGAAATAATAAAAATGAACCAGAACCAAATCAGATGTTACAATGTATTGAAATTATCACACAGGCACTGATAAAGGAGTCATGTGTAAAAGGATCTAATAAAAAGTTATTCAAGAAGAATATATAGATATATTCCATACATAAAGAGATGAGATCTTTATAGAAGATTCACTGATCAATAGTAACCCAACTATGGTGCAACATCGAACCACACACTCAGAAAATGGAGGTGGGAAGACCAGAAACTCAGAGTTATCTTTGCTGAATCGATTAAGTTGAATCCAATTAAAGATACATGAGACTCTTCCAAAAAAGATAAATACTAAAAACTAAGTTCTAAGACAAAACTTAGGAGTGTCCTGATAGGTGTGTGGATACACCAGAACTGAAAAGAAACTTGTAAATGACACAATCAAAGTTAGGGAGCCACTGTGAACATAAAACAAAAAATGTACTGTATATGAAGCATCATATCTAAAAATGGACTTGTATTTGATTTTTAAAAGTTTATTGAAATACCTAAGGCACCTTATTAAATGTTACTGGTATATAAAATAGAGTTTAAAATATAATAATCTAATTAGTTAAACGAAACTGTACAAAGGATGAAAGAAGATTTAGAACACCATGAAGCAAAGAGCATGTAAGCAAATAGAAAACCATTTGATAAATGGCAAATTTAGTATAGCAGTAATTAAATGCAAATAGCCAAAATACATCAATTAAAAGTCAGCAATTCAAAGTGAAGAATAGCTAAGGAATGTGGCAGGGTCACTGAAGAGCCTTGCTCTCGGAGAACTTTCAGTAAATAGCATGCTTCTCTCCAAGGCAAGAGAGAGACCCAGTTACATTCTGTCAAGAAAAGCCAGAAAAAATTAGTTGTTGGAGAATTGAAAATATATATAAAGAGTAAAGATGCCAGAGAGATAAGAAGACAATAAGGATGCTGTGTTCTCATTCTCTCAAAAATTTGTCAAAGCCATGCTTATTAGTCAAAGCAAAATATTCTTGTTCTTAATGAAAGTCAGAATGGATACACACACATGCAGATGTCCATGTTCATATGCATGCACATGTATGGATACACACACACACACACACTCACATACACACACACATACATTCACACATATATTCAATGAAGACAAAAATAAACATGTTTTTAAAAATAAGTAAGAACCTGGAATCTTGGGAGTACTTTCATTTCATATAAAATGGGAAGTTAAATCCTCATATATAAAGATATGTTGACCTGAAAACAAAAGAGTAATGAATATACTAATGAAAGGGTGTGGTGAGTTAGAAAGAGGATCCGTGTAAAACAAACAAGCAAACAGGCAAACAAAGACTAAACCAATCAGTATTCTGTAGGGATTCAGGATGACATTTTACTGGAAAATGGTGGAGAATTAGTAGATGATGTCATGGGTCATGGGAGATAGGAAAATGGCATCTTTGAGCAAAGAATGCATAAATGCTCTTACTTTGTGGGGAAATAAAAGGAACCTATGACACAAGAAAAAGAGGTAAAATCCTGATGAAACAGACTATGGGTAGTGGCAGGTGGACCAAAATAAGAACTGAGGCTAACATACTAAGGCTAGTATACATAGAAATTTGCTATCATATATATATGATAAAATGCAATCATCTAAAGTAGGGTAGGCATCAACTTATGCCCATATCAGGGCCATGAACTGTAGCATGCATTGAAAAGGGAGAGGGGAATTGAAATGAGGATGGACAGGTCAGGAAATGGTTGATGCTATAATCATTTATAATTTATTGGGAATTGCTCTAAAACAAACACACAACAATATTACAGTTAAAGTTGTACAAAGTGTGTGGCTTTCGATAGGATTCAGTAATTCTAATTCCTAACTTCTTTATCATAAAACACTTTACATTGAAATTACAAGCTTTTTAACCCACCGCCCATCGTGAATCTCTCTATTCATTATATCATTATTTATAATTGCCATCTTAGTTGTTTTGGAGAATGGACTTTGCTAATGAGCTCCTTTTGAACACTCCGAGCCTCTCTGCATCATGCTTCCTTTCATCCTGGGCTTGGTATAAACTTGATTTTTATTTGTACTGCCCTTTGACACTTCAATTTTCTGTTTGCTTTTTAAATCCTAGCTAATTAGAGCATTTCACATTCTTCATGATAAAGAAGTTCTTGCACAGGGCATGTAATTAGAATATCTGATGACAAGAGCTGGTATTTTTAACACCCCAGGGTTGAAAGATCATACCTCAGAGCAACATCTCCCCTCAGGATGTTTTGCATTTGAGCAATTAACCTCCTGTTCCGGACACGGCCCACTATTCATCTCCTAACATCCCTTAGCTAGGATTATTTCAAAGTCTGCTCTTTTATCGCCTTTTATCAAACATAGTGAACCCTTAGGTCAAAGTAAAAAGGCCCAGAGCGAAAACCTCATCATCGTGCAGAAATGATCATAGCGCCTTTTATTAGAAATGTATCATTGAAAGCCTCCAAATTGCCTTTTGCCCTACATAAAATTGCTACACTCATGTTTCATTATAGTATTGAAGTTACTTCTTCATTAAATTATATGTTTGTATATAAACACTTGTGCATGCAACCACATATAGGTGCACAAACTCATTCCAGACACACATCCACTACCTAGTGAGTCTCAGAAATTGTAAGGAGAATTAGGGTCTTCATAAATGTTGATCCAGAACAGAAATGGGTAGCTAGAGGCTTCTGTCTCCACACAATATTGTCATCTCATTCCTTCTTCAAGGATTTCACTTAGTGTCTATGTAACACATATTCATTTCATAAGCATTGCAATTTGTGTATTTTGAGTGCAGTCATTGAAAACAGTAAAACATAAAGTGGCCAGAGTGGCATGCATCTGTCCTTGCTGCTACTCGGGAAGCTGAGACAAGAAGATTGTGTGAGCCCAGGAGTTGGAAACCACCCTTGAAAATATATCAAGAGACCATCTCAAAGACACAAGCAAACAAATGAACAAAATATGAGGATACAGCCATTGGTTGGATTCCTGTGTTCTAGTGAATAGCCTTATAAATATTGATATAAGGGCCGAACTAACTAAAATTGGTGGGCTATTGTGAAATAGAAAGATGTAGAATTAGGATGAGGATGTACTGGAGGAATATAAGTGTGAATTGAAGGGAGAAAAGAAGAGTATATATTAGCCTAATTTATGCTATACATATGTGAAATTTTCTGAAATAAATAACAAATATTAAAAAGACAATATCTAGGCATCAGAAGAGATAAAGGCCTTGAGCATTGTCACCAATTCAAGTAGGGTTCCAGAAGAAGAACACAGACTGCATCTGGACACAGATGCAACATTCACATCTTCCCCCAGGCACAGGAGAGACTTCAAAGAATTTGAAATAAGCAACAGCTCAGGTGTTGACAGGTAAACAGAAGGCCATTGAACAGGCATAACTGGGAGAGCAGCAGTGTTAAGAGAGTATTTTAATACATGGTGATGCAGAGTCAGGTAAAAGTATATTTCTAATCCAGTTTAATTCTATAAGATCAGTCTGAAGATCCAGGTGAAATATAACAAAATCTGAACATCTAGACAATCAAGAAAGCAAGAAAATATGCCTCCTGGTATTAGATAGTGATAAACTTTGAAAGCCTCGCACCAAGGTCAAAGGAGATACATGCAATTTTTCTCTGTATATAGCCATTAAAAACAACATCCGTAGTATCCCCCAAAATGGTTATATAAATTTATACTCCATACAAATTCCTGTATAGACTTCTCTATTCTTTACATATTGGCAACCCTTGCTGTCTTCCAATTTTTGACTAATATCCAACTTAATCAGTAGTGAGGTGATATCTCATTATGGATTTTTGTTTGTATTTCTCTGGCGGTTGTAGATACTTAGAAGGTTTTAATCCATGGACAGATAGATTTAAAGTATGTGATATTTATTATATAATGTGTATTATTCAGCCATAAAAATAAATATTTTATTTGGCATTAACAAGTGTGAACCCAAAAGACAGTATAGTAAGTGAAATATGCCAAGCATATAGAGAAAACACATTACAACTACACAGGTAAAGAAAAAAATTGAACTCATAGTTAAGGTATCAATAGTGTGTCTACAAATTCCAACTGATAATGTTCCCTTGTCTCAGTATTCACCACTACACCCCAATATCATTTTTATATGACACAGATAGGTTAATTCTGTCAGTCTTGCTAACCAGATTAATACAGAGGTAATTGAGCCAAAGATTAACTGCAAATCAGTGTCAAAGTTGTTCCTTCTAGCTATTAGGTGCCATAAGTCTTGAGGAGCAATCACTTCACAATGAATCATTACCCCATAAGCTACATGAAAACTACCCAGCCATCATTTCTCTTAAGATTGCATATAGAGGCAGGTATTTGTAATCTCCAAGAATTATGATTCAGTAAATTTCAATTTCAAAAGTCCTATTGTTAATATATCTGATAAAGCCAGTTTAGAGCCAGAGGTTGTACCACTGCCAAAGTCGGTCTTCAATGTACTTTTGAACAAACTCGGGTTAAAACGGCAAAACCTAGTTCCTTACTTCTCACATCTTTTCTTCCTGTTCATTATCTGTGCCTCTGTAGTTGAGTCCACCTCTCTGAAGCCTAAGGGGCATCTCTACTTTTATTACTCCTCCGCTGGATGCCAACAGGCAGCTGGAACACCCCACGGTACCATAATCCGAAGGTTTTATCACCTCTTCCATCATCAAAATTTATCTTTCACATCCAGACTACGGTGGTTCATCTTATTAATTAATTTAGTCAAAGCCTTCATGGTTTATTTAGGCTTAATTTGTTATCACTGCCAGTAACGTTCTCACTCACTGGGGATTTATTGGTTGAGCCCAGAGACTGAGCCCTGTGAGTCTTTCACAGACCTACAGAAAGAGAGCTACAAGAAAAGATGCGCAGCGGGAGAGGGTATGGAAGTGAAGTTTGTTTTCTTAAATTTACACTGGAATTATGGCTGTCTAGTCCATGGACATTTATGTAGAAAACTTCTGGGGTGTTTTCTCCGGAGAGAAGACCCCCTGCAGGTGGAATCCTGAGTTTGTGGTATAAGTTCTTCGACTTGAACTTAGAAATTTTAGAAAGAATGGATTCAAAAACCCATCAAACCCTCGATGGGAATCATTGACAAGTTATAGACATTTTAACACTGGGCAAGTGCCCAGAGAAGGTAATTGAAATGTAAATTATAAGTACAAATGGTCATATAAAAAAGCGAGTTTATTTTAAATTTCGTAACAGTCCAATGTGCAGTTATAAATTTGTGAGTTAAATCAGAAAGTTCCCCTTACCTGCTGTTCCTGGTTGGGGGACCAAGCATAGCTGATGGCTTCATTAGCTCTCTCCTGAGAATTTGCCAGATGTTACTGATAGTTCAGTACAAAGTGCCCTGTTGGATTGTTGCCTCTGAATTAAGAGAAAGCAGCAATAAATGAGCTACCAAGACATGGTTTCACAGTCACCCAGAACTGTAAAGTTTAGAATTTCATCTGCTGCTCCTGGTGTAATTCCCCCTATAAATCTATCAGGTTTTTAAATATTTCATATCTAAACTACAAAATATATTTTCCTTGATCTGATAATCTCATTAAATATTTTATGGATAAGATTTCTGTGATTCATTTACATAGTTTGCTACATTAAAATTATATGGCTGTATCAAGGCTAGTGAATAATTTCTGTAAAGACCAAGATAACAAATTCTTAGTTTGTGGGTCAACTAATTAATTCCATCATTAGAGCAAAAGAGATAAGAGGTAGATATGGATATGGTTTTGCTCCAATGACATTTTATTTACAAATAATAACAACAGGCTAAATTTAGACATAGGTCCATATCTGATGATGTTTCCTCTATGTAGTGATTTTATGAAAATTTCCAATAACATTTTATTTATAAATAATAACAAATAGGGTAAATTTAGCCAAAGGCCCATTCTTGATGATGATCTCTGTATTCAGTGATTTTAGGGAATTTCCAACTCATTATATTCTATGTTGTTTTGTTCGTGTTTGGTGCTTAAGACTGGTTGTGATTTGACCGACTCAGTGAAAGATTTTGAGAGTAAGATCTAACTCAATAATAAGTGGTAATAAATTTAGGATAGTCTTATGGAAAATAAATAGCTTGAAGACTATGGTTCTTTTTCTCTTATATGAACAAATATCAAAGTTCTCTTTTTGAGATATTATTTATTATTATTATTATTATTATTATTATTATTATTATTATTATATCTTTTTTTACAGTCCAGTTGTTATCCCCCCCCCAAGGGTCTGCCCTCTGACTATTCCTCATCCCATTCTATCTCCCCCATCTCCAAAAGGATGTACCCTGTCAACCAGACCACCCCACTTCCTGGGGCCTAAAGTCTCTTGAGGATTAGGTGCATCTTCTCTCATTGAGGCCAGACAAGAAGTCCTCTACTGAATATGTGTTGGGGCCTCAGACCAGCTCATGTATGCTACCTGTTTGGTGGCTCATTATCTAAGAGATCTGGGGGTGGGGGGGCAGGTCAGTTGAGACTGCTGGTTTTCCTATGAGGTTGCCCTCCTCCTCAGTTTTTTTCCAATCTTTCCCTAATTCAACCACAGGAGTCCCCTACTTTAGACCATTGTTTGGGTACATCTGCATCTGTCTCTGTCAACTGCATGTAAGGCCTCTCAGAGGGCAGCCATGCTAAACATCAGTAATAACATCAGGCCTGGAAGTCTCCTGTTGAGCGGGATCCCAATTTGGACTGGCCACTGAACCTTCTTTCCCTCAGTCTCTTCTCTATTTTTGTCTCAGAAGTTCTTTTAGATAGAAAGAATTCTGTGTCAGAGTTTTTGATTGTTGTTTGTATATGGGTTTCCAGAAACATTTAAAAATGATTATTTACAGGAATTAATGTCTTGCATAGCTATTATTGCTGTTCCCTTTATATGGAAAATAAAGTCACACAAAAGTAGTTAAAAATGTCAAAAGCATCATTATATTGACAAAATTCTTATAGAGTTAAAATTCAAATATTTATTGCAAATAATTCACTATGAATAGTGAGATTTATAGTAACCATGCAAATGTTTTAAAAGAAAGTAGAATTAAGTTTATTGTTTTTACTTGATGTTATTGGTGAAAATTAGCTCTCATTTTAAAACTTTTTCAATTCTGCTATTTGCTTGCAGACCTTGGCTCATTACACATGTTAAAGATAGTGTGTAATACATTTTTAAACATTGTATTAACCTGCAAAGATTTAAGTATCTTGCTCTCTTGACTCAATAAAGTGAGTACCACAAAATAAGGTGCAAATGACAGCTCTTGAAAATATGTTCTTAAATTTAAATAGAATTACATCATTCTGCCCTCTCTCGTTCTTCCTTCCAGCTCCTCCCAGGTACCTTACAGCCAACTTCTCTCATGTCCTCCCTCACTCAAATTTGTAGTCTTTTTGTCTTTGATTATTACACACACACACACACACACACACACACACACACATTAAATACAACCTGCTGAGTCTTTTTTTAACCTTTGTGTGTATATGGTTTCAGGGCTGAACACTCTGTACCAGACAACCAATAGAGCCTCATCCCTAGAAGACAAGAATTCACCCTCTCCCAGCAGTCATTAGGTGATTGTAGTATATGTCTCAGGGTGGGATCTGTGAAATATTCCATCTTCCACATTAACATGTCTATGGATATTACCATTCTCTGGTTTTGTTTAAATTTGCCACAGACTTCCTTATATTCTGGCTCTTACAATTCTCTGGCCACTCTCCACTGATGTCCTCTAAGCCATAAATGTAGGATCTGTGAAGCAAATATATCCATTGGGGCTGGGATCTCCCAAGTCTGTCGATCTCTGCATTGTGTCTAGTTATGTGTTTTCTGTGATGGTAACAGATTTTTTTATAATGAGAGGCTTCTTCAATGAGGGGTGATTGCCATACTAATCACTAATGTATACACACAGGGATAAGATTCAGGTAACACTTTGAAAGAAATAAGATTTGAAAAATAGGATAGTTCTGTTTTCAGACTGTTTCTTTTGTTAAATTAGACTCTGAGGCATCCATGGAGATCAAATGTAGTTCTCAACTAGATAACACAGAGCTGTTAAAAGGCTGCTCTTGGCCTGCCTAGCATGCTGGAACATCTCCACGCAGATTTTACTGGATATTCCCAGAGCTACATGCACTTAAGGGTCCTCTTCAGGTTAAGTGTTGATGAAATTGTCTGCTGCTTTGAGTTTTCTTTGATTCTTTTCTCAGATACTATGGAAACATTCTCAAATCCTAAAAACCTTTTCTTTAGGCTAACTTTCTTCTGCCTTTCAGGAAAAAAAGAAGAAGAAAACTATAAGCTTGGATAACAAGCCTTTACCAAAGCTTGATTTTTCAATAACAAAAATTAAAAATAATTATCAATATTATTTAGAAAGTAATTCACTTTTTTTCTCATTTACTTTTTACTTTAAAGGAAAGACAGTTTATTTTAAGGAAAAGACAGTTTACATTAAAGGAAAGACAGTTTACTTTAAAGGGAAAAAGGACAGTTATGTTTGCTTATTGAATTAGTGATTTCCAATACTGACTGTGATGATTGGAAAGAGCACTAAAAGTTTTCTAATCTAACTTCCCAAGAAGAACCTTCTTCACATGTTCTAGCTAAACCTCATGCAGTGGTTTGATCTCTTGCTCACTATACCATATGGTAGTGGTTGCAGTACAGAAGGATCTTTTCTTTATGAGTAAAACTTTATTTTTCTTTAAAATCGCCTATAATGTTTAGTAATGAAAATCAGTACAAATATGAACTTAGCTACCAAAGATGAAGTCTCCCTTTTTCCATGTTTTTTTTTAAATTGCTTAAATATTCTGCAGTGCCTTTCTCCTAGTACTCTTCTTGATTCATTTTTCCAGTCATTTTAGAATCCAGCAAAAGTGCTCTGCATTAAAATTTTATTTCTAGCCGGGCAGTGGTGGCGCACACTTTCAATCCCAGCACTTGGGAGGCAGAGGCAGTCAGATTTCTGAGTTTGAGGCCAGCCTGGTCTACATTGTGAGTTCCAGGACAGCCAGGGCTATACAGAGAAACCCTATCTCAAAAAAAAAAACCAAAAACCAAAAAACAAAAAAACAAAAACAAAAAAACAAAAACAAAAACAAACAACAAAAAAAAAAAACCAGAAAAAAAGTTTATTTCTTTATTTAATGTGGGAATGTGGGAGATAGTAGGTGTGATCATGCATGTGGAAGTCAGAGGACTATGGGAGTTGTTGTCTGCTTCTACCAAGCAGCTTCTGGAAATAGAACTCATTTTGTTAGGCTTGAAAACAAGTGTCTTTGCCTATTATGGGTTATCTCGCTTGTCTAGATGTACTCTGTTGTTTAAATATCAATTTTGAAAGATTCAGACTGATTATATTACACAATATAGAGTACGATGACTTACCTCAGCAATTATATTTGACTTAAAAGGATAGCCATCTTGCATGTTTATTAAACAAAAATTCCATAATCAACTGTTTTGAAAATATGTGAATAGACAAATTAATGACATGTTTAAAAATATGTAAATGATTAAGTGTTTGTGAACTTTCCTTGTCATTTGTTTCCAGATATGTAATATAAATATATTAATTATATACACAGTAATGGAAAAATTGGTATCTTATTATTATTAAGATTTCTCAAAATATAGTAAATTTTATTGATTTTCATATGAAAATAATTTGCATTTTACTGCATAATTAAAAACCAAAAACTTTTTAACTATGAAAAGCATAAAGATTAAATTCAAAACAGGCTGGAGTTGAGACAAAAAACTGCCTGGTCTACAAGTGTAAAGATATGAGTTCAAACCCCGATAACCACATCAAAAGCCAAGCATGGTGGTACGCGTGTGTAATCCTAGAGCTGGGTAGGCAGAAATGAGAGAATCCCTTGGGGCTCAATCACCAACCTGACTACTCTATTTTACAAGCCTCAGGTTATAATAAGAGGTTATGTCTCAAAAATTAAAGTCATTGTCTCAGACCCCTACACACATACACAGAGTTATGCACATTAAAAGCTCTTGTTTTAAATAATAAGTAAAGGGATGTAGTGAGAGGCTCTTTGTTATTTTCTTTTTCAAGTTTAAGAAATTTGGGGACAGAGCACAGTAATACCTATGGCATCTAAAAATTAATTAAAATGTGAAGCTTGTGAATTTAAGGAATTATGAGACAAATGACTGAAGAAAATGATTTATCCAGAATCTTACATTAGTTCTGTGTTTCTTTTTTCAGACAACATTTTAAAAACTATTATTGATCATATATACAAAGTAACTAGATATGAGGTTCACAACCTGTAAATTATGTACTCAGTAAGAATGTACTTCTGCTTCATTGCAGTTCCTTATCCCACTGTCCATATGGAGCAGAAAAATCAGTTTCATACATTTACCTTGGGGAATAGCAGAACAAGAAGGGAAGAATATGCCTCCTTCAGTAATTTCATGATGCAGAGACATAAGCCAGTCTGCACAGCTTAGCTTCATAGTGTCACCTTGCAAAACTGTCACTGCTTTTGGCCAAGCTGTGGAAATGTTGACTTTACCTTTCCAGGACCACCAAGTCTCGAAAAGTTAACTTCCATCACTGTTGTTCCTAGGGATAAAAATGTTCAGTCTGATATCATTGTTGTTGTTGTTGATGATGAGAGGGCTTTTAAATCTAATCTAGTTGCCGATGGTTTATCTCCTCTTCCAGATTTTGCTACCTGTATACTTCTGGAAATGCAGAAAGCAAGAACATTTTAAGGAAACTACTCTTTCTCTCTTCCATTGCACAGGGGCACACACCAAACTTGATGTATGTGCTTTGGGTATAAATTTATAGCACATTTTTCAAGGCATTCACTGTCAATTCAGCTACATTGCTATTTTCGACTGTTTTATGATGTCCATTTTTCTCAGTCTGACACTCTAGTGAATTCTAACACACACACATTCATTGGGGAAGTCCAAACACTAAAGAAATACTGGACTATCAATCAAGTAACAAACACTTACTGAGTTCCTACTTGGGAGCATTACTCTGGTGTGTGAGAATGATACAGAGAAATATAAAACATGGCTCCTGACATAAAAGAAAGAGTATGAGATTTTCTGAAGGCACACAGACATGCAAACATAGACACACACACACACACACACATACATACATAAATACACACACATGCACCAACATGTTAACACACATAGAAATATATACTTTTATAAAAACACACATATATGCATGACCACACATACACATGCATGCATACAAGTACATGTGCCCATAAGTTCTACTATGTTCAGAAGAATTATTGAATAGTAGCATTTTAATGTAAAACTAATGCAAAAATTTGTAGATCCTTAATTATACTGCTAACTCCAGATACATTCCAGTGTACTGTATTTGTGACCCTATTTCAGACAGCTATACATTGTTCCTTAAATATACCCTTAATTTGTCTCATCTGTTCACAATATATTGCTATCTATAAGAGCTAAAATAAACTTAAAAAAATCAAAAAACCAAACAACTTTCCTTTATTTTTTTTTAATTTGCTATTAGTCAGGCTCTGGCACAGACTCTCATAGGGCATCTATACTAGCCCCTGTCAGCAAGTGCTTTTTGGCATCAGCAATAGAGTCTGGCTCACATATGATTTTCCCTACCCAGTACTCCCCAGAGCTCTTGTCTCTAGCTGCATATGTATCAGAAGATGGTCTAGTCTGCCATCAGTGGAAAGAGACGCCCAAGAAGTGGGAGTGGGTGGGTGGGGGAGTGGGTGGGGGAACGTGTGGGGGACTTTTGGGATAACATTGGAAATGTAAATGAAATAAATACCTAATTTTAAAAAAAGAAATTAAAAAAAAAGTGTGAAAGAATGAGGAAGAAATGGTAACCTGTTGACTTGTCCTTCTTGGGACATGTCTCACCATACTGAACTAAAATTGACTGCTCAGAGTTCACTTATTTGTCTGGAAAAGCCTTAGAGTTGGCCAGTAAAATTGACTCGTGTCAGAATTGGAATAAAAAAGATGGAGCCATTATTTCCTGGAGGAGTTAAAGGCAGGTGTGTGGACAATGACTGTGTCCCAAAGGGATCCTGCAGGACTCTTTACTGTTGCAGGCTGAGATAGTTACCAAGGATGCTAGGAAATTATTTTAAATAATCACCACTTTTTGAGAACACATTTACCCATCAGGTCCCACTTTCTGTACTTGAGGTCGATTCCTTTGACTTTAACTCTTCCTAGCCTGTCACTTTAATGTAATTCGGTTTCCTTGTCTACTCCGGTTTTTGTATGATTCCATATTCTATTGTCCTGGCTGAATGAAAATGGCCGCACATGAGAATCTTCATGTAAGCAATAAGATGATTTTAAAAGGCCTGTACTCTCCCAGGCAAACATCTTCTGAAGAAAACAGAAACCAGTGCATATCTGCACCTAATTTCAAAAGCAAGACTTAAAAAAAAAAAAAGAGGATTGATAAGAGTTGCTGAACTTTTGGACCTTACCAAAAGTCAAAGATTCAAGATAGAAGTTCTCAGAAAACAAAGCCTAAGAGAATGAAGACATACAACACCAACCAAACCCAGCTACAAATAAAGCAAGCATATCAAGGAAGAAAATTGAAGTAATTAACTAAGAAAATAAAACAGGAGATAGCAAAGTCGCTACTACAGAGGAAATTAGAATATTTTGTAGAAACCAGACTAGCAGTAAATTAGTTAGAAACCGTCACAGTTATTTTGAAAGGATTGGGGAAATCAGTATATGTGGAGAATTTGAATATCTTCCTATTCACATTCCCCATCTTAAAGAGCTTTTGGTTCTGTGGTTCAGAACTGCCAGAGGTGTCAAAGTTTCAAGTTTTCATTTTAGATATCCTTGTTCCTTCCGTATTCTCTCCATTAAATATCCTTTTAACTATCAAAACCCAAGTTGTATTGTCATGCACTTCACCTAAGAATTACCATTAGCAGGAATTTAAAATGCCTCTGTCCAGGAGAGGAGCTAGAAGTAGTTACAGTACCTGCTGAACTGCTGTAACTTCCATACCAGCCTTATGGGATTCTGCTTCTTGCAAAACACATTGGACCAAGCACTCAAGGTGTGACCAATTTTATAAAACTTATATGGTGAGACCATTTTACAAACCCTATGATTTGTTCTCTGAATTTTATCAAATTAAATAGATGAAATCCATAAAACTGGAAAAAATATTTTCCATCCATAGAATTCTCTTTTTAAACAAAGGACAAGATTTAATTGGCTCTGTCTTACAGGTTCAGAGGTTCAGTCCATTATCCTCAATGCAGGAACATGGCAGCATCCAGGCAGGTATGGTGAAGGCAGAGCTGTGAGTTCTATATCTCCATCTGAAGGTTGCTAGTGGAAGACTCACTTCCAGGCAGATAGGATAGGTTCTTTTTTTCATATTTTTTATTACATATTTTCCTCAATTACATTTCCAATGCTTTCCCAAAAGTCACCCATACCCTCCCCCCCACTTCCCTACTCATCCATTCCCTTTTTTTGGCCCTGGTGTTCCCCTGTACTGGGGCATATAAAGTTTGTGTGTCCAATGGGCCTCTCTTTCCAGTGATGGCTGACTAGGACATCTTTTGATACATATGCAGCTATAGTCAAGAGCTCCGGGGTACTGGTTAGTTCATAATGTTGTTCCACCTATAGGGTTGCAGATCCCTTTAGCTCCTTGGGTCCTTTCTCTAGCTACTCCATTGGGAGCCCTGTGATCCATCCAATAGCTGACTGTGAGCATCCACTTCTGTGTTTGCTAGGCCCCAGCATAGTCTCACAAGAGACAGCTATATCTGGGTCCTTTCAGCAAAATCTTGCTAGTGTATGCAATGGTGTCAGCGTTTGGAAGCTGATTATGGGATGGATCCCCCAATATGGCAGTCTCTAGATGGTCCATCCTTTTGTCACAGCTCCAAACTTTGTCTCTGTAACTCCTTCCATGGGTGTTTTGTTCCCAATTCTAAGAAGGGGCACAGTGTCCACACTTTGGTCTTCATTCTTCTTGAGTTTCATGCGTTTAGCAAATTGTATCTTATATCTTGGGTATTCTAAGTTTCTGGGCTAATATCCACTTATCAGTGAGTACATATTGTGTGAGATCCTTTGTGATTGTGTTACCTCACTAAGGATGATGCCCTACAGGTACATCCATTTGGCTAGGAATTTCATAAATTCATTCTTTTTAATAGCTGAGTAGTACTCCATTGTGTAAATGTACCACATTTTCTGTATCCATTCCTCTGTTGAGGGGCATCTGGGTTCTTTCGAGCTTCTGGCTATTATAAATAGGGCTGCTATGAACATAGTGGAGCATGTGTCCTTACCGGTTGGGACATCTTCTGGATATATGCCCAGGAGAGGTATTGCTGGGTCCTCCAGTAGTACTATGTCCAATTTTCTAAGGAACCACCAGACTGATTTCCAGAGTGGTTGTATAAGCTTGCAATCCCACCAACAATGGAGGAGTGTTCCTCTTTCTCCACATCCTCACCAGCATCTGCTGTCACCTGAAATTTTGATCTTAGCCATTCTGACTGGTGTGAGGTGGAATCTCAGGGATGTTTTGATTTGCATTTCTCTGATGATTAAGGATGTTGAATATTTTTTCAAAAAAGTCCACACCTACTCCAACAAGGCCACACCTCTAAATAAGGCCATTCTCTTGGCCAAGCATATTCAAACCATGACACCATCCAAGCCAAGAAAGCATGTTTTTTTTTTCAAATGTTTACTAGTTGAAATATGTTATTTTTCTTTTTACTTCCTATCTAGTTTGCATTGACAGACATTCATACTTGGGTTGGGATTACGGGTCATTTTGTTTTTGAATATCATGTTTCCTTTCTGGATCTCCCTGGGCTCTAAGCTTATGTCTGGAAAAATAATTATTTTTATTCATAAGAAAGAAATCCCATAACTTAACAGAAACAACAAATAAGTCAATTTAAAATCATTAAAGTCTTGAATAGCCTCTTGTTCAAGTATGAACATATAAATGGCATAAATATATGAATAGATGTTCAGATTTACTAACCGTGAGATAACTTAAAATGAAAGATTTATTGAACTATCATCATGCAGTAAGAAGAATGGCTGCTATCACAGAAAGTGAAAATAACATGTGAGGGTATGGACCTTAGAGAATTTATGCACTCTGGATGGGATCAGCAAATGAGAAAACCATTGTAGAAAAATAAAATCATTGAAGATCCTCAAGAAAGCAAAATATAATTGCCAGCAACCCCACAGTTTTGAATGCATCTCAAGAGATTTAAAAGCATGATCTAACAGAAGTGCTTGGGCATTGCTACTTTTAGTAGTAGTATTAAGAGATAGCAAAAAGTGACAGGAACCAATGTTTCTATTGACTAATGAATGGTTCGATGAAAGTGTGGTATGGTCAATTGAATTGCTGAACCTTAAAATAGAAGCCTACTATTCTAGACACTCTCTAAAAGGTATCTATACACATATATTAAAAAGTTTTAAATGGATTGACCCTATGGCAGGCAGACAATGTTCCTCTCGGACACAACAGGTTAACAAATAAAAAGACCCAGTGCTAGTAATGTGTTACCTGTTTTGAAGTTGTGCCTGTGAGGTCCCATATATCACCTCTCCCACCAAATGTTACAGACTATGGTCAATGTTCTTGGTTACCCTTCAGGATTTGACAGGGGTCTGAAAAGATCTCAAAAGTATTGAGGAAGATAGTGGATGTAATCAAAATACATAGACTATATGTATTTTGTATTTGATGGACTATAAAGCTATAAGCTGAAAAAAAATCCTTCTGAAAAAAAAAAACATTCTCAAAGAAATAATAAAGGGTTTTTTTGGTTTTTGTTTTTGTTTTGTTTTGTTTTTGTAAAAGATGGACATTTTGAGATGTTGGACATAACTGGCAATTGGAAAAGCATAACAATCTAGACTAAGCATGAAGACTTTAAGCCAAAGACAAAAATTTAGTGGCAAGAATGCAAATGTTGCATTAATTTACTCATCTAGGAAATCAAGTAGTCAAATTAGAGGAATGAGAAAGTTTAATACTCATTATGAGAAGGGGAAGATGAGGGAAGAAAGGGCTGTTATTGTTTTTTAATGTTTAGAAGGTAAAAATATCTAGAGATTGGTTCCACAACACTGTAATAAATACTTAACCAAAATTAAAGAATAAAAAGTTTTAGGGAGCTGAAATATTTGGAGTTTCAACTTAACATTGTATATAGTGTTCACATTCAAGGCAAATGAAAAATAAATTGTCCACTGAATAGTGATGCCAGTTAGTTTTTATGTCTGAATTGACATAAACTAGTGTTCTATTGCTGTGATGAGACACCATGACCGTGGCAACTCTTATAAAAGAAAGCACTTAATTGGTACTTTCTTTCAATTTAAGAAGTTTACTTAAATATTGTCACAGTGGGAAGCATGGCAGCATATGGACATATATGGTGCTGGAGAAGAGGATGACAATTCTACACCCAGATCCTCAAGAAGCAAGAAGAGAGCATTTGGTAGGGCTTGGGCTTTTGAAACCTCACAGCCAACTCCCAGGGGCACACTTCCTCAAAAAAAAATCACACCTGCTCCAGCAAGTTTACCCCTCCAAATACTTCTCAAGTAGTGCCACTCCCTGTTTGGTAAATATTCAAATATATTAATTTATATAGGCAATTCTAATTCAAACCATACACACCTGAGAGGAGGAAACCTCAATGGAGAGAATTACTCTGTGGGTCTGAAGCCAAGCCTGTAGGATATTTTCTTAATTAGCAAATGATGTGGGCTGGCTCATCCCATTGTAGTTGCTGCTACCCCTGAACTGGTGATTTTGGGTGCCTGAGGAAACTATGGAAGGCAAGCCATGGGTAGTTAGTAGCCTTCTATGGCTTCTGCATGAGCTCTTGACTCCAGGTTTCTGTCCTGCATGACTCCTTACTCCCTTACACTATAAGCAGTGATATGGAAGTGTAAGACAAATCACCCTTTTGCTGCATAATATGCTTTTGGTTGTGATGTTTCACTGCAGCAACAGTGATCTTAATTAAGACACATATTTTAAGTATGTTTATAATTTTGCATTGACTGATCATACAATTATTTTTAGTCCTGTGGAGCCACATGTGACTGTCAGTCTACAGGTTAGAAATACCTGGTTGTTTGTAGGTTTTTATTTTAATTAAGTGTGTGTGTATGTGTGTGTCTGTGTGTGTGTGTGTACAGTTGAGTGTGTCAAAGTGCCTATGGAATCTAGGTGTGGCCATCAGACACCTCAAAACTTTTGTTATAGTCATACTCTTTTGTGAGTCAATTGATTGACGATGCTGAGGCATAAACTCAGATCTTTTAACAGAGAAGTAAAAGCCAAGCCACCTCTTCAGCCATGGTAAATTTTATATTTTATGATTGTTCTTTATTTGTAAGCAGTAAAATTATTTTGAAAGTTACCTTTGTGAGCATCTTGTGTTTTATAGTTTGAATGTAAAATGTTCCTTATTTTAGTTACTTCTGTATTGGTGTCATAAGACACCATAACCAAGGCAGCTTTAAAATGAAAGCATTTTGGTCCCAGGGGGTTAGAGTCTGTGACCATCATGTTGGGGAGCATGAGAGCAGGCAGGCATAACAACAGAACAGAAGCGAACAGATTTCACATTGCTTTACAAGCATGTGGCGGCAGAGGGAACTAACTGAAAATTGTACAGGCTTTTGAAACCTAAAAGCTCATCCCAAGTGACATACCTCCTAATCCCTTCCAAACAGTTCCACCAACTGGGGACCAAACATAGGAGCCTATGGATCCATTCTCATGCAAACTACCAGATTTCGCTATAAGCTAGGGTGTTTGAAAACTGGTCCCAGACTGATTATCCTATCAATCCTTTAACACATAAGAGGAAAGGAAGCCATATTCTTCTGGTAGGTCTTGAAGTTTTATAGCTCAACCCATTTCTAGTCTCTCTGATTTCATATCAGCCTAGATATGACCAAAGAGCCTTATGTCCCTGCCATCATATTCATTTATTTTACTATACATACCTCCTACTGAGAGTAAAGAGCAAACACTTCTGGTTTCTATAAAATCGTATTTCATAGGCAACTGCTTACTGCTTACACATGTTGGTTCTCCTAATGTTCTTACAAACTGCCTCTCAAAGACACTCATCATAGACAGTACAAAAATAACTGGAAAATAGAGTACTAAAATGAAGAACTGATGGGAATTCCCAAGGGATATTGTCAGAGAGCTATGCCTCTGTAAACACCTGAAACATGGGTAGATAGGTGGGAGGGTACATAGCCTGATAGATAAAAATGGATAAATGTGATTTTATCAGGCTACTTGTAAGTGAAAATAAAATAAAGACTCCACACACAGTGTAATTTCAACTGCTTAAAGACTATATTAATATTGTATTGATTATCAGATGAATAGGTGAATTACTATTCCTTCACTAATATGCACAGATAAGAAAATTTCTCTGAGTTGTGTGCCTTCCCATTTGACCCTTGTCTACAATAAGAACTTAAGGGAAAATTAAAATGAGGATTGTGACAATAAAATGTGTGCAACTAACCTGACCATGCTACACACAAACTCTTCCTTCCACGAACTGCTACTTTGGTGATTCTTTTCCAATGATCAATCACTGTAAAGAAGAAAGGAAGGAAGCTATGGAGGGAGGGATGTAGGAAGGAAGGAAGGAAGACCTACACAGAGTTGGCAAACAGCCATAAAGTCTATTGTAAGTCACATAAGGACAGAATAGCTTCTTTTCACTGCCATTCCACTTTAAGAAAATCTGTTCTGCAATAATGATGTGCTTGTTAGGCTTAATACTTTTGTGCTGAAGAATTCCAAACCCTCCATCTACCAGCCATCGGGCTATAGATCCTCTTTAATACAGCTTGCATTAAGGCTAGAAGTTTCCAAGTTTCCCTGTCAAATGGCCTCAAACCTAATATAAGAAATAGTTTTCTAAAGTGAAAGTCAAGTAGCACCATACAAAAATTGATTTCTACCCTTCACAAAACAATGCAAAACAATCTTGACTCTGTACACAGATATTTTCTAATATGACTTACATATAAATGCCATTTTAATTAATTATAGCCTTATCAAATTTGTTTTGCCATTTATTTGGTACATAAAGAATAACAATCATCAATTGTATACACCCAAGGATTTCTCTTAAATTATTTCTAAACAATTTGATATCCCATATAAATAAGCTCAAATCAGGAAGGAGTCATTCTTTAACAGAATAAAAAGGACATATTTCTACCACATCATTTAGTTTTAAAAGAAAGTCAAACCAAGATATAATATGTACAAATAAAGTAGATAATTTATAATAATTTTAATTTCTATTCGTAAATGTAGAAAAGAGTCTATTTGGGAAGAGGAAGGGAATTAGATGGAGATGAAGGGGACAGGAGAGGAGAGTAATGAGAGGAGTGAACATAATCAGAAATTATTACCTATTTATAAAAAAAGATAGGAAGCTAATTGTATGTATTAAAAACACATGCTAATAAAAATTTTGGAAATGCATAGGTATTTCCCTAAAATGAATCTTTAAAAATGGCTAATTTCTCTGGATGATTTTTCCTAATCACTGATTTACTACCAAGATAGGTAACAAGTCCCTACTTGGAACATAGCTTTGTGTTGTGTCTTCTATAAAAGCATGTTTTACAATCGATAGATTTAAATTGTGAAGGAATTGACATGAAAATTCAAATATGTGATCCTCACTCATAGAAAGCCATGACTGGAATAAGCATTTGAACTCAATACCAAATGCTATGTATAAATAGTTTTCTCCAGGGACCTATTCCTTTATAGATTATTTTATGCCCAAAGGTCAGCTCTAAGAAAGATTTGTACATACAAAGAGACTAAATGTACGTGGTATGCAAGGTGTGTGTGTAACAATATTAATTAAAGAATGTTTTGAATTTAAGAGGGACTTGGGGTGACATGGGAGGAGTTAAAATGGGGAAAAGAGTGGAGGGAATAATATGTATACAGAATTCATATATGAAAATTTTAAATATAACAAAAGTAAAAGTTGAAATTTTTAAGTCATACTGAGATTCTCTCAAGTAAGATGCTGCATAATCAACTGAAGTTATTAGATCAAAAAAAAAAAAAAACCACATAATTAGTAATTAGCTCTCTATGTTTAACTAGGTGCCAAATGAGTATTGTAAAATGAAATGTATACACTGTGATTGAGGTATGTAACTCTCTTTTATATAAACAAAAGAAAACAGAGCTTAGGTTTTTTGGGTTTTTTTTCCCCTAAAGGTATAATGTCGTTTTGAAAGCACTGTGTTTCTCAGGGGCCATGGATAACAGCACTACATCCATCTTTGTCAATTTCATAGAGGAGTCATTAGTGAAATGTCACCTTCTGAGGCTTTCACACCTTGAGTACAGAAAGTTTTTAGTTTCAAAAAAATAGCAACAATAAAAAACAGTGTCTAATTGCAGCTAGCATTGAAACTGTGCCATGGACACATTTTGCCATTGTAAAAAATATTAAGCATGACAATACTGTTGCTGTAACTGTTGCTGCTATTATTATGTCACTGGAAATTTACCTCATCAACCTTCCTTTCTTAGTATTTAAAAGTGTCTGTAAAATACTGCACTGTTGCAAATGCAAATCCATAGACTGTCACCTGAGTGACCTAGCACTGCACTACTTTCCCAATTATTCTTGTTTGGAAATTGTTGCCTTTTGAAGGCCAAGGTCTGAAAAACTGAAAACCATTCCAAAGAGATGTTATTCCCCATTATTCCACACAAATTCAAAATAAGGAGCAAAATCAGAGGGTGAATAACTCATACATCCTTAGCAAGACTCAGATGTCCATGTTTACAAACTTTTGGTCAGCTAAATCAACCCTAAATATGGGATTCCAAGATGACAGCCATTGTAGAGAGTATCTGAATTTAATTCTCAGAGAGCAATTTCCTCTTTTGAACTAGTTTCAATAATTTTACCTAATTTCAAATACTTTAAAAGACCTAAAAAGGAAAGAAGGCCTATACATCTGACCATAATCCTGCTGTGTTTATTTTTGTTGAATGTCTGTTTTCTAAGAACTTTGTCAATTTTTCACTGGGGCTAGAGTTGTGTGACAGCCACATACAACAGCCACTGATATCATGTCTTGACAAGTTTTGAAACACATAGTAGCTGCCTATTTACTGAGCTCATTTGGCAAGTCCAGTTGTCAGCTCAACATATCATGAGCCTGAAGAGAAGCAACTAGGCAGAGCTCTCGGCCTACTACTGCAACCTCATTGCAGGGAAGAAGCATGAAAATCCTGATTGGTGCTGAGTGGGTGGAAACAGAGTGTGTACTCTGGTTGTGTGAACCAGCCTTCTTTTGACATTCTGTCATTTTCTTTACTTTGCTGTAATAATTCATCACAAAGTTCTTGACTTTCATAAGCTTCTGGTGCACAAAATCACTTTCACCATTGTAAAATGGATCTATAATTAAGGTTGCTCCTTTCTGGATCTTCCAGCGATAGAATATTTCTATATCTGTTGATCTTCTATAGAACATTTATAATTTGTAGTCATATATCAACCTTTCATCTTGAAAGCCAGATCTGCTGTAGATTTCCCCTTCTCTGGCACCTGATCCATTTTAATATATCTTTGAATCTGATACTTCTATAATCCTTTTATAAGGACCAATTAGATGACACTGAGCCAACCCAGATTTTTCATTTGTAATTACTTATTTTGAGTTTCTTTGTTGCACTTGTAAAGATCATTTATTCATATAAATAACATCCATGGATATTACAGTTTAAGATAGTCTTTGGAAGGGGCAATAGAAATGGCATAGCATAGATACATTATGAATAATTTTTTGCATACCTTGAAAATTTTGAAGTTGGTAGTAATCCTTTGGATTTTCTTCGTCATCTATTTATCTGTCAGACCTCTGCATCTTCTATAATCTTGAGAATTTAAAATCAGATATAAATGTATAACTTGTGTAAAATGAAACTACAATATAAATGGTTCATATTGTTGATAATAAATATTTAAGTTTAAATGTTCCATATTAGTTCTCCAAAATATACTTACATACTTATTTTAGTATTAAACAACAGTTGCAAATAATTTGAATACTATTACCAATTTTTAGAAAAAATATGCATATATTAACATACCCTAGACATCAAAGATACCTTGTGGTAAAAGAAGTCCCTCACCCCCCACCCCCCCATACACACAGAGATATCTACATCTGTGCTCAAGTCAAAATGTTTTGTTTAACTAGTTTGCAACAACACAGTTTTTGATTGATGAGACTTGGGGTTCTGTGCTTACCATTGCTTGCAGTTTATGTAATTCCTTTATTATTGAGGTTGAGCGCAGCAATCCTCTTGATAGTATAAATTAATGAAATGCTGCAGAATTCTAATTGATGGCTTTCTCACATGTCTTCAGAACCATTATTATTCTGTCTGCAGAGGCCGATAATCTCTGGAAATTTCATGACATCTCCACATCTTGAGACAGATGTTCTGAAATAATTTTCAATTATGTGTCATCTTTTGGCAATGTGAGGTAGATGGGGAAGAGACAACAGAAAGCAGGTTCCAATATGCTGTTTTATTTCTATTGGGTCTGTCACTTGGAAAGGGCTCTGTAATCTTGGGGGCAGTTCCTATGGTAGGCCCTCTCCCACTAGATATCAGCATATATCACATGAGCATGTTCTTTTATCAGAAAGCAAATTAGTTTGTCTAGTATGGAGCAATAAACCAGTTATTTTGCATGCTTATTCCCCCCTTCGACGATCATTTTTTTGAATTTATACGTGAGAATTATATGTGAGTAGATAAGTTACAGGTTGAAACACTTTCCTGAGAGAAGTCCAGGTCTAGTGAGAAAGAAGCCATGGCTATATTACAGCATGATTAGTGTTGTGATTCCTGTGAGGAGGCTGTGTTAAATGTGGACCAAAAAATGATCATCTAAATTCAATTTTTAATGAGGGAATTTCTTCTCTACAAATTGAGTTTTGAAGGACTAACAGGAAAATGCATCTTAGGAAGGACAAGCACAGGTATCACAGCTGATAGGAGCTGTGACATTCGATGACAGCTTGGATTATCAAGGACTATAGCACATTGCTCTGTGAATGGGATAGGGAAGTATAGGGATTTGGCAGCTGCAGCTACACAAAAGAGACCTTGATGACTGTTTGTTGTTGCTTTGTTTTTTGTTTGTTTATTTGTTTTTTTAAGTAAGTCAGCTTGATATCCTGGAGTACTCAAAACAGGGAATTATAAAGGTTCAGGTTATACATTAAAAGGTCACTTCTGGTTCCTAGGTGAGGAGTGGAGTATGTGTCATTTGACCAACCAGTGTTCCCACCTTCTCTAGACTAGGATATATCCTGGAAGAGTGAACGAGATAAAACTTTACATCAGAGTTGTTGGACTCTGCTGTATTGTGGGTCTACAACTGCGAATTCTCCATAGGAGAACGGAGCAAACTAAAGGTCTGCCAAGCTTCTTTCTGGCTTCCTAACTGCTTGTCCAGAGTTTACGTTATCTCTTGCCCAAGTTAGGACACCTGTTGGCTTGCTCTAGGAAATACTGCCTTGCTCTTTGCTGCCAGACTAACACTGTCCATGTCTTCCCCAACCAAGGGCTGTTTAAATGCTTCCTTAAATTCCGCTGTAATTCAACAATGTAAATGTATCACTTTATAGACTGCCAATGTGGTTACAGAAAACATTTTTACCCTCATAACATAATAGATATCTTTACATACGTGTTAAAGATGAAGAGACCTTAATTTTAACTTACATAATTTACTAAAGACTCAGTAACTGGGATAGACAGAAATATAGTATGTCTCCCTTCTCATTACCTCCCTACTGGTGAACTTAATTAATTACTTCTAGTAGTCACCTGGGTGGAAATATCTGCCTGAACATCACACTGGGACCTCAAACATTACCAGTTCTCCATGATAACAGTGTATTTGAAAAAAATCTGGTGTGGTTTTTCCAATAAAACCATGAAGTTAGTTATGACCTGTTCAGCACCACAATTAATTAATAAGCAAGGGTCCCTTGGCAATCACTCTAATTTACAAAACCCAGTTATATATGCATTTTTACATTAAAATACATTAGTATATTTTTAAAATACAATGTGTATATTTCACCTTTAAAAGTCTTTCAGACAGAGAGATGTTAAGCCTATTGAAGGAAATGCTGTAACCTTATTATTTGTATTCAATATAAAGTACTATACACAATTCATTTCTAAGGGAAGTAGTTCAAAAATGATAAAAATATAAATAAAAACTAAGATACATAAAAGATTGTTCTTTCATTCTAAGAAGATTTAGTATTATATTTACAATTAGCCACAAGTTTAAAAATCATTTAACTTGCATACATAGCAGCTTTATTTTCATGATTTATCCCAGCATGGATGCTATATTGCATGTAAAATGCCAATCAATTACTCCCTTAATTGCTAATGCACCAACTGGCCATTTTCTAATATCTCTTTCCTTTATTGTCATAGCTCTTACCTCAGCTGCTGGTTATCTTCTCATCAGAACTCTTGATAAGATCTTCAAAACATATGTGAAACTCACAGGCCTGCAAAACACCTAAAAAACAGATACAATGACACCTAGTGGTCTTGTAAAAAATGTTTTTTTTTTTTTGTTTTTTTTTGTTTTGTTTTTTTTTTGCTAGAAGCTAAATAGATTCAATGAATATACAGAGGAAATAACTGTGAAAATTGAGGGATTTCAAGCTTAAAATTTGAGGCTGATGTTTTCTGCTCTCTAAGTATGTATGTCCTCCACTTATTTAACTTTACATCCCACAGGGGACAAGTTGAACTGATTCCAGGATGATTTGTCTTCTTGCAAAGCTTTTGTATGCTGAAAGAATACATTTAAACTTGCAATATAAAGGAAAAGCAGAGGAAGAATTCCACAAACACTAATCTAAATTTGAATTAATCAATAAGATATAACGTTACAAGTCCCTCTGACTGTTGGTGTTTAAAGCACAGAAAATTTCAGACTCTTCAAAATTCCTTCTTCCTTTGAAATTCGTGACTATTACAGAACACTAAATGAGTATTTCAGAACCTTTTGCTGCAATATTTACTAATAAGGATATAGCCATCTTCCATGCTCCTCTAAAAATTTAATGAATTTGAAAAGCCAGATTCTTCAGGACAGTAATTTAGGTGGTAGGGGTTATTCAAACGACGGCAGATTCCTCATAGGAAGGATGACATAATCTTACACACCATAGTAAAATGTCAACTTCTATTAAAATAGCTGCCAAGTTGATTTTACTTTCTCTTTGGAGGTGCCTGCAATATCTACCTTTCACTAAAGGGAGAATATACACATGGTACTAATTCTTAGTTCAAACACATAATCCTCACATCAAATGGGGAAGATGCCTGGCCTTTTGCTGTCATATATCACTGGAAAAAAAAAAGCACAGTTTAGCTTGGAATAAAATCTCACAAGGCACACGGGGAAATTCTACTGTGAAGTTTGAGATCTGAGTTTTGTGGGATTGGATGGCAAGCACTGCCTCTCTACTTGTGTTCCTCCAGTGGCTGCCTGAACACAAGATTCCTCAGATACCTTCCCAGCTGTAGCTCAGGAACCTGAACTATTCTGATCGTCTCCATTGTTCTGTAATAACATGATGCTGACACTGTTAAGCTTAGATGTAACATGCATTGTTTATCTTATTTTCTTTTAATTTTACTGAGCTATATTTCCTAATTTTATTAACATTACAATTATAAATTATTATCAATTCAACAAATGTGAGATTTAAAGTTTCCAGGAAATAGAGTTTATTATTAAAACTCATTTTTGCAGCACAGTAACTTTAATTATAATTGCTATATCTCACTGTGTATGTTTTCTTTTTTCTGTTTTTATTTTTTAATCTTTTATTCACAGTCCACTCTTTATCCCCACTCCCAGTTCATCCTCTGACTATTCCACATCCCATACTTCCTACCCCCATTTCCAAGAGGATATCTCCATTCCCTCATCCCCACCCCCACTCCACCAGACCTCCCCACTCTATGAGGCCTCAAGTTTCCTGAGGGTTAAGGGCATCTTCTCTCACTAAGTTAAGTCCTGAATGTCCTCTGCTGTATGAAAGAGGAAGAGGGGAAACATGTTCAGGTATTAGGGTGGGGAAAACAGTAAAGCTTATTTCATTATATAAATATGAGACTTAAAGCCTACCATACAGGAAAGGAACTTATCATCCACTTCTAAAGATTGTTATCTTATATGAAATCATATTACCGTTAACTACATAAAGGAGGTTTCATTGATTACAGAGACATATTTAGAGGGACGTGGGAGAAACTTCACTATGTTTGAAGACATGTAATAGTGAGTTGGGGACCCCACTAGAGACAGTTACAAAGTCAGATCAATAATATACTACTTTTTTTTTTTTTTTTTTTTTTTTTTTTTTTTTTTTGGTTTTCTGAGACAGGGTTTCCCTGTGTAGCCCTGCCTATCCTGAAACTCTCTTTGTAGACCAGGCTGGCCTCGAACTCAGAAATCCACCTGCCTCTGCCTCCTGAGTATTGGCATTAAAGGCATGCACCACCACGCCCGGCTAATAGTATACTTCTTTTAAACTTCTAGCTTCTCATGGAAAGTACATATGAAACAGGACAAAAGATCTTATACCAACATCTTACTATTTTCATCTCAGAAAAGTAAAAACTAGTTTTACATTCCTATAGGCTTCCAGGAGAAAGGAGGCTTAGGCACATTTTTAGGAAGGGAAATCCGTTCTCCAAGCATTTGATAAATACAGAAAGGCCTTGAGTTTATCCTATTACAGCTGCCCATCAACAGCAGTCACCAAACCTGGATTAAACCATGTGTTCTCCTCATTGTAGGTCAGAAAGACTTTGGGGAAAATCGCAGGGAGCTGCATATCTACTCATGAAATGATCCCTCTAGTCACAAGTCACTCTAGTTTTCCAGGCTCTTGCATCAATCCTAGCAACTTTCCATACTCCATTATCACTCAAACATAAGTATTAAGAACAATGAAATGAGAAAATTTGCAGATTCTAAATACTAAATCATGGGAGGAAAGATCACATACAGCCACTCTTTTAAACCAGGCATATTCAGTTTTAATTTAGCAAGCAATAAGGTCTGCTTAAAGTGGGCACATAAAACATACAAATATGGGGCTGGAGAGATGGCTCAGCAGGTAAGAGTACTGACTGCTCTTCCAGAGGTCCTGAGTTCAAATTCCAGCAACCATATGGTGGCTCACAACCATCTGTAATGAGATCTGATGCCCTTTTCTGATTTGTCTGATGACAGCTACAGTGTGCTTATGTATAATAAATAAAATCTTTTAAAAAAACATACAAATATGTATAGATCCAGATACAGGTAACTAAAATGTTCCATTTCATAGTTTCGTTAAAGATAATATAATACAGTGAATCCTCCCAGAGGATGCTATTCTTTCAAAACACATTTCAAATATATTTTTCTAATAGGTTAAGATGGGACTTAGCTTGTTGTCTGTAATAAAGCCACTGATGACCTGATGACTTTTCAGGTCTTATTGACCAGTAACACTGTAAGTCACATCATTCAATTTGGTATTTTGTTTTGGCTCTTCCTGGATTCTTCAAATAATTCTTGTGTGTTTGTTTTCTTGTTGTTTTAAATTTCATTTGAAATAAATATCTGCCCCAAGTACCAATTTGTCCATTTTATAGAGGAATTCAGTAATTGATCATCACTATTTCATTAATCAGAAAAAGACATTTCTTTCTGAGAATAATCATATTCTTATATTTTGTTTATCCAAATAGCTGTGATTTGTGATCCAAATAGTATTGATTCAGTATATTTCATTAATTTATATTCAATATAAACTTACTTGTTTGAATCCACATGTAAAATATATCTTATCTATGTTAAGCAATTTGTGCTCATTGACTAAGGTCTATTAAATAGGAACTATTATGAGAAAAAGGTGAAGAGTGAGTAACAAATTATACTATTTCAGGTTGCAATTTTTAAATAGCTGTATGCAGCTACTTAAAGGAACATCTCCTTTCATAAAAACTAATTAATTACTCAATTTTTCACACAACTATGGCAAGGTCATGAGTTGCTTTGCTATTTACAATAATGTGTTATAAAAAGCACTGTGACTTTATCTTCTAATAATGACTTTTAAAAAGCTCAACTGTAAGCTTTAGCAGTTCTCTAACAAAAATATTGTATGTATAAATATCCTCTACTTCGTTGAAAGGTGTAGTGGCTATTCCTGGTTGTCAGCTTGACTATATTTGGAATGAACTACAATCCAGAATTGGAAGGCTCACCAGTGACCCTTATCTGGAGGCTTGGAGATCCTTATCTGGATCTTGGTATGGAGATCTTGAGCCATGGCTATGGATTCCAGAAGATTAAATCTCTGAGTTTAAGGAGATTTAATCTGGGCTACACCTTTCATCTGGGATTAAAGGTGTGGTGGAACACACCTTTAATCTGGGCTACACCTTCTGCTGGAGACAATATAAGGACATTGGAAGAAGGGAGTCTAGCTCTTGCTCCTTCGCCTGCTTGCCGTGTGAGACTGAGTAACTGCTAGATCCTTGGACTTCCATTCACAGCTGCGACTGAACCATTGTTGGGAATTGGGCTGCCGACTGTAAGTCATCAATAAATTCTTTTATCCATAAGTTCTGTGACTCTAGAGAACCCTGACTAATACAGAAGTTGGTACCAGAAGTGGGGTATTCCTGTGACAATCTGACCATGTTTTGGGGAGGAATGTGGAAGGACTTTGGAACTTTGGGCTTGAAGATCCATTCATTGTTAAGAGCTCTGTCAGATGTTGTGTAGGAGCTTGGAAGATAATGTTGAGAACAGTGCAGAAGATGGAGGCCTGGTTTGTGAAATTTCAGAGGGAAAATTAAAGACTCTCTTAAGGGCCATTGCTGTTTTTATTGTGAAGATTTTGTAGTTCTGGTTAGCTGGGGCTGAAGAATCAGCTGTGATTAACAAGATACCAGAACTACTAAAGCAAAAACTTTGCATTACTGGGACTATTGATGCTGGTTAGCTGGAGCTAAGAAATTAGCGGTGATTAAGAAGAGACCAGCATCATTGAGGTGACATCTTCTGGGAAGTGTTTTCTGAAAGCACAAAGAGGCTGTGATCCAGAGATAGGCAAGGTTGTACTCCTTCTGCAGTGGAACTTGGTAATGTGTAAGGGTCACCCAGGTGGTACTGGTTTTGAAGGCATGAAGAGGTCACACAGCAGCTCAGGCTCGGCACTGTGAGAGGCCATGGAAGGCCATTGGTGAAGGTGCAGCCCCAGTTGTAATTGAAGGCCCAGGACTGAAGGGGTCACACAGTGTTTTGGAGATGCCAGTACCACGAGATGACCACCAAGAGCAGCAGCAGCAGTGGAGTACAGGCATCTGGAGCCCAGAGGATGACGTGTGTGCTACAAAGGGCATGGCTGGAGAAGTGACCCAAGCCCTTGGAGGAGCCCAGAAGATCGTGAGTTGGATCCCAGACGTTGGACGGTTGGAGATTGATTTTTGCTTTGATTGTGACTGTGCCCTGATATTTTCCCTTTTGAAGGAAGAAACTGTTTTAGTGGAGCCCAGTTAAGAGACTTTTAATTGTAATAAGACTGGATTTTAAAAGAGATGGATATTTTAAAGAGATTGAAATTTTAAGAATATGTAAAGACTGTGGGACTTTTAAAGTTATTTAGATCTTGGGGATGAATAAGAATGTAAGGGTTGGGGCTTACTAGTGATGTGTTTGTGTGTCATGTTGACAAGGGGTCAATTGTACTGGCTATTTTTGTGTCAACTTGACACAGCTGGAGTTATCACAGAGAAAGGAGCTTCAGTTGAGGAAATGCCTCCATGAGATCCAACTGTAAGGCATTTTCTCAATTAGTGATCAAGGGGGAAAGGCCCCTTGTGGGTGGGGCCATCCCTGGGCTAGTAGTCTTGGGTTCTATAAGAGAGTAGGCTGACCAAGCCAGTAAGGAACATCCCTCCGTGGCCTCTGCTCAGCTCCTGCTTCCTGACCTGCTTGAGTTCCAGTCCTGACTTCCTTTGGTGATGAACAGCAGTATGGAAGTGTAAGCCTAATAAACCCTTTCCTCCCCAACTTGCTTCTTGGTCATGATGTTTGTGCAGGAATAGAAACCCTGACTAAGACAAAAGGTTATTGCCTTGAAGGGGTCATGCAAAGGATTTGGGGCTTGGTACTATGTAGAAAGCCTATGAGCAGCTATTGGTGAAGCCTAGTTGCAGCAGAAGCCCTCAGTATATTGGAGATGCCAATACCACTGGATGATTACCAAGAACAGCAGCAGCAGTGGAGTGGATCAACCTGAGCTTAGAGTGCTACAGAGAGCATCGCTGGAGAGCTGAAGCCAGCACTTTCGAGGAACCCATAAGATCATGTGTGGATCTCAGACATTGAAACAAGGAGCTGTAACACTGAAGTATACATGGAGGCCCCAAGATTTTTGAGATGCCAGATCCTTGGGCTCTCTGCTGAGGAAAGCTGGTAAGAGGGAGTGAAAAAACCCCAGGAGAAAAAAATTGTTGCAGTCAATAAAGATTAAAAAGGAGTTGGAGATCTGAAGCCTGCTTTGACATCAGACATGGAGATGCAGAGTTGAAGTTTACCCTGCTGGTTTCCTGTCTTGCTTTGGGGATTACTGTTAAGTGATTGGATGAATCTCAGAAGAAATCTTGAACTTTGGATTTTTAACATTGTTGACACTGCTATAGACTATGGGAACTCTGGAAATTTGATTAAATGTATTTTATATTATGCTATGTTTAGGTATGGCCTCCATAGACTCCTATGTTTGAACAAGCCTATGGGGGCCAGGAAGTGATATGCCATGGTTTGTATATGCTCGATCCAATGAGTAGCACTATTAGATGTTGTGGCCCAGTTGGAGTAGGTGTGGCCTTGTTGGAAGAAGTGTATGTGGGTATGGGCTTTAGGAGCACCATCCTAGCTACCTGAAGGTCAGTATTCTGCTAGCAGCCTTTAGATGAAAATGTAGAGCTCTCAGCTCCACCTGTACCATGTCTGTCTGGATGCTGCCATGCTCCAACCTTGATGATAATGCACTGAACCTCTGAACCTAGAAGCCAGTCCCAATTAAATGTTGTCCTTATAAAGAGAGACAGAGAGAGAGAGAGAGAGAGAGAGAGAGAGAGAGAGAGAGAGAAGAAAGAAAGAAAGAAGAAAGAAAGAAAGAAAGAAAGAAAGAAAGAAAGAAAGAAAGAAAGAAAGAAAGAGAAAAAAGAAAAGGTTATTGCCTGATAGAACCACTCTAGAGCTCCACTTGTTCTTCCCCCTGACCTCTTCTGGGACAATACTCCTCCTCAAGAAAGCTTTACCTATAGAATGAGAGCATAACCACACAAAATTATTTTTAAACTTACTGGTGATTAATTTGTTGCTATAAATCATCATTTTGCTATTCAATATCCTTCCTGGGGAATGCAGCCACAGGCAATTAATCCTCCCTCTTGAAACATGCTAACATAAAGCCTAAAGGATTATGATCATAGTATTTTTTCAGTTTTATTCCTTCCAATCACTGATAATGACTAGTTGCTTCACAGTTCTCAAAAATGATAAACATCGAAAAACGCCCCCTGTTCTTTAAGGATAGATTTCCAGAAACCTAAGATTGTCAAATTTGTGTGGGATGATTTTTCACTTACATATTAGGAGCTAACTTTGTCAAAATGAAAATGGCACCCTTGTATAAAAGTTTGCATGAGTGCATTTTATTATTTATTACTTCATTTTAGTATCCTATTTAATATTTGAGATTATAATGAAATTACATTATTTCCCCTTTTCCTTTTTTCCCTTCAACTGCTCCCATGGAATCCCCGTTGCTCTCATTCAAATTCATAGACTTTTCTCTTTAACTGTGGTTATTGTCTGATATCTACATCTCTGCTGCATGCTTCCTGACTTAATTAAAACCTAGTGTTGGTGAAAATACTGAAGAGCAGGATGCTGTGAAAATCTTGGTTGGATTATATGGTCTATAACTCGCAAGGCTTAGATGAAGTCAGTTAGTAACTAATAAAAATTACAATCTAAGTACTTCCATTCTTCATTAGCATTATCCACTAACATTTTCTAATATGAATATTTCTCTAAGTCAATGTGAAATAGAAAGGTTCCAATAAGAAAAATATACAGTCTTCCACAGTCTCTTCCCCCTCATTCCCAGTCCAAAAGACATTGCTTTATCAGTTAGTTAAAGGAGGGACAGGGTTCCATTACAACAATAACAAGGTGGATTGTAACTTCAATTTCAGGGAATCCAACATGTTCTGGCTTCCAACAGCATGAGGCATGCAAATTGTGTACAGAAATACATAGAAGGAAAACATCCATGCACACAAAAATGCAACTAAAAATTAATAGAACACTTGTCACTTGACTCTAATAGAAGTAAAACTACGTAAAATTTTGTTTCCTTAATCTGCATGCATTTGTAGCACAGATATTGCATGTGGTGCATTTAGCTTTACAACACATCATATTATTCATTTGGAGATGGGGTCCTTTGAGAACTCTGGGACTAAGAATAAAATATGAGAGGAGAGACTGAAAGGGCACAGGCCAGGTTCTCTGGGTTTAAAATTCTGTCACAGAGATTTCTGTATGCTAAACGCATACTTGAAGAATAAGACAGTTTGAATAAAGACAATCACGTTTATAATATTTTCAAGAAAATATAGAATTTGCAAGAAAATTGTAAAGATGGTTCCTTTTGTTTTGAAAAGTGTGGTTTTATTACCCTTATGTCAAACTTGGAAAAAGAGAGAATTTGCTGATGCTCTACTTTTGTTATAGTGTGTCATAGCCTGATTCTGTGTCATACACAGATTCTGATCTCACCACTTACTTCCATGCACTCCTGCAAACAGGCTATATCATAAATGGATCCTCAGAAATCTCAAAATTGGAAGAAAGGTCCACCCTTCCTTAAGATTGCCTTTTCCTTTAGCAAATCATGCATTTATTTCAAGATTCTAACCCTGCAGATTGCATTTCAGGAATAAGTATTGGCATAAGAGTTAATGTCAAGGAAGTATTGTGTAGCTTGATTAAATATCAATATCTCAAAAATGTGAAAGGTTAAGGCCTTGGTATTTACCAAGGGAAGGGAGCCAAAGAAATGAAAAGCAAAATATGTATATATGAATTGAGAGCTCAGGAAACAACATTAGCATCTATAATAAGAAAAATACTGAGAGGCTCAATCTTGAGTAACCCATACATACATGTTAAATAGCTATAAATACTCTACATGCCAAGTATCTATCTATCTATCTATCTATCTATCTATCTATCTATCTATCTATCTATCTATGAGCAATATGCACCTGCTCCTACCTCAAGCTTTCAAAGCTACAAGGCTTCGGTCTCAACACCCAGTCAAGTTCCCCACTCTCAGGCAGCAAGGCTGGCAGAGTTCACAGATGACTTGTGGTGAAATTACTGTGTCACCAAAATGCAGTGAGTGATCAGAGTGAAAAAAAAGTCTGAGGTAAAAGGCTTGCATACTTTTGCACCATGAATAAAAGCACTAGTCTCAACATATGCTTGCTACTGACTTATTTACAAATACTGGGGTATTTGTTTTGAGCATTCACTCTTCTAAACATTTATATTAAAAGCTATCATGTGCAGGAATCCATCTACCTTTCTAGTTTGTTTTGGTTTGGTTCTGTGGGGTGTTTGTTGTTGTTTTTTGTTTTGTTTTTTCTTTTTAGAATGTAGTTTCTGACAGTAAATAATTTAACATTTAAAAAAAAGAAACCATTAATTTGGAGGTATTGAGTGTTCAATAGGAAATCATTTAGTTTTTCTGATATCCAAAACATATTTGCCAGGTCAAAGCAGAACTTTGCAAACATAATAAGTATGGTAAACTGTTGATTTAGTGGCAGTAAAAAGAATAATCAGAGGATTATTTGCACAATAAGAATATTCATGCAGCTTATCTACATTGTATTGACAAGCATTTAATGAATATGAATCCACAGGAAAAACCTAAAATTGCTTCCTTGTTTAAAAATGCCTTTGTCTACACAGGATTGAAAACAGTTTCCAGGCCTCGGGCCTACTTTATGTATTTTTTATGTACTCTTAAACCTCTCACTCTAAATTTCAAAAGCTGAAATAAGTAGATTTTTCAACTTTATATAAGTTATTGACCTTTGAATCAAAGATTATAAATCCTACATATTCTTTATTCTATATGTATTCAAAGGAGATCTAAGTAGCTATTGTTACCCAGGCACAACATAAATAACTGTACAGCTAGCAATTAAAGTTTGAAATCTTTTCATCACTCACCTTTTTTTCCATAAGCAGGTTCTATTACTTATTCCTGAGAATACTATCTATGAAGCACAATTTAAGAAAAATAAAAATAAAATATAAACTTAAGAAGCTGTGTCTAACATTTAGCAGATAAATCTCTATGAGAAGATGTGGGTATCTTTTTTGTGTGTGTAACATACTTTTCATGCATAAAATTGTTTTTGATTGCATAATAATTATGCTAAATATGTACTTTTGGAAAAGCTATTACTAAAGATTCAAAGCTTTCTAAAGCTATCTATCTATTTATCTATCTATCTATCATCTATCTATTCTTCTTTCTTACAATACATCTCAGCCTCAGCTTCCCCTCCCTCCACTCCTCCCACTATCCCTTCCACTACGTCAAGATCTACTGCTTCTCTCTCTGTTTCTCTTCAGAAAAGGGCAGGCCTCCCAGGTATATCAAACAAACACTGTACAAGCGTAACAAGATTCAATACAACTAGGCACAAACCTGCATAAAATTGCTGGGCAAAGCAACCCAGTAGAAGAAAAAAGATCCCAAGAGCAGGCCAAAGACTCAAGGAACCCCCCATTCCCATTGTCATGAGTCCCACAAAACCACCAAGCTAACAACCATAACTTACATGCAGAAGACCTAGTGAAAACACATGCAGGCTCCATAATGGCCACTGTAGTCTCTGTGAGCTTCCATGAACCTTGCATAGTTGATTCTGTGCGCTGGGTTCTGCTGGTGGCCTTTGACCCCTCTGGCTTCTACAGTTCTTCCTACCTCTCTTCTGTGGGCTTCCCAGAAGTCTGACTAATGTTTGGCTGTGGGTTTCTGCATTTGTTCCCATCAGTTGCTGGAGAAAACCTCTCTGATGATGATAGGGCTAGACAGACTATCATTAGGAATCATTTCATTTACTTTTTGGTTGTTTAATTATTACTCATTTATTTGGCCATTGTGTTTGGCTCTACCCAAGGTCTCTGGTGCATCCAGCTTCCATGTTCTAGCTATCCAGGCAGTGTCAGGCATGGACTCTTTCTCATGATGTAGGCCTCAAGTTAGACCATTCATTGGGTGGCACCTCACACAAAATCTCAGCTATCATTGCCCCAGGACATATTGCTGGCAGAACAGGCTTTAGATAAAAGGTTATGTGACTGGCTCAGTGTCCAAATCCCACCACTGGAAGCCTTGCCTAGTTAGAGAAGATGGACATTTCAGGTTCTATATGGCTAGTTTCTCAAACTTTTGATCACAGACACATTTGATTGATTTTTTTCTCATACCTTTGTTTATAGGCATAAGCATTTCAAAGAAAGGCCATACCTGAATAAATTAAAAATTAAAGTTTTATTATAAGAAAAGTATGCAATAAGTTCAATTCTATCCAGGTTGTATGCTAAAGAAAAAGAGCAATTCATGACAATTCGGGACAAATAACTTTCTATTAAGATACATGCACCAGGATCCATTCCAGTTGGGGCCACCCCCACTATCTTCCTTCTGAGCCCAGCAGAGGACCCTTAGCACACGCAGGACATCCTGATCACCTGAGAGCACGTGGGCAATAGAAGCAACAGAGCTTCTTAGTCAGGGTCCCCTCAGGCCTTCATCCTCAGCCAGGAGGCTGAACTGACACCCAGACCCCTGGGCACATTCCTTGCCAGAGGAGAGTCGGTCTACAGGGAGGGTTCTGACCTCCAGACTGCTGGACACCTGCCCTACAAGAGGAGAGTTTACCTACAGAGAGTGCTTTCACCACTGGAACTCAGGTGAGAGTTGGACACCCAGGAATGCTGACATGGACTAACAGAATCACAGAAGGATCAAGCTCCAACCAGAGACAGCTTGAACATTAACACGAGAGATTTCCAGATGGCAAAAGGCAAAAGTAAAAATCTTACTAATGGAAACCAAGAACACTGGGCATCCTCAGAACCCAGTACACCCACCACAACAAGTCCTGGATATCCCAACACACCCGTAAAGCAAGACACAGATTTAAAATCATATCTCATGATGGTGGTAGAAGATTTTAAGAAGTGCATTAGTAATTCACTTAAAGAAATACAGGAGAACACTGCTAAATAGGTAGAAACCCTTAAAGAGGAAGCACAAAAATCCCTCAAGGAATTACAGGAGAACACTGCTAAACAAGTAGAAGAAACACAAAAACCCCTTAAAGAATTACAGAAAAACACAACCAAATAGGTGATGGATTTGAGTAAAATCATCCAAGATCTAAAAATGGAAGTAGAAACAATGAAGAAATCCCAAAGGGAGACAACTCTGGAGATAGAAACCCAATGAAAGAAATCAGGAACCAAACATGTGACCATCAGCAATAGAATACAATACAGATGGAAGAGAGAATCTCAGGTGCAGAAGATTCCATAGGGAACATGGACACAACAATCAAAGAAAATGCAAAATGCAAAAAGATCCTAACTAAAAACACCCAGGAAATCCAGGACACAATGAAAAGACCAAACATACAGATAATAGGAGTAGATGAGAATGAAGATTTTCAACTTAAAGGGCCACCAAATATCTTCAACAAAAATTGTAGAAGAAAACTTCCCATACCTAAAGAAAGAGATGCCCATGAACATAAAAAAAGCCTACAGAACTCCAAATAAACTGGACCAAAAAAGAAATTCCTCCCGGCACATAATAATCAGAACAACAAATGCATTAAATAAAGACAAAATATTAAAAGCAGTAAGGGCAAAAGTCAAGTAACATAAAGACAAGCCTTTTAGAATTACTCCAGAGTTCTCACCAGAGACTATGAAAGCCAGAAGAGCCTGGACAGATGTTATACAGACACTAAGAGAACACAAATGCCAGCCCAGGCTACTATACCCAGCAAACCTCTCAATTACCATAGATGGAGAAACCAAAGTATTCCATGACAAAACCAAATTCACACAATATCTTTCCAGGAATCCAGCCTTTCAAATGATACTAAAGGGGAAACACCAACACAAAGATGGAAACTACACCCTAGAAAAAGCAAGAAAGTAACCTTTTAACAAAACTAAAAGAAGACAGCCACAAGAACAGATTCCCAAATCTAACAACAAAAATGACAGGAAGCAACAATTATTTTTCTTTGATTTTTCTTCACATCAATGGACTCAATTCCCCAATAAAAAGACATAGAATAACAGACTGGCTACACAAACAGGACCCAACATTTTTCTGCTTACAGGAAACTCACCTCATAGATAAAGACAGACACTACCTCAGAGTGAGAGGCTGGAAAACAATTTTCCATGCAAATGGTCCAAAGAAACAAGCTGGAGTAGCCATTCTAATATGGAATAAAATTGACTTCCAACCCAAAGTTATTGAAAAAGACAAGGAGGGGCACTTCATACCCATCAAAGTTAAAATGTACCACTCAACAAAAGTAGAAAACCTGGAGGAAATAGACAACTTCCTAGACAGATACCAGGTACCAAAGTTAAATCAGGATCAGATTAATGATCTATACAGTGCCATTTCCCCTAAAGAAACAAAAGCAGTCATTAATAGTCTCCCAACCAAAAAAAGCCCAGGACCAGATGGGTTTAGTACAGAGTTCTATCAGACCTTCAAAGAATACCTAATTCCAACTCTCCTCAAATTATTCCACAAAATAGAAACAGAAGGTACTCTACCCAATTCATTCTATGAAGCCACAATTACTCTGATACCTATTCCACACAAAGATTCAACAAAGAAAGAGAACTTCAGACCAATTTCCCTTATGAATATCGATGCAAAAATACTCAATAAAATCCTTGCAAACCGAACCCAAGAACACATCAAAACGATCATCCATCATGACCAAGTAGGCTTCATCCCAGGGATGCAGGGATGGTTTAATATACAGAAATCAATCAACATAATCCACTATATAAACAAACTCAAAGACAAAAAATCACATGATCATCTAGTTAGATGCTGAGAAAGCATTTGACAAAATCCAACACCCCTTCATGATAAAAGTCATGGGAAGATCAGGAATTCAAGGCCCATACCTAAACATAATAAAAGCAATATACAGCAAACCAGTAGCCAACATCAAAGTAAATGGTGAGAAGCTGGCAGCAATCGCACTAAAATTAGGGACTTGACAAGGCTGCCCACTTTCTCCCTACCTATTCAACATTGTACTTGAAGTCCTAGCCAGAGCAATTCAACAACAAAAGGAGATCAAGGGGATACAAATTGGAAAGGAAGAAGTCAAAATATCACTTTTTGCAGATGATATGATAGTATATATGTGACCCTAAAAATTCCACCAGAGAACTCCTAAACCTGATAAACAGCTTCGGTGAAGTAGCTGGATATAAAATTAACTCAAAGAAGTCAATGGCCTTTTATGTACACAAAGGATAAACAGGCAGAGAAAAAAATTAGGGAAACAACACCCTTCTCAATAGTCACAAATAATATAAAATACCTTTGCGTGACTCTAACTAAGGAAGTGAAAGATCTGTATGACAAGAACTTCAAGTCTCTGAAGAAAGAAATTGATGAAGACCTCAAAAGATGGAAAGATCTCCCATGCTCATGTATTGGTAGGATTAATATAGTAAAAATGGCTATCCTGCTGAAAGCAATCTACAGACTCAATGCAATCCCCATCAAAATTCCAACTCAGTTCTTCACTGAGTTAGAAAGGGCAATTTGCAAATTTATCTGGAATAACAAAAACCCTAGGATAGCAAAAACTATTCTCAACAATAAAAGAACCTCTGGGGGAATCACCATGCCTGACCTCAAACTGTACTACAGAGCAATTATGATAAAAACTGCATGGTACTGGTACAATGACAGATAGGTAGATCAATGGAATAGAATTGAAGACCCAGAAATGAACCCACACAGCTATGGTCACCTGATCTTTGACAAGGGAGCTAAAAGCATCCAGTGGAAAAAAAGACAGCCTTTTCAACAAATGGTGCTGCCACAACTGGCAGTTATCACGTAGAAGAATGCGAATTAATCCATTCTTATCTCCTTGTACAAAGCTCAAGTCTAAGTGGATCAAAGAACTCCACATAAAACCAGAGACACTGAAATTTATAGAGGAGAAAATGGGGAAAACCCTTGAAGATATGGGCACAGGGGAAAAATTACTAAACAGAATAGCAATGGCCTGTGCTGTAAGATCAAGAATCAACAAGGGGTACCTCATAAAATTGCAGAGCTTCTGTAGGACAAAAGATACTATCAATAAGACAAAAAGGCCACCAACAGATTGAGAAGGAATTTTTAACAATCCTAAATCTGATAGGGGACTAATGTCCAATATACACAAAGAGCCCAAGAGCTGAACTCCAGAAATTCAAATAACCCCGTTAAAAATGGGGTACAGAACTAAATAAAGATTTCTCAACTGAGGAATACCTACGTCCTGAGAAGCCCTTGAAAAATGTTCAACATCCTTAATCACCAGAGAAATGCAAATCAAAACAACCCTGAGATTCCACCTCACACCAGTCAGAATGTCTAGGATCAAAAATTCAGGTGACAGCAGATGCTGGTGAGGATGAGGAGAAAGAGGAACACTCCACCATTGCTGGTGGGATTGCAAGCTTGTTCAACCACTCTGGAAATCAATCTGGCGGTTCCTCAGAAAACTGGACATATACCCAGACGATGTTCCAACTGGTAATAAGGACACATGCTCCACTCTGTTCATAGCAGCCCTATTTAAAATAGCCAGAAGTTGGAAAGAACCCAGATGTCCCTCAACAGAGGAAAGGATACAGAAAATGTGATACATTTACATAATGGAGTACTACTAAGATATTAAAACAATGAATTTATGAAATTCTTGGGCAAATGAATGTATCTGGAGGATATCATCCTGAGTGAGATAACCCAATCAAAAACGAAGTCACTTGATATGCACTCCCTGATAAGTGGGTATTAGCCCAGAAACCTAGAATACCCAAGATGCAACTTCCAAAACACAAGAAAATCAAGAAGGAAGACCAACTCTTAGATACTTCATTCCTCCCTAAAATAGGGAATAAAATATCCAGGGAAGGAGTTGCAGAGACAAAGTTTGGCTCTAAGACGAAAGGATGGACCATCCAGAGACTGCCCCACTCAGTGGTCCATCCCATAATCATCCACCAAACGCAGACCCTATTGCATATGCCAGCAAGATTTTTCTGAAAAGCCCCTGATATAGCTGTCTCCTGTGAGGCTTTTCCAGTGCCTGGCAAATACAGAAATGGATGCTCAAGTCATCTATGGGATGTAACACAGGGCCCCCAATGGAGGAGCTAGAGAAAGTAACCAAGAGCTGAAGGGGTCTGCAGCCCTATAGGTGGAACAACAATATGAACTAATCAGTACCCCCAGAACTCGTGTCTCTAGCTGCTTATGTAGTAGAAGATACCCTAGTTGCCATCATTGGGAAGAGAGTCCCCTTGGTCTAGCAAATTTTATTTGCCCCAGTACAGGGGAATGCTAGGGCCAAGAAGTGGGAGTGAGTGAATACAGGAGCAGGGCAGGTGAGGGTGTAGGGGACTTTTGGGATAGCATTTGAAATGTAAATAAAGAAAATATCTAATAAAAAATATACATGCACCAGGTCTTCTGGGCATGTGTTGTTGTTTGTGTGGGACTCCTAACAGTGGGAGTGTGTCTTTGACTCCTTTGGCTGTCCCCAGGAACCCTTTCCTCCTGTTGAACTGCCTTATCGAGCTTCACTGTGAGGGCTTTACCTTGTCCTACTATGTTTTATTTTCTTTTCTCTCTTGGAGGCTTGCTCTTTTCTGAAGGGAGAGGAAGTTGGAATGGATTGTGTGAAAGAGGAATCTATTTTTGAATAACAAAAATATGTTTTCAGAGAGCTTATTAAAAATTCAAAATATTTGAAATAGTGGGAGGGACTGGGTGGAAAGGAAGGAAGGGAAACTGCAATTAGGATGTAAAATAAATAAAATTAAAATAATTTCTTAATTGGGGCAACATAATAATTTAATGCATAACTATCACACTCACCCTTAATATCAAGAATGACCATTTCTTTAGATGAAGGAAACATGGCAATCTTCATATAGTGGGAGAGGCAAAATTACAAAACATGAGTGAAAAATTATAATCAATGTTGTCCTTTAATCAAAGGGTTCAGTTATAGGAAGGTTGTTTAAAAGAATTTAAACATGAAGTGAGAGTTCTGAATTCCAGTGAGTTATAAGCCTCCCATATGTATTTCATGATATCAGTAACACAGGTCATCAGACCACTAATTTGCATCCTGCTCTAACTAATCACATAAAACCAGCCCATAGTAATTAGTTAATATGCTTAAATGCCACAGGAAAAATTGGTGTGAATATGCCATTTAAGATGTGGTTGTGCTAGTTACATTGCTTGTTACATGATGAAATACTTGAAACAATTTTATAAAGGTGTTGCCCCTATTCAGGGTTCATCTTCCTATCTCAATTAACCATGTTTGAATAAATTCCCATACATGCATGCCCAGCGGCTTGTTTCCTAGGTGATTCTATACACTCTCAAATTACTGACCAATGTTGCCCATCGCAGTGGTGGTCTTTAAAGTGGGCAGTTTTTATTTAACATATTTTTATTGAATTTGGAAATGTCATGATATACTCCATTCTCACTCAGTTTTTGGTGCTTCCATATCTACTTCTTGCCATTGTCACTTCCTCTTACCTACAAAAATAAATCCTCTATTTTCACTGGAGCATGGCAAAATTCTCAGTGTGTCTCTCTTAAATAGAACAAAGTCCTTCCTCTTCTGTATGCCCACCTGAAGCCATTAGTTGTGGAGCACTACTCTTCAACATCTCCATCACAATTTTTAAGAGTTCTTTTTTATTTAAGCATTGCTTTGTGGGAGGGAGAGAGGGACATGGGTTATCTCATAAGCCTTCCAAATCCCTCTTTCTAAACTATGCATCTGCAATAATTGATATCACTTCCAAAGTAGCTTCCTTGCTCTTTACGGTTGGGGGAGCTTGGATGGTGAGGTTTGACATGGTTTTTGGTGACAGGACATACCATAACCACTACCTGGGTGCAACAGAGCCAGAAACTCAGACAAGGCCCTCTGAGGCAGACTAGATCATAGATATCACCATGACTTCATGTGGCAGTACAGGCCACTCCCCTAGGTTCAGGATTGACCATGGATATTGAATGGCATTATGTGGTAACATGAACATCAGACATCATCCCAGTCCTCAGGCTCATCAGGACTACTGACCCACACATGGCACCCAGTGGCATCATGTACCATGGTGGTTCTTCAAAAAGGTCCAAACCAGGAAGTGAACCATTCTTCAACTCCAGCATCCATCATTGCCCATAGCCAGGTCAATCTCAGGGCCAGATGGCATGTTCAGGGGCTGACTTTGCATCAGCTCTAGGCTGCTGGACACAACCTTGAAAACCCAACTTTGGCAAAGACATGTTCTACCATCAACCACAACCCTCTGTAAAATCTTTCATTGCCACCCTGTCTCCAGTTCTTGCAACATAAGCACTGTTCTCCTCTTCCATTTTCCCTACCTCTCCACCCATTAGTTCTCCATAGTGGTGTCGGAAGGTCTTGTTGCAAACATGGAGCAGGTCACCTTGGGCATTTTTATGTCATGAGATAAAATCAAATATACACATTATATTTCTATATAAAAATCAAATGTCTTGCAGATTCTACTACTCAGTTTTCAAGTGTTTTTATCTAATATGTGCAAATATACTTACACTTTTTGGAACTAAAGTGAACAAATTGTAGAGCAGGCATCTTTCTTTACACATGTTAAAAAATACAGAGAGAGTTAGAAGTCATTAGGTTCTATGTCATAGCTGGACTTGCAGACATGATGACATTTAAAATCACAATGTCACACCTCTGAACATGTTCTTAATGCACTTAGAGAATAAACTTAGAGAGTAAGGGAAAAGGCACCTTCAAAGTGGTAACACTTTCTAAGTAGCTTTACAGATAGATATACAGATAGGAAAAAAACTCCTTGTCTTCTTATGTTTCTTGTGCATGTTGTTCTGGTGGCTAAAGTTCTCTTTCTCTGTTGGCATCATAGGATAGCCGCTTTAGCTGGCTTTCTTTCTTCCTTCCTTCCTTTCTTTCTTTCTTTCTTTCTTTCTTTCTTTCTTTCTTTCTTTCTTTCTTTCTTTCTTTCTTTCTTCCTTCCTTCCTTCCTTCCTTCCTTCCTTCCTTCCTTCCTTCCTTCCTTCCTTCTTTCTTTCTTTCTTTCTTTCTTTCCTTCCTTCCTTCCTTCCTTCCTTCCTTCCTTCCTTCCTTCCTCCTTCCTTCCATCCTTCCTTCCTTCCTTCCTTCCTTCCTTCCTTCCTTCCTTCCTTCCTTGCTCCTTCCTTCCTTCCTTCCTTCCTTCCTTCCTTCCTTCCTCCTTCCTTCCTTCCTTTCTTTCTTTCTTACTTATTTATTTTAAAAACCCAAAGTGTTTTGTAATCCACTTACAACTAGCCACATTAACTTGTTTGAAATATGTATAAGAGACTTCCTTTTTTAAACAATGATTAGGATATATATATATATATATATATATATATACTAATTAGGTATTTTCCTCATTTACATTTCCAATGCTATCCCAAAAGTCCCCGACACCTTCCCCCCCACTCCCTGACCCACCCACTCCCACTTTTTGGCCCTGGCTTTCCCCTGTACTGGGGCATATAAAGTTTGCAAGTCCAATGGGCCTCTCTTTTCAGTGATGGCCGACTAGGCCATCTTTTGATACATATGCAGCTACAGTCAAGAGCTCCGGGGTACTGGTTAGTTCATAACCAGTAGGTGTTGTTCCACCTATAGGGTTGCAGATCCCTTTAGCTCCTTGGGTGTTTTCTCTAGCTCCTCCATTGGGGGCCCTGTGATCCATCCAATAGCTGACAGTGAGCATCTACTTCTGTATTTGCTAGGCCCCGGCATAGTCTCACAAGAGACAGCTATATCTGGGTCCTTTCAGCAAACTCTTGCTAGTGTATGCAATGGTGTCAGCATTTGGAAGCTGATTATAGGATGGATCCCTAGATATGGCAGTCTCTAGATGGTCCACCCTTTAGTCACAGCTTCAAACTTTGTCTCTGTAACTCCTTCCATGGGTGTTTTGTTCCCAATACTAAGAAGGGGCACAGTGTCCACACTTTGGTCTTCATACTTCTTGAGTTTCATGCTTTAACAAATTGTATCTTATATCTTGGGAATCTTAAGTTTCTTATCAGTGAGTACATATCATGTGAGTCTGTTGAGATTGGGTTACCTCACTGAGGATGATGCCATAGAGGTCCATCTGTTTGCCTAGGAATTTCATAAATTCATTCTTTTTAATAGCTGAGTAGTATTCCATTCTGTAAAAAACCCACATTTTCTGCATCCATTCCTCTGTTGAGGGGCATCTGGGTTCATTACAGCTTCTGGCTATTAAAATAAGGCTGCTATGAACATAGTTGAGCATGTGTCCTTCTTACTGGTTGGAACATCTTCTGGATATATGGCCAAGAGAGGTATTGTGGGGTCCTCCAGTAGTACTATGTCCAATTTTCTGAGGAACTGCCAGACTGATTTCCAGATTGGTTGTAAAAGCTTGCAATCCCACCAACAATGGAGGAGTGTTCCTCTTTCTCCACATCCTCGCCAGCATCTGCTGTCACCTGAAATTTTGATCTTAGCCATTCTGGCTGGTATGAGGTGGAATCTCAGGGTTGTTTTGATTTGCATTTCACTGATGATTAAGGATTCTGAACATTTTTTCGGGTGCTTCTTAGCTACTTGATATTCCTCAGGTGAGAATTCTTTGTTTAGCTCTAAGCCCCATTTTTTAATGGGGTTATTTGATTTTCTGGAGTCCACCTTCCCCAGTTCTTTATATATATTGGATATTAGTCCCCTATCTGATTTATGATAAGTAAAGATCCTTTCCCAATCTGTTGGTGGCCTTTTTGTCTTATTGACGGTGTCTTTTGCCTTACAGAAACTTTGCAATTTTATGAGGTCCCATTTGTTGATTCTTGATCTTACAGCACAAGCCATTGTTGTTCTATTCGGGAATTTGTCCCCTATGCCCATATCTTCGAGGCATTTCCCCACTTTCTCCTCTATAAGTTTCACTGTCTCTGGTGTTATGTGGAGTTCCTTGATCCATTTAGATTTCACCTTATTACAAGGAGATAGGAATGGATTAATTCTCATTCTTCTACATGATAACCGCCAGTTGTGCCAGCACCATTTGTTGAAAATGCTGTCATTTTTTCCATTGGATGGTTTTAGCTCCCTTGTCAAAGATCAAGTGACCATAGGTTTGTGGGTTCATTTCTGGGTCTTCAATTCTATTCCATTGGTCTATTTGTCTGTTGCTATACTAGTACCATGCAGTTTTTATCACAATTGCTCTGTAGTACAGCTTTAGGTCAGGCATGGTGATTCCATCAGAGGTTTTTTTAATCCTTGAGGAGAGATTTGGGATCCTAGGTTTTTTGTTATTCCAGATGAATCAATCTGCTGATTGCCCTTTCTAATCCGTTGAAGAATTGAATTTGTAGATAGCTTTTGTCAAGATAGCAATTTTTACTATATTGATCCTGCCAATCCATGAGCAGGGGAGATCTTTCCATCTCCTGAGATCTTCTTTAATTACTTTCTTCAGAGACTTGAAGTTTTTAATCATACAGATCTTTCACTTCCTTAGAGTCACGCCAAGATATTTTGTATTATTTGTGACTATTGAGAAGGGTTTTGTTTCCCTAATTTCTCTCTCAGCCTGTTTATCCTTTGTGTAGAGAAAGGCATTGACTTGTTTGAGTTAATTATATATCCAGCTACTTCACTGAAGCTGTTTATCAGGTTTAGGAGTTCTCTGGTGGAATTTGAAGGGTCACTCATGTATACTATCATATCATCTGCAAAATGTGATATTTTGACTTCATCTTTTCCAATTTGTATCCTCTTGATCTCCTTCTGTAGTCGAATTGCTATGGCTAGTACTTCCAGTACAATGATGAATAGGTAGGGAGAAAGTGGACAGCCTTGTCTCCTCCCTGGTTTTAGTGGGATTGCTTCCAGCTTCTCACCATTTAATTTGATGTTGGCTACTGGTTTGCTGTAGATTGCTTTTATCATGTTTTGTTATGGGATTAAATTCCTGATCTTTCCAAGACTTTTATCATGAATGGGTGTTGGATTTTGTCAAATGCTTTCTCAGCATCTAACTAGATGATCATGTGTTTTTTGTCTTTGAGTGTGTTTATATAATGGATTATGTTGATGGATTTCCGTATATTAAACCTTCCCTGCATCCCTGGAATGAAACATGCTTGGTCAGGGTGGATGATTGTTTTGATGTGTTCTTGGATTTGGTTAGGGAGAATTTTATTGAGTATTTTGGCATCGATATTCATAAGGGAAGTTGGTCTGATGTTCTCTATCTTTGTTGGATCTTTCTGTGGTTTAGGTATCAGAGTAATTGTGGCTTCATAGAATGAGTTTGGTAGAGTACCTTCTGTTTCTATTTTGTGGAATAGTTTGTGAAGAACTGGAATTAGATCTTCTTTGAAGGTCTGATAGAACTCTGCACTAAACCCATCTCGTCCTGTGCTTTTTTTGGCTGGGAGACTATTAATGACTGCTTCTATTTCTTTAGGGGATATAGGACTGTTTAGATCATTAACCTGATCCTGATTTAACTTTGGTACCTGGTATCTCTCTAGAAATTTGTCCATTTCATCCAGGTTCTCCAGTTTTGTTGAGTATAACCTTTTGTAGAAGGATCTGATGGTGTTTTGGATGTCTTCAGGATCTGTTGTTATGTCTCCCTTTTCATTCCTGATTTTGTTAATTAGGATGCTGTCCCTGTGCCCTCTACTGAGTCTGACTAAGGGTTTATCTATCTTGTTGATTTTTTCAAAGAACCAGCTCCTCCTCTGCTTGATTCTTTGAATAGTTCTTCTTGTTTCCACTTGGTTGAATTCGCCCCTGAGTTTGATTATTTCCTGCTGTTTACTCCTCTTGGATGAATTGCTTCCCTTTCCTCTAGAGCTTTTAGGTGTGTTGTCAAGCTGTTAGTGTGTGCTCTCTCTAGTTTCTTTTTGGAGGCACTCAGAGCTATGAGTTTCCCTCTTAAAAATGCTTTCATTGTGTCCCATAAGTTTGGGTATGTTGTGGCTTCATTTTCATTAAACTCTAAAAAGTCCTTAATTTCTTTCTTTATCCCTTCCTTGACCAAGGTATCATTGAGAAGAGTGTTGTTCAGTTTCCACGTGAATGTTGGCCTTCTATCATGTATATTGTTATTGAAGAACAGCCTTAGCCCATGGTGATCTGATAGGATACATGGGACAATTTCAATATTTTTGTATCTGTTGAGGTCTGATTTGTGACCAATTATATGGTCAGTTTTGGAGAAGGTACCATGAAGTGCTGAGAAGAAGGTATATCCTTTTGTTTTAGGATAAAATGTTCTGTAGATATCTGTTAAGTCCATTTGTTTCATAACTTCTGTTAGTTTCACTGTGTCCCTGTTTAGTTTCTGTTTCCACAATCTGTCCATTGATGAGAGTGGTGTGTTGAAGTCTCCCACTATTATTGTGTGAGGTGCAATGTTTGGTTTGAGCTTTACTAAAGACTTTTTAATGAATGTGGGTGCCTTTTTATTTGGAGCATAGATATTCAAAATTGAGAGTTCCTCTTGAAAGATTTTACCTTTGATCAATATGAAGTGCCCCTCCTTGTCTTTTTTGATAATTCTGGGTTGGAAGTCAATTATATTTGATATTAGAATGGCTACTCCAGCTTGTTTCTTCAGACCATTTGCTTGGAAAAAATTTTTTTCCAACCTTTCACTCTGAGGTAGTGTCTGTCTTTTTCCCTGAGATGGGTTTCCTGTAAGCAGAAAAATATTGCTTCCTGTTTGCGTAGCCAATCTGTTAGTCTATTTATTTTTATTGGGGAATTGAGTCCACTGATATTAAGAGATATTAAGGAAAAAGTAATTGTTGCTTCCTATTATTTTTGTTGTTAGAGTTGGCTTTCTGTTCTTGTGGCTGTCTTCTTTTAGGTTTGTTGAAGGTTTGCTTTCTTGCTTTTTCTAGGACGTGGTTTCCATCCTTGTATTGTTTTTTTGTTTGTTTGTTTATTTTTTTGTTTTGTTTTGTTTCTGTTATTATCCATTGAAGGGCTGGATTCGTGGAAAGATAATGTGTGAATTTGGTTTTGTCGTGGAATACTTTGGTTTCTCCATCTATGGTAATTGAAAGTTTGGCTGGTTATAGTAGCCTGTGCTGGCATTTGTGTTCTCTTAGTGTCTGTATAACATCTGTCCAGGATCTTTTTGGCTTTCATAGAGGCGCACACCTCTCCTCTGGCAGGGAAGGAGCTGGGATTTCTGGATCCAGAAACAAGGTCTGCCCCAGAAGTTCTGTGGCTTCTGCCTATCCCAGAATCATTTAGCTTCTGTAGTCCACACTCTCACCTGTGCAGACCAGTCTTGGCAGAATCCAGGAACCCATGATCCCTAATTGAATTATGATCTTGAAAACAACCCATCAGGTAAAAATTGATGCTGAGCAGTTAACACTACCATAAACAGTTTCAAATACAACCACATTACACTGGTATCTAGAGGGTCAGATCTTAACAAAATATTAGATACACCAGCTTAGGTTGACAAACATCATAATGAGAAATAAGATTAGAAGGGATTACACAAATGTCTTTGTTAAATAATACTGGAATCATATGACGTTTTTAATCTTTAAATTAAACAATACTGAGAAGAAGTCAAATTAGGTTGACTGCTCATTCTAAGTAATACTCCTCAAAAATATTTTATCCATCAAATGAACTGGTTTGTTAACATTAATGTATTCATGTGTTTTTGATAAAATCTACATAGAGCCATTCTATGTTAAACTCTATCCCATATCAACATTCTCTTTTCTTTGTTGGCTGTCCTTAAAATCAGTATCTGTAACTATGAAACTTCACAATTCTTCATGGTCCTAGTGAGGTAGGGTCACCTTCATGCATTAAATCCAACATATGTTTTTTTACCTGACTGCTTTTATGATGACGTCTTGAAGTTGAAGAATTGTCACTGTATAATGACTCTATACAATATTTTTAAATTATGTATAAAGTATACTTTATATCTATAATGTAATTATACTATGAGCAGGTACTATTTCTGTCCCCAGTAATATTTTCAAATTTTGATTTTTTTAAAGTTTTTTTTTTTAGATATTTCCTTTATTTCCATTTCAAATGTTATTCCCTTTCCTAGTTTCCCATCCAAAAATTCCCTATCCCCTCTCTCCTTCCCCTGCTCCCCAATCCACCTACTCCCATTTTTGGTCCTGGCATTCCCCTATACTGGGGCATAGAACCTTCACAGTACCGGGCCTTTCTTCCCATTCATGACCAACTAGGCCCTCCTATGCTACATGTACAGCTAGAGCCACAAGTCCCACCATGTGTTTTCTTTGATTGGTGGGTTAGTTACCAGGAGCTCTGGGAGTACTGGTTAATTCATATCGATATTCTTCCTATAGGGCTTCAAACCCCTTCAGCTCCTTGGGAACATTTTGAATTCTATTGTCAGGAACCTGATCTATTTTTACTTTTCATGTTCTAATCACTTAGAATCTACAATAAAATAATTAATATGTTAATGAATTTTAATGATATTTACACTAATTAAATCCTCCCTGTTACACCACATGTATCTAAATATGTATTTATAAGGAAATATATGTATGCATGTAATACAGTCTTTAATAGTATACAATTGTAACTATTGTACATATCTATGAAGTGTAATACTGAACTATATTTTTGTGTTTGTGAATATAAGAAACCATATACATTTTCTATATGGATACATATATATAAATTTAACACTAACTATATTTAGCATGATAGCATATACTTTTCAACTAGAATGTTTTCTGAATCTAGACATAATATACAAAATAATCATTTAAATTTTAAAAAATGAAAAAAATAGGCTAATATCCTTCCTACTTATACAAACCATCATTTTAACACTAAACCTAAATGAAACAAAGCTTGCTATATATAAGATGGCAACATAGCAAACTCACAATTTGTCTTTTAGTCAAAAATTTCATATATATTAACCATTGGGAATCAAACTGCTAGTAAAATTTAAAATTCACCAGATTAAATACTTTTTAACTTATCTTTCTAATATAATATTTTTTTTTCATGTATACCTCTTTCTCAAAGCCACAAATCATTATTCCTGAAAATTTTCCCAATGGTCTGTTCTTCAAGACTTGTAAGAGACAACACTGCCTTAGGCTGGGCTTCTATTGCTCTGCACCTGTAAGTTTCAAGCCAGTTAACTTTTAGCCCAGAAGAAATAAAATATTCGACTTAATAAATTTGCAAAAAATGCATGGAAACCACAAGAAATTCCTATGATAGTACTAAATCTTCTTGGAGCATATTTCATAGTCCCTGAGCTGTGAGCATGTTTGAAGATAAAGCAGCCCGGTGGAGGCGGGATGAAACCTTTATTCACATCTGCCAGCTAATAGAAGGATAAAACGCTACAGCTGCCAGGGTAAGTATTAATCACTCGAAAAGGGGAAATTGTATTAATCTCTTGTGCACGCTCTGTTTATATATGAGTACTATTTATGCATTGTATGCCATGTTTTTGCTAAAATAACCCTGCCCTTGATAAGCCATGGGGAAGTTTTGTGCCTGGAAATAACTCATACATTACGTAAGTTTAAGTGTCAGCATACATTAGTGATAGAGAAATGGCAGTTGTGTTCCTAAATGCAAAGAATCAGAAGAGTAATTTAAATCTAAACTCTGTTTTTCCTTTAAAAAGACAGTAAATAAAGAGATTTTAAATTTCTCAAATATAGCTACATGTTACATTTTCAACAATAGCAATACAAAGGTAGTTGTATGGCATTGAACTCTATTATTAGGAATATAGCTTAATTAATTTTAATTTCAGTCTCAAATAATGCTTTTTTTTCAAACCAAAATTACCAAACCCTATAAATGTGTAGATGTTTCTCTGACCCCATAGGAGAGAAACTTGGTTCTACAATTGACATCTTAGGTAGCCCCTACAAGTCCTTCAGGAAGGCCATGTCCTGACTGTGTTATTGAGGGTCAGAATATTTTTGTTATGTATTTGAGATGTATGTACAACCTGCTCCCCAAAAGACCAGCAAGCTTCAGGGAAACAGTATGATTAATGACTGCTGAATCTGACTCTCAGCAGTTATAATTCTTATTGAGAATTTCACATCATTTTACTCTTCCTCAGGTCAATTTCTGTCTTGAACCTCCATTCCCTTTCAATTCTATAATTATCAATTAACACAACACACACACACATGAGAGAGAGAGAGAGAGAGAGAGAGAGAGAGAGAGAGAGAGAGAGAGAGAGAGACCATTAATGTTACTCTAATATACATGTGTTTAAGACTGACCACTTGGGATTAGACAACCAGCTTAATAAACTTACCTCTGGAGAAGGCAGATTTATCCTTTCTCACCAGCCATTGATTGCTTATAGCTCTTTGTATCAGGATGAGCCCTTGGGAAATATTTCTCATATACTTTGGCACATTGACTAGTGTTGTGATCACACAATCTTGCTCTAAGCAACCATACTATTGAGATTTCATATGTAAAGCTTTCCTATCCTGTGTAGAAGACACTATGTAGCAGATAGCATCCTGGTCCTATGTCTCTCACAATCTTCTGTCACTCTTTCCATAATGTCCCCTGAGCATTAGGTGTGTGTAGGTTGCATTACTGCAATAGATAGATGATAGATAGATAGATAGATAGATGATAGATAGATAGATAGATAGATAGAGTTTCTGAATTTTTGATCAGTTGTGATTTGTTTAGTAGTGTCTGTCTACTGCATAAAAAGATGTCTCGTCAATATGGGATTAAAGGTACAAGGTTTTTTTTTTGTTTTTGTTTTTTTTTTTTTTTAGGTTAAAAAATAAAAATTCAGAATACAGTTAGAAATTCTGTTTGTTTCCTACTACTATGGTGGTAGTAGGTTCTACTCTTGGGAACCAATATAGAAGAGTTAGAGTAAGAAGGACTGAAGGAACTGAAGGGCTGGTTCAATGCCATGGGCACATGTGTATCAGAGGACTACTTTGTATGGCCTCAGTTGGAGAGGAATAGCTTAATCCTATGGAAACTTAATGCCCAGGGAAGTGGGATGTAGGTGGGGTGAGGCAGGGGCAGGGGGAAGGCAGGTAGGGGAGCACCCTCTCAGAAGCAGGAGGAGGGGATGGGTGAAGAACTTGGAGAAGGGGGACTGGAAATGGTGCGACTTTTGGAAATGTAACTGAATAAAATAATTTAATAAAAAGTTTTTAAAAATGAATGGATAAACAAAGTATGTTACCTTTACATGAGGTATACTATTCAGTTATTAAAAACAATTATATCATGACATTTGCAGGCAAATAGACAAAACTAGAAAAGGTCATCCCAAGTGAGGTAACCCAGAGAGAAAAACATTGTATATACTCACTTATAAGTGGATATTAGCCATATAGTAAAGAGTAACAATACTACAATCCAATGACCCAAAGAATCTAAGTAACAAGGAGAGCCCAAGGGACAATGCTTGAATCTCACTGGGAAGGGGAAATAAAATAGATATTGGAGGTAGATTGGAGGACAGAATTGGTTGAAAGAGCAGAGGGTACGGAAAGAGGAAGAATCAAAATGTGGAGAGGAAAAACGTGGAGTGAGAACATGAATCGATGGTGGTGGGTATCTCTGGGATGAGGTAGAAATCTAGGACAATGGAAACTGGCAAGAATCTATGAGGGTGACCTTAGCTGATACTCCAAGAGATGGGGGATATATGGAACCGGGAAAGGGACACTTCTGTAGCTAGGCAAAACTTCCAATGGAGAAACTGAGATACCAACCCAGCCACAAACCATCAATCTATAATTTCCCCTGCCTACAAGATGTGCAGAGATAAAGATGGAGCAAAAATTAAGGGATTGGCCAAACAGTGACTGTCCCAACTTGAGACCCATGCCATTAGAAAGAGCCCATACCTGACACTATTTATGATATTCTGCTATACTTGCTGACAGTACCTTAGCATAACTGTCATATGTGAGGCTTTTAGAGATCCAAAACCAAACATTAGACAGAGCTCAGTAATCTTGTGGAAGATGGAGAGGAAGGATTGAAGGAGCCAGAGAGATCATGGATACCACAGGCAAACATACAGAATCAACTAACGTGGGTCTGTAGGTGCTCACTGAGACTGAACCACCAGCAAAAGAGCATGCATGGAACAGACTAACATCTCATTACAAGTCTAACAGATAAGCAAATTGATCTTCATGTGAGACCCCTGAACAAGAGGAAGAGCAGCTGTCTCTGACTTTGTTGTCTGCTTTGGATCTCTTTCCCCTAACTAGGCTGCCTTTTCTAGCCTCAATAGAAGAAGATGCACCTAGTCCTACTGCAACCTGATATGCCACGGCTGATTGATATCCATGGGAAATCTCCTGTTCTCTAGGCGGAAAAAGAGGGATGATGAGGGAAGGACGGAGAGGGAAACGGAAGCAAGTGGTTGGAAAGGAGAGATGGCATGTACAGTAAATAAATGAAAAAAAGAATGTTGGGGAAAGTAAATAATGATTAAAATACTTGTAATATTTTCAGATTGGCAGCTGTATATATGCCTGATCCCATAAGATACTGAAATCTCATCTTTCCATGAACTGCCTTCTTAAATTCTGAATTGTGTTTCAATCTCAAATATAATATAGAAAAACATCAGAATCAAAGTTCATCAAAAATAAAAAAATCAAAGTTCTACAAAAATAAAAAACAAAAACAAACTTTATCTTAGTTTCAAAGATATGTGACACCTTAAAATAAGAGGACAAAAAGATGACAAATAGTATTGCAAACAAATGATATCAGGAAGGAAGCAGGTGCTGCCATCCTAATAATTGACAACATAAACTTCAAAGCAATAGCAATCAGACAGAACAGAGAATGGCACAAAGATCTAATCAAGTGATCAGTTAATTATGAAATATTACATGCTAAATATTTTTAGCACTAACTCTGGGGCATTCAGTTTCATAAAAATTATCCTAATGGTATTAAGGACACTGGTTAACTTGATAATAGTAGCTGATTTGTAAAACACCTGGAAAAATGATGAACAGAGATACAACCCAAAATTAAATGGTATCTTAAATCCAGTGTCAAAGAGTACACAAACTACCAACAGCCCAGAAAAGCGTCCCTACATCCGATCATATGCTGGGACACAAAGCAAGCCAGGAAACAAAGCAAGCCATAGCAAATTCAAACAATTGAAATAATCCAACAGATTCTACCCAACCATTATGCAACGAAACTTAAAATTGACATGAATAAAACTCTAGTAAATATATGAATTCATGGAAATTAAGCAACTCATTACTTAATGATGTAAAGGTCAAAGAAGACATCAACAAAGAAATAAAAGTATTCCTGAAACTAGATGAAAATAAAAACAGTGCAGCAGAATATCTGAGACACATTTAAAACACTTCTAAGAGAGAAGTATGTAGTCTTAAGTGACTATAGATGTTTTTAAAAGAATCTGAAAAAGTACAAATAAATGGTTTATTGATGCAACTCAAGAATTTGAAAAAAAAAAACAGAAAGGAACTAAATGCATACATAGAATACAAGAAGAAATAATAAAACAAAGCAGAAATTAATGAAATAGAAACAAAGGAAATAATAAAATAAAAAGAGTCATTGGATCTAATAACTGATACTTTGATAAGAAAAATAAGATAATAAGCAAAATAACCAAAAACAAAATAACCAAAAGAAAGTAAAAGATTATACAAATTAGCACACTCAGAAATGAACAGAAAATCAGTATAATAGATACCAAAGGTATACACAATATTATAAGGAGATTTAAAAAAAATCCTATATTCCATTAATCTTGAAAGTCTAACAGAAATAGATGAATTTCTTGATTCAACAAAACTAAAGTTAAAAAAATACCCTAAACATATATACAGTATATGGACTGAGCAGATCCTGTTTAAAAATAGGCACGTATACACACACATATATGTATGCAATAACATAATTAAATTTAAAAGGCCATGAATTTGAAGTGAGAGGGGAGAGGTATCTAGGATAGCTTAGAGAGAAAAAAGGAGAGCAAGAAATTTTAACAAATTAGAACTTGAAAAAATAAAACCAATTAACAAAACAGTTATTCAGACATCACCATTAAGAAAGGGGAAGGAAGAAGAAGAGGGGGAAGAAGAAGAAGATGAGGAGGAGGAGAAGGAGGAGGAGGAGGAAGAAGAAGAAGAAAAAGAAGAAGGAGAAGAAGAAGAAAAAGAAGAAGAAGAAGAAGAAGAAGAAGAAGAAGAAGAAGAAGAAGAAGAAGAAGAAAGCCAATGATGTAAATAAACCACAACAAAGAGACTGAAATATTACTAAAAAGCCATCCAACTAAAAAATATCCAGGGCCAACTGGTTTTGTAGCAGAATTCTATGATACATTGATACAATTAAGACAGAGCTAGAGGCAATACTTCCTAAAATACTCAAAAAGTAAATAAAAGTAGAAAAATCATCTCTGAGATAACTTATAACGCCTATATCTCTCAGATAGCCAAACTAGGTAAAGTCACAGCAAAAACAAAACTATAGGCCAGTATCCCTGATGATCATAAATGCAAAAATCTTCAATAAAATACAAAAAAAGTAGAAATTGGCATATATCAAGAAATTCATGTACCATGCTGAAGTTGGCTTTATCCCAGAAATTCAGATGTAGTTCAACATGTGTAACTCAGTTAATATAGTTAATAATACATCATATAAATGGACTTAAGGACAAAAATCACATGGTCATTGATTAGATGGAGAAAACCCCTTTGACAAATTCAACATGCTTTCATATAAAACTCCTAGAAAAAATAGGACTAGTGGGAACATACATTAAGATATTAAAGGTCATATATGACAAACCCACAGCCAATACTGTCACAAGTAGAGAAAAACTTAAAATAATCCCATTAGATTCAGGAATGACATAAGATGAAGATGTCTGTCCAGTGTTCCCACTTCTGTTTATTATAATCCTGGAAGCACTAGATGTAGCAATAAAACAAGAGCAAAATTAAAGGGGAATACACAGAGAAATAAGTCAAATTATTTCTATTTGTAGATATAACAATTTTTTACATAGTAGATGCCAACAATTTCACCTGAAAACATCTAAAATCAATCCAAAATTTCAGCAAAGAGGCATGGCACAAAATAAGCTCACAAAAGCTGGTAATCATTCCATACACCAACAACAAATAAGCAGAAAAAAGCTCATGGATCATTCTCACTTAGAACAGCATCAAAACAATAAAATATCTTGAAAAAAACCCCAAGAATATGAAAGACTTCTACAATAAACTTCAAATCTCTGAAGAGAGAGATTGAGAAAAACATTAAAAAATGGAATCACATCCTGTGTTTATGGGTTGGAACTATTAATGTGGGAAAAAAGACCATTCCATCAAAAGAAACACACAAGTTTACTGTAATCAAAATAGCCACAGCATTCCTCACAGAAATAGAGGGAGAAACAATATGAAATTCACATAGAACCGAAAATACTCTGGAAACCCAACAAATCCTGAACACAAAGAAGATTACTAAAGGTATTGCTATACAAGATTCAAGATAAATAATATTGTACTGAAATAAAAATATACATGTAACCTGTGTAACAAAACAGCATATTGAAATATTAGTATTTGTAATTATGGCTATCTGATATTTGACAGAAAAAGTAAGACATACATACTACAGAATACACAGACAGCATAAAATCAAAGAAGCACGAAAACAAGTTATCCAATTAAAAATATGAGCTAGGAATCTAAACAGAGAGCTCTCAATAGAAGAAATAAGGTTGGGATGGGGGTAGGGGAGTGTGGATGTGGGGACATCCTCTTGGAGACAGGGGAGGAGGAATGAGATGGGGAACTATTAGAGGGCAGAACTGAATGGGGATAGCAACTGGACTATAAAAAAAGATTAAAGATAATGATAATAAAACTCTCAAAATGTATATTTTCCATAGAAGTTACTGAAATAGTAATTAAAATTTGAGATTTTATCTCACTCCATTCAGAAAGGCTAAGATCAACAAAACAACAGAAAACACCTGTTGGTGAAGCAGTGTAGAAGAAGGAATTTTCATTCAGTGTTGGTATAGCCACTATGGAAATCAGTGGAAAGAATCCTCAAAAGGTAAATTAAATCTACCAAATAACTAAACTACACCATTCATTGTCATATATTCACAGGGCTTGACATCCTATTTTACAGATAATTCTCAGCAATATTTATTTCTGCTTTTCATAATTGGAAACAACTTAACATCAATGGATGGATAGATATTTAAAATGTAGTGATTATACATAATGGGATACTATCCAGCTATTAAGAAAAATGAAATAAACTGGGCAGTGGTGACACACACCTTTAATTCCAGCACTTGGGAGGCAGAGGCAGGCAGATTTCTGAGTTCAAGTTCAGCCTGGTCTACAGCCAGGGTTACACAGAGAAACCCTGTCTGGACAAAAAAAAAAAAGAAAGAAAGGAAGGAAGGAAGGAAGGAAGGAAGGAAGGAAGGAAGGAAGAAAGAAAGAAAGAAAGAAAGAAAGAAAGAAAGAAAGAAAGAAAGAAAGAAAGAAAGAAAGAAAGAAAGGAAGAGAAAGGAAGGAAGGAAGGAAGGAAGGAAGGAAGGAAGGAAGGAAGGAAGGAAAGAAGGGAGGAAAGGAAGGAGAAAAAATTAAATTTTCAGGCAAATGGATGGACCTAGAAAAGAGAATATTGAATGAGGTAACCCATACCCAGAAAGACAGATGTTACATGTTCTCTTTAATCTAAAGTTCTTAGTTCAAAATCTTCAGAGGTGAGTATGCAGCACAGATAGTATAGAAACCAGGAGAACAAAAACGTACAAGGGGATGGAAGCCTTGAGAGGAAACTGACTAGAGAGGGAAACATTAATATGGGAAACTAAATAAAAGAGAGGATGATTCATCTGGACAGAAGAGACATCAATATTGAAGGAAAGGGGAGGAGAAGAGAAAAATAACATCAAGGTTGTATATTATAAAGGCTTGAGAAACCTCATTATTTTTTCTTAAAATTATATATGTAAGCGTGTGAGTGTGTAAGTATGCATGTGTGTGTGTGTGTGTGTGTGTGTGTGTACCATGTGTGTGTGTGTGTGTGTGTGTACCAGGCACGATAAACCCTCCAAATTGTTGGTCAGGGTAATCCAAGTGACTCAAACAATAGAGACCATTGATGTGTTTGTTTGCTTAAGAGGTTAAAATTAAGCTTGGATTGCTGATGACATAACACACTTAGGACACAGGATTCCTATGATTCAAGGTGTATCTAACAGGAAAACTTCCTACCTGATATGTAAATTCTATGATACCTGAAAGTACTATACAAGCTGCTAAGGGAGGGAAGCCATTAATATTCTTACCCAACAGCAACACCTTTGAACCACAGTGACATTGGAGACAAGATTTCTACATCCATGGAGGTGTAATAAGTCACACTCCAATGTTAACAAACAGCTGCCTAATTGGACTTAAGACCCATTCAACAGGAGACAAATCTTACCTAGTCTAAAAATCTAGACAATTTCCTGGAGCTAGCGAGGCCATTGATTTTAGAATTTACTAGTGCCAATTTTGCTCAATCAGAATAATTCCTATGTATGCCCTAAATATGCCTTGCTAGTGAGACCAGGCAGAATGGGGAAAGAGGGGATTCCGTGGCATTCCACTTGTAGAGAAAGAACTAGATACCATTAATGATTGCCAGGAGATGGAGAATTGGCCTTTCCCAGGTGTGAGTCTTTTAATTGGCAATCCTTAAACTTACAGATGAAATGTAGAAATCACCACATATTCAAGAAGCTTCTCTTTCTCCCAAGTGGAGACCATCTCAGAAAACTGCAACTAGACACAACGCAGAGATTAATGGACTGTGAAAATATCTCTGCCCCAGTCAAACATATCTGCATTACAGTCCCTGCATCATTTACTGCTTACTACCCAGGGAACACTGTGGCATAAGATGCAGAAAAATTTTAAGAACAAAATGAAGGAGAAGAGGAGGAGGAGAAAGAGATAAAAAGTAAATGAAAGAAATATGCTGTAAAACATCTAGCTTAGGAATCGCTTCACAAACAAGGCCTAAACAATAACAATATAGACATCTAGACATGCTGTTATGGAAGCAGAAGGGATTTCATGTAATTCCACCTCTAGAGGAAGAACTATGTACAATAAAAAATTGCCAAGAGACAGAGAATTAGCCTTTCCTGGACATTATTAGTCTAATTGGTTATCAAATACATAGTCGTCATCTCTGAATCAACATACACACAAACAACAGAAAAGAGCAGAAAGAGCAGGCCATTTCTCATTGTGATATTTATAGAAACTTATATATAACTACATACATGCATATATAAATACATACGTACATACATATTTATATACGTAACAATATTCATTAAAGGAAAAAATTAGCAATGTGAGAGTGAGGACATGGAGATCTTGGAAGAAAAATTGGGGGGGCATGGGAAAGATAAAAGAAAAGGCAGAATGTGATATAATGATATTTTAATTAAAATGTATTTAAACGGCTGAGGCAGCACCCTTTTGGGGCCACAGATATCCGGCACCCTCCCAGCCAGAGGACAGTGATCTGCCCTGCAGGGAGCGCCATCTTGGCTCCGGGACTCCGCCAAACTTAGTCTGTACAGGTTAGAGTGAGGACCACAGAGGCAGACAGCTTCTGGGACAGGTGGGAGCCACAGAGCCACTGAGGCAGCACCCTTTTGGGGCCACAGACATCCGGCACCCTCCCAGCTGGAAGACAGTGGTCTGCCCTGCACAGGAGCCCTCTGCCTCAGGAGCAAGGAGCACATCTTGGATCCAGGACTACACTGAACTTAGGAAGTTAGTCTGCACAGCTGAGAGAGTGCACCATAGAAGCCTACAGCTTCTGTGACCTGCCAAAGCAACACAGCATCTGGGAAAGGTCCTGTTTTCCGCCTTCTTCTTCGGCCAGGAGGAGGTCCAAACGCCAGATATCTGTACACCTTCCCTTTAAGAGGAAAGCTTGTCAGCAGGGAGTGCTCTAACCACTGAAACTCAGGAGAGAGCCTGTCTCCCAGGTCTGCTGACAGACGATACTCAGAATCACCAGAAGAACAACCTCTGAACAGAGACAACTATAACAACTCCAGAGATTACCAGATGGCGAGAGGTAAACGTAAGAATCCTACTAACAGAAACCAAGACCACTCACCATCATCAGGACCCAGCACTCCCACTTCCCCCAGTCCAGGGCACCCCAACACACCTGAAAAGCTAGACCTGGATTTAAAAGCATATCTCATGATGATGGTAGAGGACATCAAGAAGGACTTTAAAGAACTACAGGAGAACATGGCTAAAGAGTTACAAGTCCTTAAAGAAAAACAGGAAAACACAACCAAACTGGTAGAAGTCCTTAAAGAGAAGCAGGAAAACACATCCAATCAGATGATGGAAATGAACAAAACCATACTAGACCTAAAAAGGGAAGTAGACACAATAAAGAAAACCCAAAATGAGGCAACACTGGAGATAGAAACCCTAGGAAAGAAATCTGGAACCATAGATGCAAGCATCAGCAACAGAATACAAGAGATGGAAGAGAGAATCTCAGGTGCAGGAGATTCCATAGAGAACATCGGCACAACAATCAAGGAAAATGGAAAATGCAAAAAGATCCTAACTCAAAACATCCAGGAAATACAGGACACAATGAGAAGACCAAACCTACGGATAATAGGAGTGGATGAGAATGAAGATTTTCAACTCAAAGGACCAGCAAACATCTTCAACAAAATTATAGAAGAAAACTTCCCAAATCTAAAGAAAGAGATGCCCATGAACATACAAGAAGCCTACAGAACTCCAAATAGTCTGGACCAGAAAAGAAATACCTCCCGACACATAATAATCAGAACAACAAATGCACTAAATAAAGATAGAATACTAAAAGCAGTAAGAGAAAAAGGCCAAGTAACATATAAAGGCAAGCCTATCAGAATTACACCAGATTTTTCACCAGAGACTATGAAAGCCAGAAGATCCTGGACAGATGTTATACAGACACTAAAATATCACAAATTCCAGCCCAGGCTACTATACCCAGCCAAACTCTCAATTAACATAGATGGAGAAACCAAAGTATTCCACGACAAAACCAAATTCACACATTATCTCTCCACGAATCCAGCCCTTCAAAGGATAATAACAGAAAAAAACCAATACAAGGACGGGAACCACACCCTAGAAACAACAAGAAGGTAATCCCTCAACAAACCTAAAAGAAGACAGCCACAAGAACAGAATGCCAACTTTAACAACAAAAATAACAGGAAACAACAATTACTTTTCCTTAATATCTCTTAATATCAATGGACTCAACTCCCCGATAAAAAGACATAGACTAACAAACTGGCTACACAAACAAGACCCAACATTTTGCTGCTTGCAGGAAACTCATCTCAGAGAAAAAGATAGACACTACCTCAGAATGAAAGGCTGGAAAACAATTTTCCAAGCAAATGGTCTGAAGAAAGAAGCTGGAGTAGCCATTCTAATATCTGATAAGATTGACTTCCAACACAACGTCATCAAAAAAGACAGGGAGGGGCACTTCATACTCATCAAAGGTAAAATCTTCCAAGAGGAACTATCAATCCTGAATATCTATGCTCCAAATACAAAGGCAGCCTCATTCATTAAAGAAACTTTAGTAAATCTCAAAGCACACATTGCACCTCATACAATAATAGTGGGAGACTTCAACACACCAATTTCACCAATGGACAGATCATGGAAACAGAAACTAAACAGGGACACAGTGAAACTAACAGAAGTTATGGATCACATGGATCTGGCAGATATCTACAGAACATTTTACCCTAAAACAAAAGGATACATCTTCTTCTCAGCACCTCATGGTACCTTCTCCAAAATTGACCACGTAATTGGGCACAAAACAGGACTCAACAGATACTAAAATATTGAAATTGTCCCATGCATCCTATCAGATCAGCATGGACTAAGGCTGATCTTCAATAACAAAATAAATAATAGAAAGCCAACATTCATGTGGAAACTGAACAACACTCTTCTAAATGATACCTTGGTCAAGGAAGGAATAAAGAAAGAAATCAAGGACTTTTTAGAGTTCAATGGAAATGAAGCCACAACATACCCAAACTTATGGGACGAAATGAAAGCATTTCTAAGAGGAAAACTGATAGCTCTGAGTGCCTCCAAAAAGAAACTAGAAAGAGCACACATTAGCAGCTTGACAACACACCTAAAAGCACTAGAACAAAAGGAAGCAAATTCACCCAAGAGGAGTAGACGGCAGGAAATAATCAAACTCAGGGGCGAAATCAATCAAGTGGAAACAAAAAGAACTATTCAAAGAATCAACCAATCAAGGAGCTGGTTCTTTGAGAAAATCAACAAGATAGATAAACCCTTAGCCAGACTCACTAGAGGGCACAGGGAAAGCATTCTAATTAACAAAATCAGAAATGAAAAAGGAGACATAACAACAGATCCTGAAGACATCCAAAACACCATCAGATCCTTCTACCAAAGGCTATACTCAACAAAACTGGAGAACCTGGATGAAATGGACAAGTTTCTAGACAGATACCAGGTACCAAAGTTGAACCAAGATCAGGTTAATGATCTAAACAGCCCTATATCCCCCAAAGAAATAGAAGCAGTCATTAATAGTCTCCCAACCAAAAAAAGCCCAGGACCAGATGGGTTTAGTGCACAGTTCTATCAGACCTTCAAAGAAGATCTAATCCCAGTTCTTCACAAACTATTCCACAAAATAGAAACAGAAGGTACTCTACCAAACTCATTCTATGAAGCCACAATTACTCTGATACCTAAACCACAAAAAGACCCAACAAAGATAGAAAATTTCAGACCAATATCCCTTATGAATATTGATACAAAAATACTCAATAAAGTTCTTGCTAACCGAATCCAAGAACACATTAAAACAATCATCCATCCTGACCAAGTAGGTTTCATCCCAGGGATGCAGGGATGGTTCAATATACGGAAATCCATCAACGTAATCCAGTATATAAACAAACTCAAAGACAAAAACCACATGGTCATCTCGTTAGATGCAGAAAAAGCATTTGACAAAATCCAACACCCATTCATGATAAAAGTCTTGGAAAGATCAGGTATTCAAGGCCCATACCTAAACATGATAAAAGCAATATACAGCAAACCAGTAGCCAACATCAAAGTAAATGGTGAGAAGCTTGAAGCAATCCCTCTAAAATCAGGGACTAGACAAGGCTGTCCACTTTCTCCATACCTATTCAACATAGTACTTGAAGTCCTAGCCAGAGCAATTCAACAACAAAAGGAGATCAAAGGGATACAAATTGGAAAAGATGAAGTCAAAATATCACTTTTTGCAGATGATATGATAGTATATATAAGTGACCCTAAAAATTCTACCAGAGAACTCCTAAACCTGATAAACAGCTTCGGTGAAGTAGCTGGATATAAAATTAACTCAAACAAATCAATGGCCTTTCTCTACACAAAGAATAAACAGGCTGAGAAAGAAATTAGGGAAACAACACCCTTCTCAATAGTCACAAATAATATAAAATATCTTGGCATGACTCTAACTAAGGAAGTGAAAGATCTGTATAATAAGAACTTCAAGTCTCTGAAGAAAGAAATTCTAGAAGATCTCAGAAGATGGAAAGATCTTCCATGCTCATGGATTGGCAGGATCAACATTGTAAAAATGGCTATCTTGCCAAAAGCAATCTACAGATTCAATGCAATCCCCATCAAAATTCCAACTCAATTCTTCAACGAATTAGAAAGTACAATCTGCAAATTCATCTGGAATAACAAAAACCTAGGATAGCAAAAACTCTTCTCAAGGATAAAAGAATCTCTGGTGGAATCACCATGCCAGACCTAAAGCTTTACTACAGAGCAATTGTGATAAAAACTGCGTGGTACTGGTATAGTGACAGACAAATAGACCAATGGAATAGAATTGAAGACCCAGAAATGAACCCACACACCTACTGTCACTTGATCTTCAACAAGGGAGCTAAAACCATCCAGTGGAAGAAAGACAGCATTTTCAACAAATGGTGCTGGCACAACTGGTTGTTATCATGTAGAAGAATGCGAATCGATCCATTCCTATCTCCTTGTACTAAGGTCAAGTCTAAGTGGATCAAGGAACTTCACATAAAACCAGAGACACTGAATCTTATAGAGGAGAAAGTGGGGGAAAGCCTTGAAGATATGGGCACAGGGGAAAAATTCTTGAATAGAACAGCAATGGCTTGTGCTGTAAGATCGAGAATTGACAAGTGGGACCTCATGAAACTGCAAAGCTTCTGCAAGGCAAAAGACACCATCAATAAGACAAAAAAACCACCAACAGATTGGGAAAGGATCTTTACCTATCCTAAATCAGATAAGGGTCTAATATCCAATATATATAAGGAACTCAAGAAGGTGGACTCCAGAAAGTCAAATAACCCCATTAAAAAATGGGGCTCAGAATTGAACAAAGAATTCTCACCTGAAGAATACAAAATGGCAGAGAAGCACCTGAAAAAATGTTCAACATCCTTAATCATCAGGGAAATGCAAATCAAAACAACCCTGAGATTCCACCTCACACCAGTCAGAATGGCTAAGATAAAAAATTCAGGTGACAGCAGATGCTGGCAGGGATGTGGAGAAAGAGGAACACTCCTCCATTGTTGGTGGGATTACAAGCTTGTACAACCACTCTGGAAATCAGTCTGGCGGTTCCTCAGAAAATTGGACATAGTACTACCGGAGGATCCAGCAATACCTGTTCTGGGCATATATCCAGAAGATGTCCCAACTGGTAAGAAGGACACATGCTCCACTATGTTCATAGCAGCCCTATTTATAATAGCCAGAAGCTGGAAAGAACCCAGATGTCCCTCAACAGAGGAATGGATACAGAAATTATGGTACATTTACACAATGGAGTACTACTCAGCTATTAAAAAGAATGAATTTATGAAATTCCTAGCCTAATGGATGGACCTGGAGGGCATCATCTTGAGTGAGGTAACACAATCACAAAGGAACTCACACAATATGTATTCACTGATAAGTGGATATTAGCCCAAAACTTAGGATACCCAAGATATAAGATACAATTTGCTAAACGCATGAAACTCAAGAAGAATGAAGACCAAAATGTGGACACTGTGCCCCTTCTTAGAATTGGGAACAAAACACCCATGGAAGGAGTTACAGAGACAAAGTTTGGAGCTGTGATGAAAGGATGGACCATCTAGAGACTGCCGTATCCAGGGATCCATCCCATAATCAGCTTCTAAACGCTGACACCATTGCATACACTAGCAAGATTTTGCTGAAAGGACCCAAAGATAGCTGTCTCTTGTGAGACTATGCAGGGGCCTAGCAAACACAGGAGTGGATGCTCACAGTCAGCTATTGGATGGATCACAGGGCTCCCAATGGAGAAGCTAGAGAAAGTACCCAAGGAGCTAAAGGGATCTGCAACCCTATAGTTGGAACAACATGATGAACTAACCAGTACCCCGGAGCTCTTGTCTCTAGCTGCATATGTATCGAAATATGGCCTAGTTGGCCATCACTGGAAAGAGAGGCCCATTGGACTTGCAAACTTTATATGCCCCAATATAGGGGAATGCCAGGGCCAAAAGAATGGGAATGGGAGGGTAGGGAAGTGGGGGGCGGTATGGGGGACTTTTGGGATAGCATTGGAAATGTAATTGAGGAAAATATGTAATAAAAAAAATGTATTTAAACAATAAAATTATTCCGAGGTAGATGAACTAAAGGCCAAATATGAAACACAGAGTTTAAAGAAAGTACATAAACAATCAAACCAAAAACTTCAATTCAACTCATAAACATTCCAATGTTGATAGGGAATGAGAAAAAGATAAGGAGCTTCATATAGAAATGTTAACAAAATTTCTTGATAGTTTGAGTACAAAAGACTACAGAATATAAAATATCATCATGAATCCAAATAAATGATAAAATGTAATAGAATGAACAATATAGCCTTAGGAAATGTACTAATAAGGTGACTTCAGTTGCCCTCAACCTGAATGTTGTTTAGAAGGCTTCCTGTTGACCTCATTTTTCATAAAGGATATTTTTAATTTAAAAATTTTCACGCAATTTATTTCATCATGCTTTCTGCAATTTTTCCCAGATTTTTCCCACATCTCTCTCTACCCACTCAAATTTATGTTCCCTATCTCCCAACCTTTTCTTTTCCTCTGTCAAAAGACCATCAAAAAGCACTTTGTTAGAAAATTTACAGCTATACAGTGTTTTCTTTGTTTTGCTGAAATGTTAACCTTCTCCAGATTCCTTCTAGTAGAATATCCAAGGACTCTTGCACAAGGATTTAAAGATGGTTGGAGAACAGTTGATTTTGTTTGGGGTGGAATAGTTTAGCTGTATTGAACAGCCAAATAAAAAACTGACTTTTAAAAATTATTTAGAAATTTAGGATATTAAAATGTTATTTCATTTTCTAGAATTATTTCAGATTCTTTCCCCAAAAATTTAGTTTAAAAATCTAACTAAAGTATGGTAGTTTGAATATTCTTGTTTCAGGGAGTGTCATTATTAGGAGGTATGGCCTTGTTGGAGTAGGTGTAACCTTATTGCAGGAAGTATGTCACTTGGAGGGGGCTGGAGGGTGGGCAATAAGACTCTCCTCCTAACTGCATGGGAGCCAGGCTTCTCCTAACAGAGGCCTTTAGATGAAGATGTAGAACTTTCAGGTCCTCCTGCACCATGCCTGCATAGACACTACCATACCTGCCTAGATACTGCCATGCTCCCACCTTGACAATAATAGACTGACCCTCTAAACCTATAAGCCAGCCCCAGTTAAAAGTTGTCCTTATTAGAGATGCCTTGGTCATGGTATCTATTCACAGCAGTAAAACCCTAAGACTGAAGTTAATGGATTAATATCTTGGAATTAACGGAGAAATTATAGGTATATTCACAGTTACAATCAACTATTACATAGCAAGGATATTTTAAAGGTGAACTTCAGCAAAGTTTCTAGCTATATTGATAAAGAAACAGTAAAAAAGAGAAGACCAGAAGACTAAAGATACAAAAGAAAATGATATCAGCATTCTATTGTCGGTGCTAATGAGAGCAAGAAGAATATCAATATTCACTAGCATGCTAGTTATATGACCACCAAATGGTAAAGTAATTTGAAAAATATGTAGATTTAGGAAAGAAACTTTCCCAAACCTTTCTCAGATTCTGATGTCACCCACTGTCCTTAGGTTTCCTCATATTGTAGACAAATCATCTCTGTAATGATTCGCTTTAGTTGTCAGCTTGACATAAACCAGGATCACCAGGGAATAAAGTCTTAAGAGATTAAATTAATTGTTGTGGGAAGACCAAATCTAGTTTGTTATGCCATCCCTTAGTCAGGGGATCCTGAAATGTGTAAGAACGGACAAATTAACTTGATAATAAGCTTTCAGACCAGATAGCATGCATACAATTATTTTGTTCTGCTACTTACTTGGATATGATATGACTACATGATTTTTTTATTGGGATATTTCATCATAGAAATAGAAATGAGACTGGGAAAACCCTTGATCTTAGCATTTACATTTGTACTAATATATACCTTTTTTTTCAAGGTATCAGGCAATAAGCTGCTATATTACTCTAATATGGCTACATTATAAACTGTGCCCTACTTGTATTAAAATAATTTCAAACACACAGGTACTGGTGATTAAGACATCTGCTCTTGGAAGATTACAATGCAGCCCAAACTAGAGATCCTGTCTTCTACTGCTTTGGGTACACCCTTGAAAAAACAGACACTCAAATTTTGAATCAGTAAGGAAATCAGTTTATAGGTTTAATATTCTGAGAAACCCAAATATACACAATCAGAACTGAGAAACCTGAAAACCTTCAAAGTCACAAAGAGTACCTCAAAGGATATTATCTGTCATTCCTCTGCATTTTATAAGAAAAATGTGCCTCTCAAAAATATTGCTTCTTCAGGAAAATATATTGAAATTGAAACATAAAAATAAAGAAGAACTCATATGAGATATTATTGCAGGAAATTTGAAATCTGCCTCCCACATAAATATCTGAGGAAACAATTGAGTTTCTTTAACAAAAGTATAAATCCTGTGAAGTTTGTATCATATAATCTTAGAGAATGTTCTGTAGCCCCTGATCAGGAAATACGTTGCGACTAAAGAAAGTACACCAGGGAGTTTCAGATTTATATATACATGATTTCATGGGCCCCTATGAGCTAGTGACATATGAGTCTTAATTCTAATACTTATTATAATATAATACAATAATAAGTAGTTAAATAAATCCATTTTCTTGTTTTCAAAGCTAGATTGATATCTAATTTATGCATATTCCAGAACTACTTCTTCCATCAATAAAAAAAGAGAAAAAATAATTGAGTATAAGGTTTCTACTTATCCTGTTGAAGCTAGTCACATTCTATTGTAGGAAGAAAGGCTTAACTGCTGTCTGTCTTTAATGTCTTTAGTGTTGGGTAGCATGTGTTATGCTAGCCACATAACAATGAGACAGGACTGCCTCTCCACCAGTACAGTAAAGGTGAGCCAATTAAACATGCCCATAGAGACTGGGAATATTCCTTAATTGGTAAAGTGCTTGCCATCACAGCATAAAACTGGAATGCTGGTGCACACCTAGAATTCCAGCACTTGAAGTTGAAGGCAGAAGGATCAAAAATTCAGGGTTATTCTTGGCTACCTAGCAAGTTTGAGGCCAGGCCAGGATACACAAAACCAAAAAAATACATACCCTTTGTAAAATGACTATAAGGAGTATTTTTAGAGTCTTCTGGCACTTGACAAACCAGAATGGCAGATCTCCAGGAGAACAAATGAAAAGTAGTTGCCTGTGAAGAATCACATTCTTGTAAGCCCTCATTATAACAACATGAATTGTTAGGCATAGAAGAAGCAGATGAGCCGCCCGCATATAACCACTTTAAAACAAAGAGTATTCGCGTTAAGGGGTATGGGTCTGTGTGCCAGAGGCTTTCCACAGAGATCTCTGGCCCGTCCTGGTGTGAGAGTTCTGGCAAAGGGAAGTAAGTATCAGTGAGGAGGGGAAGTCACTTCTCCTGCTTCTGCTGCTGCAGTTGGCTCCACCTCTGTCTCTGCCATGCCTTCTAGGTTACTTGGTTACTCCATGCAGCTCTGCACTGAGTAGGATCAGGCTGGGCCCACTAGAGACTGACTAGTCAGAGAGGAGTGCAGCTGAGCTTCAGACAAGTCCCAAGTGTTATAACTCTTAGGACAGAAGGCTTTGGCAATGGAGTAGTTCTCACACACACCTTTAATCCTCCCGGATAGGATTCTTATATACAGTTTCAGAATTCCCTTTTTAGGCAAAGACAAAAGATGGTTCACATTTATAGCCAAGTGACAAAGTATTGAGTAGAGAGCACAAAATTAAGTATACATAAGAAAAGAGATGAATAACAAGGCCATGATGGAGAGAAGGTTGGAAGTAAAATTAAGATTTATGAATAGCAAGGAAGATGTTCTGGTTGTGATAATGAAACTAAGATATGGTCTGATTTAAAAAAATTGCATAAAGTGCTATAGTGAATGGAAAAGAAACAAGGTAATTCTTGAAGTTCCTAATATTTTGACCAAATCAGGAAAGGTATCAACTACCAAGATGTTTCAAACCTGAGATACCAAAGATATCACTACAGAAGGTGATAATTCAAAAAGCATCTCAAGTAGAATAATAAGGTATGATACTACAAAGATCAAATTATCTGAGATTAAAGAGAAAAATAATAATCACAAATGAGTAATGAATATAGTATTCATTGCCTGATCTGTGATCATTTGAAGAATACAAGGATATTGGATGAGTGGTATGACTAAAACCGCCTCTAAAAATGAAAGCTCATCAAGGAGGACTCCAGAGGTATGCCTCTTTTACCAGAAAATTCAGACTTAAAATAGAAAAAAAGGGGAGGAGAACTTTGAGTGAATAAGAATGGTTAAAACTTCGAGAAATGGACCAGATGAAAGCTTGGTTTTCTGGAAGCCAAGCAAGCTTCAAGTAAAGTTGGAAAAAGAATGTAAAAACTCACTCAACAAGGAAATGTCTGAACTAAAATTCTACAATTATTAGTGTCATCAAATAATGGCACATTTCAAAATTTAAGATAAGGCCTTTGGTTTTAGGACTGTTTGTTATAGAATTTCATAACCAAATAATAGAACTTATCTGATATTTAGTACCAGATACATTCTCTAAATAATGATGCCCATAAGGGCACTCATCAGCCACATATATGCCCTCTGAACATCGAAATACGGTCACAATGACTCAGGAACTGAGCTTGAATAACATTTATTATAATTTGTCAAAAGAAATTTAAAAACCAGGAGCCACATGTGTCAACCTTTTCATTGAACAACACAAATTGCAAATTTTTTTAGTAACTAATGCAGCTGTATAAGGAAGGATCATGAGTATGTCTATTACAGAAGGGATCAGTCACAGACAAGTGATACACCTGAGCTCTGGAATGGGATGTGATAAAATGATTCTTCCAATGAGTCAGACTGGTCTGCAGATATTGGTGTAAATGTTACACCAAAATGCTTCACTCATTCATGCATATGGGTTCAGAACATAAAAATCAAGAAATGGTTCTGAAACATAAGGAGGCATTCAATTTCTTTGACTAAACTTGCACAAGGTGGCTCCTGACTTTCTTTCTCTCTTTCTTCAATAGAAAGTAGATCAAGTTAAGAAAGGACATAGGTATCAAATGACCCATTACTTTAAAATACAGTACATAGATGTACTGGCTAGTTTTATGTCAACTTGACAAAGGCTAGAGTTATCACAGAGAAAGGAGATTCAGTTGGGGATATGCCTCCATGAGATCCAGCTGTAAGGCATTTTCTCAATTAGTGATTAAGGGGGGAGGTCCCCTTGTGGGTGGTGCCATCTCTGGGCTGGTAGTCTTGATTCTATAAAAGAGAAGACTGAGCAAGCCAGTAAAGAACATCCCTCCATGGCTTCTGCATCAGCTTCTACTTTCTGACCTGCTTGAGTTCCAGTTCTGACATCCTTTAGTGATCAACAGCAATGTGGAAAGTGTAAGCTGAATAAACCCTTTCCTCCCCAACTGCTTCTTGGTCATGATGTTTGGGCAGGAATACAAACCCTGACTAAGACAATAGACATGAATGTTTATTTTGCTAAATTATTTTGCTTGCCACAGTGTCTCTTTTAAATCAGAATTTAGGGGATGATTTCTAAGAAGGTTGTAAGTTCAGCAAAATACAAAAAAATTAAAAAGTCAGTTGTAGGAAACATAGTCACAGAGAGGCCATTATACCTTACCTAAAAGATTAGGAGCTGTTGTTGTTCTTAAAGGAATATACAGACAATTATGTTGAAATGAAATGTATTAAATGGCTTCTATCAATAACAGTCCTAAATTTAAGCAAAGTAATGGAAAAACAGAGGTGAGTACTTAACTCCATTGTTTAGTAGAGTTTCATGCAATAAGAAGAAATTCACTGGCTAAATTTCATTTCTCCAGTTGCCTTCAAGGATAGTAAGGTTTAAGAAGCTATGCTAGAGTAGATGGGGGAAAATATGTAAGAAACCAAAATGAATTAGGCAAATATTTGTATTTGTAGTATAGGCTTTTTTTTTTTTTTGGTACTTTAAAGACAACTGTACAGTCTCTATTCAATTGTGTTCCCATAAGCATACAGCTTGTTCTCAATGCTGTTGTCAAAACCAAATCCAAGGGACACACTGATATTTGCTCATTGTGCACTGTGTCTAATTATAGGAAAATCATTGTTATAGTCATGTTGGCCAATGTGCATTATCTATTATGTCTCAGCAAATATGGCTTAGCTGTCTTCACAAAATTATGTAGCCTCCTTTCACAGTTAATCTATAGCTGTGTGGCAGGCATTTCTACAATTTTAAAACACAATGTTTTATGAATTATTTGAGAATTTATTATAATATACCTTCAGCATATTAACCCATTTAGCTTCTAGTCCTCCTCACAACTCCTTGTAAAACTAATTCTCTTCCACACCCCTGCCTACTGTATTATTTTTGTTTTTAAGAAGACACTATCTCATTATGAATTCCTAGTCTTCTGGCTCTTCTTCTCTTTCCGTCTTCCATATTTTCTAAGATTCAGATGTAGGGGTTTATAAAAAATGTATTAACTGGAAATGGCTACCCATTGTCAATTGTTCTCTGCATTTGGACCACTTGTGACCTTTTGCAATGACCTATTATAAAAAGGAGCTTATTTGATAATCGGGTGAGACCCACACTTATCTAAGGATATAGTATTTTCTTTGGTATTCCAAACTTTTGAGCTATTATCCACTTATTAGTGAGTACATACCACGTGTGTTCTTTTGTGACTGAACTACCTCACTCGGGTTGATATTTTCAAGTTCCATCTATTTACCTGGGAATTTTATAAAGTCATTGTTTTTAGTAGCTGAGTAGTATTCCGTTGTGTAAATGTACCACATTTTCTGTATCCATGCCTCTGCTGGAGGACGTCTGGGTTTTTTCCAGCTTCTGGCTATTATAAATAAGGCTGCTATGAACATAGTGGAACATGTGTCCTTATTACATGGTGGAGCATCTTCTGGATATATTCCAATTTTTATGTCCAATTTTCTGAGGAACTGCCAGACAGATTTCCAGAGTGGTTGTACCAGCTTACAATCCACAGACCATATGAAGCTCAAGAAGAAGGAAGACCAAAATGTGGATGCTTCAGTGCTTCTTAGAAAGGTGACAAAATAGTCACAGGAGGAAATATGGAGAAAAAGTGTGGATCAGAGACTGAAGGAAAGGCCATCCAGAGACTGCCCCACCTGGAGATCAATCCCATACACAGTCACCAAAACCTGTTGCTATTGTGGATGCCAGGAAGTGTTTGCTGACAGGAGTCTGATATGGATGTCTACCTAGAGGCTCTGCCAGAGGCTGACAAACACAGAGCCGGATGCTGGCAGCCAACCATTGGACTGAGGAAGAGGTCCCTGATGGAGGAGTTGGAGAAGGGACTAAAGAATCTAAGGGGATTTGAAGCCTCATGAAGGGAGCAAGAGTGTCAACTAGCCAGAACCCCTGGAGCTCCCAGGACTGGAAAACCAACCAAAGAATACACATGGAGCCACTCATGGCTCAGGCTGCATATGTGGCAGAGGATGGCCTTGTTGGACAACAGTGGAAAGAGAGGCCGTTGGAACTGAGGGTATTCGATGGCCCAGTGTAGGGGAATGTCAGGGTTGGAAGGTGGGGACTGGGTGGTTAGATGGGGGAGAACCCTCAATAGAAGCAGGGGGAGGGGAGATGGGATAGGGGTTTTCTGAAGGGGATACCTGAAAAGGGGAAAATATTTGAAATGTAAATAAAGAAAATATCCAATAAAAAAAAATCCCCAAGGGAAAAATAAGTATTTTCAATGCAGTTAGAAATTACTTGGTTTCATGCGTTTAACAAATTGTATCTTATATCTTGGGTATCCTAAGTTTCTGGGCTAATATCCACTTATCAGTGAGTACATATTCTGTGAGTTCCTTTGTGATTGGGTTACCTCACTCAGGATGATGTGCGGACACTATGCCCCTTCTTAGAATTGGGAACAAAACACCCATGGAAGGAGTTACAGAGACAAAGTTTGGAGCTGTGACGAAAGCATAGACCATCTAGAGACTGCCATATCCAGGGATCCATCCCATAATCAGCTTCCAAACGCTGACACCATTGCATACACTAGCAAGAGTTTGCTGTAAGGACCCAGATATAGCTGTCTCTTGTGAGACAATGCCGGGGCCTAGCAAACACAGAAGTGGATGCTCACAATCAGCTATTGGATGGATCACAGGGCTCCCAATGGAGGAGCTAGAGAAAGTACCCAAGGAGCTAAAGGGATCTGCAACCCTATAGTCAGAACAACATTATTAACTAACCAGTACCCCCAGAGCTCTTGACTCTAGCTGCATATGTATCAAAAGATGGCCTAGTCGGCCATCATTGGAAAGAGAGGCCCATTGGACTTGCAAACTTTATATGCCCCAGTACAGGGGAATGCCAGGGCCAAAAAGTGGGAGTGGGTGGGTAGGAGGATGGGGGGGGGGAGGGTATGGGGGACTTTTGGGATAACATTGGAAATGTAAATGAGGAAAATACCTAATAAAAAATATTAAAAAAAAATAAGAAATTACTTCGTTTAGGAAAGTAGGAAAAGCACTGTCTCTTCTTGGTTCCATGGCCTCACCAGTTATGAAGAGTTGCCTAAGTTTACAGGACCAGACATATATTTTCTCTCATTGAGGAAGTTATGCAGGTGTTGTTTATTCACATGATATACATGCCACTATTGCACCACTTTAAATGTTGTCATATTGGCTTTTGTCAATGGATATTGGCTAGCTAGAATTATTGGTTATTTTTTCTATGTTGGCAGCTTGCTATGATCTCTCTGATCCTATCACATTTATTCTTTAATGAAAGGCTTCCATGTCCAGTAGTGATTGATTTTTTTTAATTCCAATTGTCATTGTTACAGTTTTAATTGTTTCTATCAGTTTTACAGTTTTCTATTCAATATTTTACATCCATGAATCCCACAGCAATGATCATCACATTACAATTCTGGACTTAGTGCCTGGAATAGTGCTTAGATAATATTTCCATTTCTTATTAACTGAATGGGCACATTAAAGTGGCTAGTTAGGCATGATTCTTCAAATGTCTCCAAGTTTCGTGCATTATTGAAGAATATTCACTTAGCAGGAAACATGTTTTTAATAATTTACTATTTTACATAGTGTAGAAGATACAAGAGAGTAATAGCTTCTCCTACTAAAAAGATGTTATTTGAAGAAGGTAGTCACAAAAGTGTAATTTCATGAGATGGGAAAACAAAAATTATATCATTGATAATGTTTTGATAATCTTTCTCAGAAAAACAGTGACTGATAAGTTAGAGGTGATATTATTTGAAACAGTGAATGCTAACCCTTTTCTTGAACAGGCATTGTAAACAAGAAAAATATGGTGTGGAGATATGGATAGAAACAGCAGTGTACATTCATATGTAAATAGACACTTCAACATTGTAAGACTGCACAGCAGTAGATGTGGAGAGGAAAGTGTGAAGAAGTGATGAAAACATATAGCCAAAGTCGAAGCATGAGCTTATAAAATACGTTCAGAAGTGTCAATTGTATAAAATGGGCAAACGTGTACCAGCAATTTTATCTAAACTATGATAGGCTAGAATCAAGATGCTGTAGTAGTCAAATAACTTATTTAAATTCCCCATGAATTCTTTAAATTCAACATATGTCTAGATAGTCACCAAGCCTGTGAAATTGCTGATCAAAATTAGATAGAGAATTTTAACTTTGAGTGTCTGTGAATTTCAAAAACACTTTTATTATAAAACAGGTCCACATGCTAATGTTTACATAGACATCTTCATTAGCTGTCCACTTGATACAGGAGAATCCCTGCAAGCAGCATTTCACACAAAGCAAACTACTGTTATCATCTAAAATTTTAGAATATTAATATTGAAACTAGAAATTTAAAACCCAAATAGACTTTGTAGCTTGAGAAGATCATTACAATGCCAATATAGAAATTAAAAAGTTTAAATTCAAGTAGTAAAAATGAGAAAATAGAAATGAAAATATATTTGGGACATATGTAAGAAAAAGGAACTTGATGTGTATCTATTATGAGAGCTATATACATGGAAAAGAATGTGTTTCCCACTTTTTTGCATTATTTAGATCCATATTGATAGCATCAATGGGAAGAAAATTGAACACAGTTAAAAATAAAATAAGTGAACCTTTATGCAAATTAACTTAAAGTTACTACAGATTTTTATTGAAATTATGCAATATATTGTTGACATGTATTTGTTTCAATCATACCACTTTTAGTATGATTGATCTTATGTATATTTGCATATTCTGTTGTTTAATTTTGACTCACATTAAATTGTATCTTATAGACAACAAATAATTTGGAATATATGTTTCCTCTTCAGAGAACAGTTAGTCTCTCATAGACTATTTAAGCATAGTATGGGACTTGTTTTGGTTATATATCTTCTTTTTCCTTTTTCCTAAAACTTTGCTGAAAAAATTATGTCAAGCAAGCATTAGAAACACAATATCTACATTATATACTTCCCTTCTTGCATGTAAAGATAGGAGCTAGCAAGTCAAAATGTTTTTGTTTAAAAGAGAAAATAAGTAAAAATCTGTTTCCATCACTTCTCATCTATTTTCTCTTGACCAAATAGCTCCTTCTCTTATGTGCAATCTAAGAAATGGCTCCAGAATGCTGACAATGTTAAGTCTCAAAGAAAGAATATCTCTGACTCTTGTCTGAGCTGTGAGAGACAGAGATCCAAATCTCCAGTTCTCTGCATTTCCTGGGTAGAATTTACTATACTGGGAAAGATAACAATGGTTTTAGACTAGAGCAACAGGAATTCTGTAGATCTCCTTGCCTTTCTTTCAAGAAACTGGGTAGTGTATACTTTTTATTTTTCCCACAATTTTTATTAGATATTTTCTTCATTTACATTTCAAATGCTATCCCAAAACTCACCTATACCTTCCCCCCGCCCTGCTCCCCCACCCACTCACTCCCACTTCTTGGCCCTGGTACTCCCCTGTACTAGGGCATATAAAGTTTGCTAGACCAAGGGGCCTCTCTTCCCAATGATGGCCGACTAGGCCATCTTCTGCTACATATGCAGCTAGAGACACGAGCTCTGGAGGTACTGATTAGTTCATATTGTTGTTCCACCTATAGGGTTGCAGACCCCTTCAGCTCTTGGGTACATTCTCTAGCTCCTATATTGGATTCTTTAAAGAATATATAGAAAAGCAAGTGGTGAATGTGCCAGTCAAGCACAGAATCCTAGCAGGAGCCACAAATAATGTATGCCACTGCTTCAGTGGTAAGATGTGAGCAGATTCCTGACAGAGGCTTGGATTGAATCTTTCATATTCTAAACATTTCCAACAGAAAAAATTAGACCTTTTCATATATTGTATATACAGAAGCAAATATTTGGAAATAAAAATCCCATCAGAAAATTAGCAGATCAATGTAAATTTAAAATGGCTATCTGGTAACTCATTAATACAAATAAATTATACATTTAATGTATCTTAATGAAATATTTTTACATTAATTTTGAAGAAAATATAGTAGATTCTAGGACAAAGGGCCATCATTTTCAAAAAAAAAAAAAACCCTTTCTGAGAATAATTAAACTATTTTCTCTATGAGGGGGAGCAGCCACATAGAAGGAGAGGGAGGAGGCATAGGGGGCTTGCAGAGGGGAGACTTGGAAAAGGTATAACATTTGAAATGTAAATAAATAAAATATTCAATAAAAAGTAATAATTTTAAAAACTTACATATGATATTCATAAAATACTTTTGTTCTCATATTAAGAGAATACATGCCTATATGGCTTATCGACAATGTTGCTGTGTTCTGAATTTGTCTGCGTAGTACATTCACTAGTGAATTTTATAGCCTTCTGATATTTATTTCTTGACCATTAACATCTCTTTCAATCTAAGAACTCCTTGTATCATTTCTAGTAGAGACACATTTTCTCATCCATGATTTCTCTTTGAATGTCTTTTTCTCTCCTCTGTGTCTAAGGGATAGGTTTTCAGGGCAGAGTATTCATGGCTGACAAGGTTCTCTTTCAGTACACAAACTCTCACGGCGTCTTTCCCTAGCTTTTTGCTAACATGTGAATTGGAAAACTATCATACATACATTACTTTGTTTTTCATTGCCCCAAGAATCATTTCCTGTGCTGGTTAGTTTTTGTCAACAAAAGTCAAGTCACCTGGGAAGAAGAAACCTCCACCAAAATATTGCCTCCATCAGATTGGCCTACAAGCTTGCTTGTAGCAAAGTTTCTTCATTGCTAATTGATAGAGAAGGGCATAACCCACTGGGAATGGTGCCATGTATGGGCAGATGGGCCTGGGTTGGATAAGAATCTCGGCTAAAAATGATTCTGGAAAGCAAACCAGTAAGCAAATTTCTTCCACAGTGTTTGTTTCATTTCCTGCTTCCTTGGTTCTTACTTGAGTTCTTTGCTGACTTACTATCATGATTGGCTATATATTGTGAAATAGAACAAACCCTTTTAAGTTGCTTTTGATCATAATGTTTATCACAGCAAAAACAAAACAACATAAAAACCTAAATTAATAAATATTCTTAACTTAGACTTTTGAAGGTGTGCTTATTATATGTCATAAAATATATTTGGTAGAGTTAAATTTGACCGATGACCTTTACCTTTCTGTCCATAAATAGCTATATTTTTGTGTTCCTCGAGTTTTCTTTTTACATCTTGAAGAAGGGTTCTTCCTTTCTAGAACTTAAGTAATAACTCATAGCTGCTTCTTCAATACTCTTCTAAAGTAACTGTAGACACATCCAATTCCTCTTTGATCTTTTACCACTATTTCTCCTGAAAATATGTACTTTCAAGCCTCCTGACTTTTGAAATCACCCATTGCTTCCTCTGCTTTAATTTCTCATTGTTGTTTTCTTCTGTCAACTTTTAAATTTCACTGAGTCCTTGAAGATGGAGGATTTGTTTGATTGTTAGATTCCAGTTTTATTAATTCATTAAGAATTTCTTTCAGTGTATTAGTTCCTTCCCCCTCAGCTCCCCCCAGATTCACTTTCATCAAATATTCGCTCCCCTTTTGACTGCTTTTGTCTCTATGTTGTTTTTAAGTAAAACTGTTGAATTATTTCCTTGTGCTTTCATAAAGCCCATTGACTTTCCTCAGAATGACTGCATTAAATTTTCTAATCAAGAGTTCTTTTGGTTATTGTGATGGATTGATTGTCAATTTGACTGCATCTTGATTTAACTTTAAAAAGTAAAGCAGGTGGGCACTCCTCTGAGCAAATTTCATTGATTGAATTACTTCAGGTTGGAAAATGCACCCTAAATCTGGGACATATTTACTCATTGATGCCTATATAAAGAACATGGAAGAAAACATCTTTTGCTGTTCTCTGCCTGCCCTCATTCTCACTGGAAAGTGTATATACCCTGTTGCTGCTGATGTACTAATTCACTGGTATTAGCACCTACTTCTTTGGGACTTTGATGTATACTAAAGACCAGCTGAAACATACAGCCTTATGCACTAAACAACTAGACTTTTTATCAGCAGACAGCCACAGTTGAATTAGCTGGACCAATGCCTATGAGCCAATCTAATAATATATATATATATATATATATATATATATATATATATATATATATATATATATATATTATTGGAGGCTAGAGAAAGTTGTCTTTCAGTCTCCCAGAATTGAAGTTACAAATGGTGATTAACTGCCATGTGGATGCTGGGAACAAAAGAGAGATCAATAAAAGCAACACATTCTCTTAACTACAGAGTCATCTCTCTAACCCTAAATGTCCACGTATATTTTTACTGTTTGTTGAGATAATGGGCTTTTGAAAGCTGTAATTACTTGTTGCTCTCTGGCATCATTTGGACATAGAGACATTATTCATTTATTCTAGTTTTCATGACCTTGCTTTGTTCAAGCCTGACTTAGCAGAAATTCTAAAATGGGCATTTATTTTCAGTAAGATAGGAGTCACTTCCAATATTTCAGCATCATATGGAGTTCTAAGACAAAGACAGGTAGGCATCCAGTATTGGAGTGTTTTAATTGTTTTAATGCTACAGAGCAATCAAAGTCCAGATTTGTTTAAAATTCCCATAGTATATCTACCCAGGGTTCCCTATTTCTTGAACTCTTTTCATGTGGCAATGACAGGTCTAGGTACCTTGTCCATAGTTACTGGTCTGCAACCAGGCACTGTGTCTGTGCCTATGATAGATCTAGGATCTCAATGCTATGACTATAGTTACTGGTTTGCAATTGAGCACTACAAGATATTTCTCTCTGAAGTCATCCTTGTGCAACTGATCTAGTTTCACAGGCCACATCTTTAGCTACACTACTGCAAAGCAGCATCCTAAGACTATAGTCTGTACCAGCAGGGAAATGGTAGAAGATTAAAATGAAAGTAATATTAAGTGTGAACAGATAGAGTAAACTACTGTAACCAGTCACAGATAACACTAGGATAGATATAGGAAAAACAGGAATTTCTCGCATCTTGGATTCAAGACTTTTATAGAGGCTTCATCTGAAATGGGTGTTGGCAACAGGAGCTTTTAGGTTCTGGTCAGCAACTTGGCACTAAATTCCAGAGAAACATTCTTAGCTTACTACTTATTACTACTCCCAGGCAAATGAGGTCTTGCTTCAGTATGAGTTGGAGCATTGCCAATGAAGGCAGTCCCTTGGCCGCCTAGGCCAGTAATAAACTGGAAGATACCTGAATCTCAGACTTTTAAGGGTACATAGCTGCAAGAACCATTTCAAGGGTACACTGTGGCCTCGTCTTACCTTCAGTAATGGATACATGTTAAAACAGCAGTCTATGGAAGCAGGATATTTGGTTGATGCCAATGAAAGTCTGGATTTCCATTTGTAAGTAATAGACCAACAATAAATTTGCTTCCTAGATTGAAGCATGGATGATACAAACATTATTTTGACCACCAAGGCTGATCCTAAGCTAAAGCAGGCCTGAATTTGCACATCTTAGATAAGGAGAATGAGGGTAGTAGACATTTACTAAATCTCTCCAAATCTAGCAATGACTAAAACACCCAAACTCAGGCATGCTGGACTCTGCCTGATTCCAGTGCAGGTCTAGCGCTCCATTTTTGAGTTCTTGTTTAAGAGTGGAACATTTATATTTCATCTGTTACTGGTTGTCACTAGAGCAAACATAGCATTGATATTTAGAACATGGCCCTGATTTAGCTTTTATTTCTGCTCCACATCAAGAGAAATCTGGCCTTATACCCTCTGATAAAGAGAGAAAATAAGCTACATGACTGAGACAGTCTCATTTACTTTATGTTTGAGTTTTAGCTTGTGTTGAGGGCTTATTGGAGTTTATTTGACACCTAATTTCAATGTTCAGCCTCAGTAATTGGTTTCGGGTTTAAAACTGGATCTAGTTTCCTCTCTCCTCACAAGAGGGGAACATCTCCAGCATAGCTCCTTGATTTGAGGATAGGATGTTGCAGACCTCTCGCTTTCCTTCCTGAATAAATCTGTTCTTTATAAGAGAAACAGAACATGTAAACTCTCCCCCTGACTTCCATAGCTCTGGTGAAGTAGTTTTGTATGAAGGCAGGTGATCACTCTGTGTCTCTTGGGAGAAAATCATGGGAAGAACTTTCTTAGCTTCCATAGTTGCTGTTGTGTGTAATATGTTAGTTTTGTTTTTTGTTGCTTGAGCACCCTACATGTTGCTTTGACAATGGCCATGCTAACTTACATTTCCCTCAACAGTGCACAATCTATCTTTTTCCTGTACATCATTGCCAACATTTTCATTATTGAAAATAGTTGCTACAGCAGGTGTGAAATGATAGTTCAGTGTAGTTTTAGTTTTTTTTCTGTCATTATTCATGATTTTGTGTTTCATTTCCATAAACTTGTTAGCCATTTTTATGCCATCAGAGAAATAGCTAAATCATTACCCCTTTTATTAAGTTGTTTCCATGATCTTGTGTTTTTTATATGTTTCACATACTAACTCATTATCTCCATGATTTGCAAATGTTTTCACCTATACTTGAGGGTTTTTTTTTTTCTTGGTTCTGCTGTTTCCTTTATGGGTCAGAAGCATTTTTACTGCTATAGTCCCATTTGCAAATATTCACTCAAGTTATATCTACTTTCAGAATCAGCAAGACTTTTGTTTTCTCCATGTTACAACATAGCTTCAGAACTCACGTTGACAGTTTTCCTATCTCACTGTAAGTGTCTAATCTATTTTGAGTTTATATTTGTGAATGTTATGATAAGGGGTTCCAATTCCATTATTCGACGTTTAGACATTAAACTTTATGGTTCCATTCATCAAAGAGACTACCCTTTCCTGTTACTTATCCTTGAACCACTGTTAAAGTCCAAGTGACCATACATGCTTTTATTTTAACAATCTTTGCTGGACCACTAGTCATCATGCACAATTTGATGCCAATGTTATATACTATTTGACTACTACAGCTTTGTAGTAGATTCTTTTTTTTTTTTTTTGGTTTCAAATTTTTTAATTGGGTATTTATTTCATTTACATTTCCAATGCTATCCCAAAAGTCCCCCATAAGCTCCCCCACCCACTCCCCTACCCACCCACTCCCACTTCTTGGCCCTGGTGTTCCCCTGTACTGAGGCATATAAAGTTTGCACGACCAATGGGCCTCTCTTTCCACTGATGGCCAACTAGGCCATCTCCTGATTCACATGCAGCTAGAGACACAAGCTACGGGGGGTATTGGTTAGTTCATATTGTTGTTCCACTTATAGGATTGCAGATCCCTTCAGCTCCTTGGGTACTTTCTCTAGCTCCTCCATTGGGGGGCCTGTGATACATCCAATAGCTGACTGTGAGCATCCACTTCTGTGTTTGCCAGGCCCCAGTATAGTCTCACAAGAGACAGCCATATCTGGGTCCTTTCAGCAAAATCTTGCTAGTGTATGTAATGGTGTCAGCGTTTGGAAGCTGATTATGGGATGGATCCCTGGATATGGCAGTCTCTAGATGGTTCATCCTTTTGTCTCAGCTCCAAACTTTGTCTCTGTATCTCCTTCCATGGTTGTTTTGTTCCCAGTTCTAAGAAGGGGCAAAGTGTCCACACTTTGGTCTTAATTCTTGAGTTTTATGGGTTTAGCAAATTGTATCTTATATCTTGGGTATTCTAAATTTCTGGGCTAATATCCACTTATCAGTGAGTACATATAGTGTGAGTTCTTTTGTGATTGGGTTACCTCACTCAGGATGATGCCCTCCATGTCCAATCATTTGCCTAGGAATTTCATACATTTATTATTTTTAATAGCTGAGTAGTACTCCATTGCGTAAATGTAACACATTTTCTGTATCCATTCCTCTGTTGAGGGACATCTGGGTTCTTTCCAGCTTCTGGCTAATATAAATAAGGCTGCTATGAACATAGTGGAGCATGTGTCCTTCTTACTGGTTGGAACATCTTCTGGATATATGCCCAGGAGAGGTATTGCAGAATCCTCCAGTAGTACTATGTCCAATTTTTTGAGGAACCGCCAGACTGATTTCCAGAGTGGTTGTACAAGCTTGCAGTCCCACCAACAATGGAGTGTTCCTCTTTCTCCACATCCTCACCAGCATCTGCTGTCACCTGAATTTTTCATCTTAGCCATTCTGACTGGTGTGAGGTGGAATCTCAGGGTTGTTTTGATTTGCATTTCCCTGATGATTAAGGATGTTGAACATTTTTTCAGGTCCTTCTCAGCCATTCAGTATTTCTCAGGTGAGAATTCTTTGTTTAGCTCTGAGCCCCATTTTTTTAATGGGGTTATTTGATTTTTCTGGAGTCCACCTTCTTGAGTTCTTTATATATATTGGATATTAGTCCCCTATCTGATTTAGGATAGGTAAAGATCCTTTCCCAATCTTTTAGTGGCCTTTTTGTCTTATTGATGGTGTTTGTAGTAGATTCTTAAATAAGGCAATTGGATACTTCCACCTTTGTTTATTTGACTCAGGGTCGTCTTAACAATTTGAGATCTGTGAGTCTATGTGAATTGTAGAATAGTTTTTTTTTTTTTTTTTTTTTTTTTTTTTTTTAGAAAACATTATTAGAATTTGAGGGATTGCCCTCAATCTATGGATCATTCTGGGCAGTATAAACATTTGAAAAATCAAAACTTTCCAATCCATAAACAAAAGAAATCTGCCAATTTCTTTGCTTGTGTCAATTTCCTTTATAAGAATTTTATAGGTTTCAGTGTATACCTTTTCATTTTTTTGTTTAAAACTTTGTAGTGTTATTTGTTATAAATTATATTTTTACATCTAAGATATGAAATAAATTCACCTCAATACAATGAAAATCATATGTAATAAGTGTATATTAATATTTTACTGAATGAAATTATAAAATACTTTCTATAAGAAAGTGAATAATATAGAGATGACTACACTGACAAATCCCATTGAATATAGTTCCAGAATCCTAGCCAAACAATCAGATGAGACCAATATGAAAGGAGAAAAGAAGAATCCAGGTTAGGAAAGTAGAAATAAAACATTCTTTGCTTACATTTAGCAGGACATACATGTAATGTAAGGCACAAACACAAACACACACATACCTTCTAGTATACACATATCAATACATAATCAGTTCATTAAAGTTCCAGTATATAGTGTCAATATATAAAGAATAACTGGCCTTTTAAAAATGCTTACTCTTTGTTTAGAACTTTATGATTTTTTTATGAAGGAATGCTAGTGAATTTTCTTGAAGAAATATTTTATGAATTAACTCTATCTACCTTAACTTCTCCCTTTTCTTTCCCACCAGTTAACTAAAGGTCTGAGTAAATTTCACAGTTATGGATATGGAAGTTGTCAAGCACAACATACAAGCTCAAAAAAATCTACAAAGATAAAGCATTTGGGTAACAATGAGATATTCTTCACAAAGTTGGGGATAACATTGGCAGTGTGTTTTATTAAATAATTTAATCAATATATTTTCACTTACAATGAACTAAACATATTAAATGGAGAATAAATTTCAAACACTGTTTCTGGTTAGCATATAAACTTCAAGGAAATTATGAGAATCAAAAAGAATTAACAACTTAATATCAGCATCATTACCCCTTGAATGAAATATTAAGTCATATATTCTACCCATTGCGACTGTTAGTGGGCATGTTTCTGTAAACTCCATTCATATAATCAGAGAATTAAAAATGGAGTCATAAATGAAAAGAAAAACAAAAGCATATAAATATTTGTAGAAGATATTATATCATACAAATATTATAAATGAAATCATAAACTATAACCTCCAATATCCAACAAACACCTTTTTTATTTTTTAATTTTTTATTAAATATTTTTAATTTACATTTCAAATTTTATTCCGTCTCCTCATTTTCCCTCTGAAAACCCCCCTATTACATCCCTCATCCCCCTACTCACTAACCCACCCACTCCTGCTTCCCTGTCCTGGCATTCCCTTACAGAGGAACATGGAGCTTTCACAAGGCCAAGGGCCTCTTCTCTCATTGATGTCCAATAAGGCCATTCTCTGTGACATATAGGGCTGAAGCCTTGAATCCTTCCTTGTGTACTCTTTGGTTAGTGGTTTAATCCCTGGAAGCTCTGGGGGTTACTTGTTGGTTCATATTGTTGCTCTTCCTATGGGGTTGCAAACTCCTTCAGCTCCTTGGCTACTTTCTCTAGCTCCTCCATTGGGGACCCTGTGATCAGTCCAGTGGATGACTCTCGTGAGCCTCCACTTCTGTATTTGTCAGGCACTGGCAGAGCCTCTTAGAAGATATAGTGTCTGGGTTTGGTAACTATATATGGGATGGATTCCAGATGGGACAGTCACTGGATGACCTTTCCTTAAGTTTCTACTCCAAACTTTGTCTCTGTATCTCCTCCCATGGGTATTTTGGTCCCACTTTTAAGAAGGACCGAAATATCCATACTGTGGTCTTCCTTCTTCTTTCTTCTTCTTGAACTTCTTTTTTGTTTGTTTGTTTGGTTGGTTGGTTTTTGTTTTTGTTTTGTTTTGTTTTAGCTTCTTTTGGTCTGTGAATTGTTAATTATAGAGTTAGAAAAAAACGTTTTTATAGAGTTAGAAAAATCCATTTGCAAATTCATTTGGAACAACAAAGGACCTAGGATAGGAAAACTATTCTTAACAATAAAAGAACTTCTGTAGGAATCACCATCCCTGATCTCAAGCTGTACTACATAGCAATTGTGATTTAAAAAAAAGAAAGAAAAACATCTGCATAATATTGATATAGTGAAAGGCAGGTAGATCAATTGGAATAGAACTGAAGACCCAGAAATGAACCCACATACCTATGGTCACTTGATCTTTGACAAAGGAGCTAAAACTATCCAGTGGAAAAAAGACAGCATTTTCAACAAATGGTACTGGCTAAACTGCAGTAGAAGAAGCAAATCCATCCATTCTTATCTCCTTGTACAAAGCACAAGTCCAAGTGGATCAAGGGCCTCCACATTAAACCAGATACACTGAAACTAATAGAAAAGTAAGTGGGGAAGAACCTCAGGGACATGGGCTCAGAGGAAATTTTCCTGAACAGAACACCAATACCTTATGCTCTAAGATCAAGAATTGACAAATGGGACCTCATAAACTTGAAAGCCTCTGTAAGGCAAAAAACACAGTCAATAGGACAAAACTGCAACAGATTGGGAAAATATCTTTACCAATCCTACATCCAATAGAGAGCTAATATCCAATATATACAAAGAACTCAAGAAGGTAGACTCCAGAGAACCAAATAACTCTATTTAAAAAATGGGGCACAGAGCTAAACAAATAATTCTCAACTGAGGAATACCAAATGGCTCAGAATCACCTAAAGAAATGTTTAACATCCTTAGTCATCAGGGAAATGCAAATCAAAACAACCCTGAGATTCCACTTCACACCAGTAAGAATGGCTAAGATCAAAAACCCAGATGACTGCAGATGCTGACAAGGATGTGGAGAAAGAGGACCGCTCCTCCATTGCTGGTAGGATGGCAAGCTGGTGCAACCACTCTGGGAATCAGTTTGGTGGTTCCTCAGAAAATTGGACATAGTACCACCTGACGACCCAGCAATACCACTCCTGGGAATATAACCAGAAGATGCTCCAACATATAATAAGGACACATGCTCCACTATCTTCATAGCAGTCTTATTTATAATAGCCAGAATCTGGAAAGAACCCAGATGTCCTTCAACAGAGGAATGGGTACAGAAAATGTGCTGCATTTACACAATGGAGTACTACTCAGGTATTAAAAATGATGAATTCATCAAGTTCTTAGGCAAATGGATGGAACAAAACTCAATTATAAAAAAATAAATAAACTTCAAGGAGAGGAGAGCTTTTCTTATTATGACATTGTAGGCTGCATTTGAGGTTCTTTATTTTATAAATGAGACATTGAAGGATGCAATTTGAGGTAGCAAAACATTTGTTATTTTATGAGGAAATTTATTTCTGTGGAATGGCAGCTTAAGGATTGCTTATATACAGTGTAGCTAAGCATCCATTAATTTGAAGACTATAACCTAGTAGTGTCTCTGATTCTTACTGAAAGAAGCAGAGGCTCGTAATCATAATAAGCAACTAAATCTATGGCTTCTTACTGCCTAAAGAAAGTATTTCCCTGACCAAAAAGTGTATGATAAAATTTGCTTACAAGAAAGTATTCATCGAATTTAAGACATGCTATTTCTTACACTTTATAAGTGTTCTTAAATTATGATATTAATTCATCATGTTACACTAGAAAGGGGACTAGGTTTTAGATTGTTATTTGTTGACTTGATATCTGTACATTCCTAACCCTTTTTCTTTAACTCTGAAATGCTAGTAGTCAGCTAATGAAAGATCATGAGAGAGAGTGAAAAATTATTTAAGCCCCTAGACCTGTGTCCAAAATAGACCTCACTAATGGCAGGAGTAGAACTTGCCCCGTTGTTCCAGGAAATGTTTGTAACTGTTCCTTAACTATAGCCCAATATCAGGTGTTTGAGGTCTTTGCCAGGTGTTTGTGGTTTTTGCCTTTATAAACCTCTTACCCCTTGAGCTGTTGGTCGACTCCTCTAACCCTGCATTCATACCCAGTGCACTGGTCTTTCCCGAATAAACCTCTTGCAGTTTGCATAAAGACCATTTCTCGTGAATGATTTGGGGTATCGCCTCTCTTGAGTTAGAACGTGGGGGAGTCCTCACATTGTGGGTCTTTCACTACTATTTAAGATCATGCATAATAGGCAGGAATGACTCTGAACTACACTATGCAACACATTAAAAAGGATCAAGGGACCACCAAACCCAGACACTATTACAGATGCCAACAAGAGTTTGCTGACAAGATCCTGATATAGCTGTCTCCTTAGAGGCTCTTTCAGTGCCTGACAAATACAGAAGTGGATGCTCACAGTCATCCATTGAATGGAGCACAGGGTCCCCAATGAAGGAGCTAGAGAAAGTACCCAAGGCACTGCAGAGGTTTGTAGCCCCATAGGAGGAACAATATGAACTAACCAGTACCCGCAGAGCTCCCTGGGACTAAACAACCAATGAAAAACAAAACAAAACAAAACAAAACAAAACAAAGCAAAGCAAAGCAAAGCAAAGCAAAGCAAAACAAAACAAAACCACCACCACCAACAACAACAACAACAACAAAACCCCACATGGTTGACTTATGGCTCTAGCTACAGAGGATATAGCAGAAGATGGCCTAGTCGGTCATCAATGGGAGGAGAGGTCCTTAGTCCTGTGAAGGTTCTATGCCCCAGTACAGGGGAATGTCAGGGCCAAGAAGCAGGAGTGGGTGGGTTGGAGAGCCGGGAGAGGGGGGAGGAGATAGAGCATTTTCAGAGGGGAAACTAGGAAAGGGGATAACATTTGAAATGTAAATAAAGAAAATATCTAATAAGAAAAAGAAAAAACAGAACAACAAAACAAAAGGTACCACACATGTTGGATGTGATGTACAACATGAATGTGAGTTCTACTCTGTAATGGTATTATTTAGAGTTTTTATAAAACACAAGAAAGCAACTTCAATGTACTTATTATGAGGTGAACACTTAGAGTTTGGGATATCAGTAAATCACAGCATACTTGAAAGTCATGTGGATCAGTGATATATTGGAAAATGTATTTAAAAATCTCAAATGATCACATAATACATGAAAAATGAAAAAAGATATTGTTTTATAAGGTCAGTAGCATTTTGCTATGATTTTAGTCATAGATTGTATATGAATGGAATGTATGATAATGTAATGTAATTCTTATATTATAATATTTTAATATGTTAATTTATATTATAATAATTATAATAACAGGAACCAAAAGATCTGTATGTGTTAGAGTTTTGCATATTTTCCTTTGTATACTATTACGCTCCCATTTACACTTGTGCCCATATCATATACTTGTTTGTGTGTATGTATGTGTATTCATGTACAAATATCAATTTACTAATAAATATACATGAGTATGCATGAGCATATGGAAACCAGAAGCAGATGTCAAGTTTTATCCTCAATTATGTCTATCTTGTTTCTGAGACATGGTCTCTCACTGAAACTGGAGCTCTTGGTTTCAGCTGGGCTTCTTTGCCAGTGAGATCAAAGTGTCCAGCCCCAATGGTAGGATTAAAGACATGTGCAAGTACCCTTGGTACTTTATGTCCATGTGAAAGATCCAAACTCAAATACTCTGCCTTGTGTGGCCAGGTCTTTACCAACTGGACCATCCATCTAGTCTCAAGAACATATACTTACAGCCACTATTGAATTAGGAAGGCATGGGATTCTGAGACTACTAAAAGCTATTGGGTTCACTTGCCTTTTTAATTCAGCTATATTATAAAGTTTAAGAAATGTAGTTATTTTTGTAATAACATCATACACTTTTGGATATTTTTTTATGGAGTTCTTAGAAATGTCCAAGAAATTTTGTTTTAATTGAGTGTATATAACCTTTTGTTTATGGTGTTGGTTTCTTAATGTTGGTGAACAATTTGCCAAATTTTTTCATCTTAAATATCAATTTACAAGTTCATACTTTGACGAGCAGAGGACAGTATGAGTTCTCTGCTGAGAGTTTTACAAGGGGAAACTAAAGCACTGGATGCACCAAGATCTAAATTTAGACCCTAATGAAATATCTGCATCAAAGCTTATTTTTTTCTTTCCTGAAACACTAACAGAACTCAAATTCATTCTTTAAAATCATGAAAAATTATTTTGTTATATTTTAAGTTTTGTTTTTGATAATTATATATATACATATATATATGAATACATACATTTATATAGAATATATATTCTATACAGCAGGTTTCATATGGCTTATTCATATATCTTTGGTGTGAATTACAACTCTCCATATTTCCTCCTCTAACATTCTCCCATTCTCCATGCCATTTAATCATTCCTGGTCTGTTATTTTGTTCCCTGTTTTCATGCCTCTTGCAGTCTATCTTCCATCACTTGAAACGTTCCCCCAACAGCTCCTTTCTATGACTTGACTTCTCTAAAAATTCCACATTAAACACAAATATCTAAATATTCAATATATGAAAGGGTATATTTAGCCACTTTCTTTCTGGGTCTGTGTTATGTCACTCAGAACGGTTATGTCAGCTTCTACCCATTTACCTGCAAAGTTCTTAATTTCACATTCTACAGCTGAACAAGATTGGGCTATGTATGTGTACTAATTTTTTTTATTATTATTATCCATTCATCAGTTTATTGAAGCTTAGGCGGTTTGCATCATCTGCTGTTGTGAATAGAACAGCAATGAACATAGATGAGCACATATCTACATCATAGAATTCTTTATGTGTATGCTCACACTTAGGCAGATGGATTATGTGGTGGATCTATTTATAGCTTTTTTAGGAGTCTCCACATTGCTGTTCATAATGCTTGCACCAGTTTGTACCCCCATCAACTGTGAATAAGTGTTCCTAGCTTCCCACATCCAGACCAACATTTGCTATCTTTTATCTTAGACATTGTGACTGGAGTAAAATGAAATCTTGAAATATTTTGAATTTGCATCTCAGTGATGGCTAAGGATGGCTAAACACTTTAAAACAGTTTTTCTCAACAATTTGTATTTTTTATTTGGAGAATCCTTTGATTAGTTCTGTGCTTCAATGTTTATTTGGATTGCTTTTGTAGTGATTAGTTTCTTTGTTTTGTTTTCTTTTGTTTTGTTTTTGTTTTTTTGGTTCTTTGTGTATTCTAGGCACTAACCCTTTGTTACAGATGAGTATAGTTCAAAGCCTTTGTTTTTGCCTGTATGAAAAACTCAATCCATCTTAGCCATGACTTAGATCCCTGTTTGTTGACTTCCAGTTGTTAGCCACTTTCAGCTAGTGGACCACATTTCCTGCCTTATGTCCTTCACCTATAACCAGTGACAGTTATCCAAACCTTCTGCTTTTAGCTTTATAATGTCCTCTTTGTAAACAACCAAGATCAAGCTCCAAACTCTTCCCATTTCAAGATGCCAGAACTTTGCTTTAATTACATCATCAAAATCTCTTCACACCAATCCCTTAGAGATTCATGTGGCTGTGTAACTGAAATATGCAATTCTGTCTAAAATGTTAAGAATACCTTAGAGCTTTTCCCATCAACAACATACAAACCCCATTTAAGTAAATGTCTGTCTACACAAAGGACTATATCATAAGAGAATCCATTCTGTATGGTTTTGAGAAGCAACCCTTTATACCTGTATAGCGTTAGGATTAAACCCAAATATTGAAATATCTAAGAGAGAATAGGGACTGGATTTTACAGCTCAAACCCAACACAGTGACCATCAAGTACCAACCTATATTTGTTTAACTTTTCAATGCATATGGATCCTAAGATGTTTTGGGTAATATTCATAGCATACCACACAGGAAAATCTAGGTTGAAAATTTTCTAATTTTTGTGTATGTGTGTGCATTTATGTTCATGTGTGAATGTGTCTGTGTATATTGTGCATGTGTGGTCATAGGAGATTCATGTGCATGCAGCATATACATACGTGTCTTTATCCTCATGTGTGCATTTATATGTGTACACATACAGCAGCCATCCTTATTTTTTTGTTAAAATATAGTATTGTATTGGCTTGAAATTTATTTATTCTTCTAGGGTGATTACCTAGCAAGCCTGAGAAATCCACCTTGCCTCCTCTTTCCCTGTACTAAGATGAAAACACATACTAATGCAATTGGATGTTTTAAGCATGATATCTATGGGTCAAGTTTGGGTTTGTGTGCTTTCATATTAAATCTGTTACAATATGAGCAATCTTCCTAGCCAATAAATACTTATTTTTATCACATAGTTTTAAAATATCTGTTTTTCAGGATAGTAATCGTTTATATTGCAGATAGCATATTTACAAAATTAGTGATGCTCCCAGATTTATGTAATTGCAGCAAAGGTATTTAGAGGAAGCAGGCATAAAACATGGATTTAAAAAATTTACATGAAAATTTAAGAGCCTGATGTTTGATATTTACATGTATTAACATTTAGCAACATCCCACTGCTTTGTAATTAGAGTTGACTCCCAAGAGGTACACCATAATTGCTCATTTTGTAGATGTGGCACTTCTAGATCAAGAAGTGATTAAAATATTTATATTGCACAGCTTGTTCAATTCACTTATATTATCAGATTAATTTATTTTAATTCTCTGTGCATCCATATTTCCCCTTTTCCTCTCCAAAATAGTACTTGAAAGAAAATAACTTTTCACTCTAGTCTTAATAACAGCTGGTTATTTGAAATAAATAAAATGAAGATAAATTAATATTGAGTACTTGATACACTATTATATTGTGAATGTAGTTTTTTTTCTCTGAGACATAAGAGACAAAAGAGTCAGTAAAGTCATTTAGAGTATGATTTCCCTGAGGAATAAGCTTTGAATTAAAAATTTGCTAGGTGTCAGATGTCAGATGTCTTCCTTGACAAAGAGTTAATTTTTATGTTTGAAATATTCCTGATTATGAAAATAAATAATGTATGCTATGATGAATATATTTTTGTCTTGATTTTTTACATTTAATTACTTGCTCTCTTAACAGTTGCACTCAGCAAAAATCTGTATTTGTAATTTGGTCTGCAAAGGGTTTCATCTGTGATTATTTGTGTTATGGGGCTCAAAGCTAGCAAGAAAATTGTCTGGGGTTGGGGACACACAGTTATGGGATCATCCACAGCCAAGAAAATTAGCTGTGGGCACTTCAATTTTGAGCAAAATAAAGATGAAACCTGTATAAGGCTTAATTAAGTGACCAAGACAGAAATTACCTTTTAGTCATGTCACTGGGAGTGTGTTACTGGAAGTAGAGGCTAGCTCCTTCTATCATTTTTGAAGTATGTCAAAGAAATGCAGATTTCATCTACCCTCTAGTTCATTGAAGGTTGGGTTTCCATCTCCAAGCCCTGCTGCCTTAAGGAAACGCACAAAAATCAGAGGAACTGGCGAGACTTTTGCTCCCATTACTGTTAACATTCACTGCCTGCAGTTGTCTGTCAACATGAAAAGAAAGGAAACAGAAACTTGTCTAGTTAGACTCAAATATCTTCTGGATGACAGTGTTGTAATCCCTTAAGCAAAACAGAAAATGGGAATTAAGTTAGGAAAAGGGACCTGCCACGATATGAATGCACAAAATCTCTCCAGCCTGTAAAAGACCTCTATGGGTAAAACTATTGATTTCACCTGGAGGCAAAACTTTGTTGTAGCAAAGTAACCTAAAGAATAATTTTCAAAGAGGTAGAAAAGAGCTTGTAAGAGATGGGAAGGGAGGGGAGCATATAAAATGGACCATGTAAACAGAGATAGGACACAGCTAAATTTTGAAAATCCAGTAAAGCACTTCAGTGTAGATAATGTAAGCTGAATTTGTTCTCACTTTCCATATGCAAACTCCAAATAATAATGAATAAAAGAAGTGGCATTGAAGGCTATTACACTTCTACTAGACTTGAGTCATCTGAATGGCAAAGCTTCAGGTTTCTTCTAATCCCAAAACCTTCCTTGGTCAGAGCCAGGCAAGACCCTAGAAATTCACCTAACCCAAGGACTTAGGGTACTGATGCCCGATATGTGCCTGAGGACAATCAATATGTTCCATAGGTTTCTCCCCATGCCCAGTTGACAGGGTTCAAAGAAGTAAGTGATAAAATACAGGTGACTGCCTGGCCTAAGACTTAGTATTTTCTGTCTCTTTGTTGCTACTTAGAAATCTACTGAGTGTTAGTCCCTCAAATCACTGCCCCCATCATGACTGACTACAGCTAGTTATCTCCACCTGATGTGCTGCCTTTTCATTGCCTTGTGTCTAGTTTAGCATCTTCTTTCATACTGTTAAAGTAACTTTGTGAAAGACTGAGAAATGTAGCCTAAGGTACAAGGTAAATAAGCTCTCTGTAAAAAGGATTTCTTGTCTGTGTCATTTGCTTGTTTTGATGATGTAAATATCCTATCCATTGTGAAAGGCAGGCTGTGAACTAAAGTCAAAGAAAACAGGGAAACAAAGAAAGCAGAAACATAAACTTGAAATGGGAAGAAATGTACCAGGCTGCTTTTCAGGGGCCAGTCTTCTAAATGTGAGTCTTCTAAATGTGAGTCTCTGTATGATAAGTGTGCTTCTTAAAGGAATGATCAAATTCGAGCTTCACAAATGCCTAACAGAGCCCCTATCCAGTCCTTTCCTTCCTATCAGTATCCCTGGAGTAGCAAATGAGACTCTTAAATAGTCATTTGAGAAGCAAACTTCTTCAAACACTGTGATGTATCTATATTGTTTGTTTTTGGAATACATATACTCTAAGTCTTTTTTTTTCTCAACTCTTCACAAATTTCTTTGCAGACATCACTCTAGATCTCCCTTTCTTTACTAGAGAGACTGGTATATAAAAGTGCAGAAGGAACTGGCCTTTATGAATGTCATTGTTGAAAGTCTGTAGGCTAAACATTATATCATGATTTTTTTTATTCATCATGTATACAGCCATTTTCTTAATAAACATTTCAATACATATTTAAACACAGAGCTAATTTTACTTCCCCTCTAAAATCTTCTCAATTTACCATTGCAAAGTGATTAGTCTCATCTTTTATGTTTCTCCCGCTGAATTACAACTTTCAGCATATTAAAATGACTTGAAAAGAAGAATCTACGAATTGTAAAAGAAGGTACAGCTGCAACTAGGTGCAACTATCCAAGTTGCATCATGTGCACCACCTGTGCACACGAGGAGCTCACTGAATTTCACTGAAGAAGGCCAATGGACTGCAGACTCCATCCTGTCTAGGAAATTAAGAAATCTGAGAGTCACATCCAGTACTGCTGTTAACTAGATATGTTTTAATCAGTCACTGCCTCAGATGAGTCAAGTTCCTATGACAGAATACTATAGATTTACATGATTATTTAAAACAACACAGATTTTTTTTCACATAGTTCTGAAGGCTGTTTAGGATTGGACATAAGCAGATGTAGTGAATAGGGGTAGCTTTCTCCTGTTTCTCCAGGTTTTTATTTTGTAGAAAGAAAAATTACACCTCTTTAAAAGGTACAGAACCTAGATGTCCCTCAACAAAAGAATGGATACAGAAAATGTGGTACATTTACACAACGGAGTACTACTCAGCTATTGAAAACAATGAATTTATGAAATTCTTAGACAAATGGATGGATCTGGAGGATATCATCCTGAGTGAGGTAACCCAATCACAAAAGTACACACATGATATGCACTCACTGATGAGTGGATATTAGCCCAGAAACTTAGAGTACCCAAGATAAAAATTTGCAAAACACATGAAACTCAAGAATAAGAAAGACAAAGTGTGGATACTTTGATCCTTCTTAGAAGGCTGAACAAAATACCCATGGAAGAAGTTACAGAGACAAAGTTTGGAGTTGAGATGGAAGGAAGGACCATCTAGAGACTACCCAACCCGGGAATCCATCCCATAAACAACCACCAAACCCAGACATTATTGCATATGCCAGCAAGATTTTCCTGACAGGAGCCTGATATAGCTGTCTCCTGAGAGGCAATGCCAGTGCCTGGCAAATACAGAAGTGGATGCTCACAGTCATCCATTGGACAGAGCACAGGGTTCTCAATGAAGGAGCTATAGAGGGTTCTCAATAAAGGAGCTATAGAAATTACCCAAGGAGCTGAAGGGGTTTGCAGCCCTATAGGAAGAACAACAATATGAACTAACCAGTACCCCTAGAGCTCCCTGGAACTAAACCACCAATTGAATAAAAAACATGGTGGGACTCATGTCTCTAGCTGCATATGTAACAGAGGGTGGCTTAGTCCGTCATCAATAGGAAGAGAGGCCCTTGGTCTTATGAAAGTTCTATGCACCAGTATAGGGGAGTGCCAGGTCCAGGAAGCAGGAGTGGGTGGGTTGGGAAGCAGGGAGAGGGTGTAGCGGAAAGGGAATTTTCAGAGAGGAAATTAGGAAAGGGGATAACATTTCAAATGTAAATAAGGAAAATTAAAAAAAAAAAAAGGTACAGATACTATTCATCAGTTCTCCAACTTATCCCCTAATCAAGTCCTAGTCTTAATTCTATTCTTTGTAGGCTAGAATTTCAACATATGATCAAGAGGCAATCCTATTTATACCTTGCAAATTGCAGGGAACTATTTATAAAATGAAATATAATTGGGTACTTTTAAAAAGTACTTTCAATATTAAACACTTCCAAATTCAGCTGCTACTCATACCAGGGATAACATGAAAATCTAATAAAAATGGCAATTAAACTCTCCATAAAAAATATTTATTGTCCCTGCCAGGGGAACTAAGTCCTTTCATTTTCAAAAATTTGACTTCAGTATTGTGGAGTCTAATATTAAGCATGTATGGTGGATATAAAGGAGATGATACTATATAAAGCTCATGAACGAGGCCACATTTATTCATTAGATGGTAGTTGCTGTTTTTTAAATAGCTGCCAACAATTTACCAACATCAAAACCAACCAACCAAACAAACAAACAAACAAAAACCAAATAGCCAAACTGAGGAAATTTTAGCAACTCCTCAGTGATTTTTTTCTCAAATTAAGGAAAAGCATTAGTAAGAACCAGGCATTAATCTTGGGCTTTGTACTTGTTAAGTGTAGTCTACCATTGAGCAAGGGATCCAGCTGAATTGCCAATTTTTAACAAAATATAGCATAAGTAACTTCTGTTCCATTTTACATCAACATAAATGCATGCAAATATATTTGTGTTTACATTTTTTAAAATTTCAGTCAGTATCAGTGCTGAAGGAGGTAGTAATGGTGTACTTATGAACCCCACCTTAAAAGAAAAGTAAATGTTTCTAATTGCAGCATTTCTGATTACTGTGTCAAACACTTCACCGGTGCCTCTTCATATGTACTAACAGCTTAATAACTAGCCCCCAAATTCCTGACATTTTAACAAGTGACTCTTGGAGGATGGGAAAAGGCTTCACACAAACTTACACATCCTTGCTCTGCGCCTCTGCTCTGCAATCCTTCCATTCAAGTATAGTGAGTAAGCTGATAGCAGAGGCAGAATCTAGAAAGTGTTTTGGCAGCAGCCCCTGCCCTGTTCTCTTTTTTTGTAAATAAAGTTTTATTGGAACTTATATACAGATTTATTCCTTATTATATGTTACATACATATTCATTGTCAATGAATGTATGTAATATGAATGAAGTGCTTTCACACTTCAGGAGCAGAGAGCACTGAGAAAGAGAAAGAAAAAATAAGGCCTAAAACATTAACTAAACCTCATATGTCTTTTCTCTGTCAGTTCAGCATATTCAGTGTTGCCATTCATGTTCAGCCCATGTTGGGACAGTTACATTGGCGATACTTTAGGTGTAGGGAGCATCTGATGTTATTAGGACACACAATCTCACAGCAAACTCCCTCCCTGATCTGACTCTGAAAATCTTTTTCCCTCTTCTTACAATGTTTTCTGGGACTGAGGTGCAAACCTTGTGTCATATTTGTGTCCACTGGGCTCCACAACTCTGCATTTTGATAGGTTGTAGATTTTAATAGTGATTTCCATCTATAACAAAGAGAAGTTTCCTTGGTAGGGGGTGAAGACTAGACTTATCTGTGAATATATATATGCATACATTAACAATTGGTGGAAAAATAATTTGAAGGATGAAGGAGCAGAGAAAGATATATGGGTACATTTGGAGGGAAGAAAAGAAAGAGAGAAATGTAATTAAAATTCAGCCTCAAAAATAAAAAATAAAAATTTTTACTAAGTTTCTTTACAGATCAGCTTATTGACTTGCAATTCTGGAGACTTGGAAATGTAGGTATTAAGGCCTTATATCAGACATACTAAATAAGCTGAGTCAGAATTTTGCGAGACCCTCAAGTGGACCTATGTAAATTAAGTCCTGAGTACTGACTACTGGTCCTGATCAGGCTTATATGCTAGGAGCACTCCTAAAACTTTAAAATTCAAAAGACCTACGACCTGTGACCGAGCATTCTCACCCAAAAATTCTGAATGAGGAAGGAAATATAGAGAGAGATAGGCATTGAAAGTATTGGCCTGTAAGATTCTGGGTGCTCAAAGACCATGGGAAAGAGCAAGCAGGCTGAGACTCCAGCTCCATCAACAGATGTACTATTATTATTATTATTATTATTATTATTATTATTATTATTATTATTTAGCTATGAGACTCTTGAGTCCCACTCTTAAATCTTTGAAGCGATTGAACTATAGTTTGGAACTCTCACTGAATCTATGAAGTAAATGTTTGTGAACTTAGGCCACCATTTCACTGACTAATCAGAGACTATTGCCTGGCCAAGCTGACTGGACTGGACATCCTGGTGTAGGGAGATTTTGCATCTTGAGAGTTTGGTAGGGGGAGCTGTATGCATTGGATGCACAGAAGAACAGTACCAGGATAATTAATCATTATCTGACTTTATTATCTTAGAAAGGTAGATATGACTCACTGCTCTAAAATAATAAACACTATTTTCATCACTCATTTTGATAGCAAAAAAATATTTCCAGGTTTGGTTATTCCATATGTTCTAATAAGCTTTTAACAAGGAAATCTTGTTAAAGTAAGCAAATGGTAATTATTTTCTTCAGGAGCTATGTCCTTCTACTATTTTGAGGGTCCAATTTTGTTTTTAATACAAAGAATGATAGCAATGTTTTTCACCACAAAGAACAAAACTACAGAATATATTTTATTCAAAGAAGACACTGGTGATTGTATAGCTCCAGAGGATAATTCTTAAAACCACCTCTCCCCTCTCTCTCTTATACATACACACACACTCACACACACACACGTAAACATCTAAAGACAAAAAAAAATCATACAAAATAACCCAAAATATTTTCCATGAGTTCAATGATAAAGGTTTCCACTCGTAATGAGATCCTAGTTGAAACAACTCTTTAGATTTCTCCTGGGGTATGTACTTGCCAAAGACAGACATAATATTTTCTCATTATTAGCCCTTCAGCAGAAAAGAAACTGGGTATCATGTTCTTTTCCATCTCGATGAGGAAAGGACATTTGAACCGGTAATTTAGAACATGGAAATGAAGGAGAAGTGGCTAGGGAACTCACAGTGATGCATAATTATTTCTCTGAAGGAGACGGGCTGTGAATACTTGTGTTGATTCTGCTTTGAGAGGCGCTCTCCTGAGGAATCTGATTTAGGAAGAGGTGAAATCATTGGAACAGCTCCACATGAGCTCAGACACCTCATTTATTTATTGTGTTTCATGGTGCTCTGAGAATCTAATATGACCACCAAAAGAGATGCCAAATGACACAGCATGTATTTAGACATTAGTTGCCATGGTATGTGCATGAATGTGTCTGTGTTCATCTCTGTGGTATTTTATGTCAATATACACATTTGAATGGTTTAAAAGAAGCCAATTTTTTTACATTAAAGTTGGGCTTCTAAACCCCTCTATACTCATCTCAAGAAATAAAGTTAGTCTGGACCCATGTGCCATTGTCTATAGAAGAAGCAGAAGTGGTGAGAGATGGACCTGCCAGCTGTGACTCATGATAGAACCTTCAGGGACACTTTACAAAATAGCAATGCCTTCATATCACCAGTGTGCACTAGCCTGGAAAAAACAAAAACAAAAAACTGCAGAGCACTAACTTTTTAACTTGTAGAGCCTTCTTTTCACAGGAAGTATTTAAGATTCTGGCTGTATACCCATTGAGCATTAAAAGTAAAATCTGAAAGAAAATAAAGCCAACCTTGTGTATATGTGTGTGTGTGTGTGTGTGTGTGTGTGTGTGTGTGTGTCTGTGAGAGAGAGAGACAGAGAGACAGAGAGAGACAGAAAGAGAGACAGAAAGAGAGACAGAGAGAGAGGAGAGAGAGAGAGAGAGAGAGAGAGAGAGAGAGAGAGAGAGAGAGAGAGAGAGAGAGAGAGAGAAAGAAAGTGCATGGGCAACATTGAAAGAAGTAATGTAGTTATATTTTAATTAAACATTATTGAAATAAAACATCACATGGCACTCAGAATAGAAACTGCACCACCAGTAGTATCCTGAGAAGCAGTCCAGGCTTTGCCTGATCACCTGCATCCCATTTCTGTTTTTCCTCTGCTTCTGTGCTTCTTTGCATCTTTCACAACTTCCCAGATCCATACCCACTCATGTATCAGTGGACTTTTCTACAGCTATGGCAATGACTTCAATGCCATCTTTTAACTCTAAATTTTGCTATGTCTCTTTACTATTCTTGGAGAAACACCAAACATTGTAAAGGTCTTACACTTGTTATGTTATATTTTGAACAATTTAATACTATACATAATGTACTGTGATTACATTGACATCCCCCCCCCCATTATACTCTTACCATAACCTCTCTATATCCTTTCATGTTTTCAACCAACTGGCCTTCTATTTTTATGATCCGATGAGTTTAGTTAGGATTTACATACATTTGCCTAAGCATTTGTAGGGAGCTATTTGCAGGAATATGGGGAATTCTCCAGTTGTTCTACAACTGAAGAAAATGTCACTCATTAATTGCCAATAGTTCCTCTGGAAGCTTTTTCTGGTTTCAGATTCTTACTACAGTTTTTTTTTGTCTTTCTTCCTTTCTATCTTTCTATCTTTCTATCTTTCTATCTTTCTATCTTTCTATCTATCTTTCTTTCTTTCTTTCTTTCTGTCTGTCTGTCTGTCTGTCTTTTATTTATTTACAATCCAGATTTTATTTCCTTCTTCCCCCTCTGACTGTTCCATATCCCAAACCTCCTCCCCACCACCATGTCTCCATGAGAATGTTGCCACCCCCTGACTCCATACATAACCGGACCTCTAAACTCCCTGGGGCCTCCAGTCTCTTGAGGGTTAGATGAATCTTCTCTGATTGAACCCAGACCCTGCAGTCCTATGCTGTATATATGTTGGGGGTCTCATATCATCTGGAGTATGCTGCCTGTTTGGTGGTCCAGTGTTTGAGAAATCTTGGGGGTTCAGGTTGAGACTGTTGGTCCTCCTACAGGGTCACCCTCCTCCTCAGCTTCTTTCAGCCTTTCCCTAATTCAACAACAGCGGTTAGCTGCTTCTGTCTTTCAGCTGCCTGTTGGGTCTTCCCTGAATATCTTCATGCTAGGTTCCCTTTTGTGAGTGCTCCATAGCCCCAGTAATAGTGTCAGGCCTTAGGATCTCCCCTGTAGCTGGGTCTTACTTTGAGAATGTCTCTAGACCTTCTTTTCCATCCGTTCAGTTCTTTCAGACAGGAACAATTATAGGTCAGAGTTTTGACTGTGGGATGGCAACCCCCTCCATTATTTGATATCCTGTCCTCCTGCTGAAGGTAGGCTCTATAAGATTCCTCTCCCTACTGTCAGGCATTTCATCTAAGGTACCTCCTTTTGAGTTCTGAGAGTCTCTCACCTCTCAGGTCTCTGGTACATTCTGGAGGGTCCCCCCAACCTCCTACCTACCAAGGTTGCCTATTTCCATTCTTTCTGCTGGTCCTCAGGACTTCAGTCCTTTTCCCTCACCCAATACCAAATCAGGTTCCCCTCTTACCTCTACTTTCCCTCCCAAACCCCTTCCTCCCTCCCCACTTATGATTGCTTTCCTCTCCCTCCCAAATGTCAGCTTGTTGACCCTTTTGAGTTCTGTGGACTGTAGCTTGGGTATTCTGTACTTTTCTTTATTTTTCTTTTTTTCTTTTTTTGTTCTTTTTATTTGGCTAATAGTCACTTATTAGTGAGTATATACAGTATGTTCTTTTAGGTCCGAGTTATGTCACTCAGGATGATTCTTTCTTTTTTTTTCTCCTTTCTTTTTTTAATTAGATATTTTCTTTATCTACATTCTAAATTTCCTCATTTCCTCTCCAAAAACACCCTATCCTACCCCCCCTCGCCAGGATGATATTTTCAAGTTACATCCATTTGCATGTAAAACTCAAGATGTCCTTGTTCTTAAGAGCTGAATAGTATTTCATTGTGTAAATGAACCAAGTTTTCTGTATCAATTATTGTGTTGTGAGACATCTGGGTTGTTTCCAGCTTCTAGGTATCACAAATAAGGCCTCTATGAACATAGTGGAACATGTGACCCTGTGGCATAACTGGCTGTCTGTATGTAGAAAAATTAAAATAGATCCATATTTGTCAGCTTGCACAAAGCTCAAGTCCAAGTGGAACAAGGACCTTGTCTTAGTCAGGGTTTCTATTCCTGCACAAACATCATGACCAAGAAGCAAGTTAGGGAAGAAAAGGGCTTATTCAGCTTACACTTCCATTCTGCTGTTCATCACCAAAGGAAGTCAGGACTGAAACTCAAGCAGGTCAGGAAGCAAGAGCTGATGCAGAAGCCATTGAGGAATGTTACTTACTGGCTTGCTTCACCTGGCTTTCTCAGCTTGCTTTCTTATAGAACCCAAGACTACCAGGCCCAGAGATGGTACTACCAACAAGGGGCTCTCCCCCTTGATCACTAATTGAGAAAATGCCCCACAGCTGGTTCTCATGGAGGCACTTCCCCAACTGAAGCTCCTTTCTCTGTGATAAATCCAGCCTGTGTCAGTTGACAACACAAAACCAGCCAGTACAATGGACCCCTTGTCAACTTGACACACAAACACATCACTATTAAGCTTTGACCCTTACTTTTTTATTCATCCTCAAGATCTAAATAACTTTAAAAGTCCCGCAGTCTTTACAAATTCTTAAAATTTCAATCCCTTTAAAATATCCCATCTTGTGCTCTGTCCAATGGATGATTGTGAGCATCCACTGAAGGAGCCAGAGAAAGTACCCAAAGAGCTGAAGCGGTCTGATGCCCAATAGGAGGAAATCAGTATAAACTAACCAATACCCCCCAGAGCTCCTTGGAACTAAACCACCAATCAAAGAAAACACATGGTGGAACTTGTGGTTCTAGCTGTATATGTAGCAGAGGATGGCCAGGTCAGTCATCAATGGGAGGAGAGGCCCTAGGTCCTGTGAAGTTTCTATGCCCCAGTATAGGGGAATGCCAGGATTGGGAATGGGTGTGGGTGGGTTGGGGAGCAGAGGGAGGGGATTGGGGATAGGGGATTTTCAGAGGGGAAACTAGGAAAGGGAATAACATTTGAAATGTAAATGAAGAAAGTATCTAAAAAATAATTAAAAAATAAAATAAAATATCTTTTAAAGTTCAAAGTCTTTTTACAATTCAAAGTCTCCTCAAAGGGCTTGGTCACTTCTTCAGCCCTGCCCTTTGTAGCACACCTTGTCTTCTTGGCTCCAGATACCTGTACTCCACTGTTCTTGGTGGTCATCTCATGGTACTAACATCTCCAAAACACTGCTGTCTTCCACTGTAACTAGGCTTCACCAATAGCCTCTCATAAGCTCTCTTCATGGTGCCAATCCTCAAATCTCTTGCATGATCCCTACAGTCCTCAGCCATCAATGACAACTGGGGCTGTACCTTCAACAACAGCCTTCCATGGCCTCTCACAGTGCCAGGCCTCAGATACTCTGTACTACAGCTTGAGGTCAGGCATGGTGATTCCACCAGAGGTTCTTTTATTGTTGAGGATAGTTTTTGCTATCCTAGGTTTTTTTGTTATTCCAGATGAATTTGCAAATTGCCCTTTATAACTCAGTGAAGAATTGAGTCAGAATTTTGATGGGGATTGCATTGAATCTGTAGATTGCTTTTGGCAGGATAGCCACTAAGATCTTTTCTACTTCAATAATGATGGGGTTAATTGTAGTCTTCTAAGATACTTTTCTTCACTGGGAAAGTAAAATGTGCGAAGTAGCACTAGTGTTCTAAAATTTGTATTAACTTTAAACACACTTTTCTATTTGTCAAGTAACTATTTCTATTATCGAATTTAACATAAAATATATGAAACATTTACACAAGTTACAAATTTTTAATTATCCTGAAAAATTCTAATATGAGAGTTTATGTGTTTTGCCAAACAAATTTCCAAGGGAACTGAGAATCAGTAGGAGAAATGGGGAACACAGATGCAGAACACATGCAGCAATGAATGGTTTGATTCCCGTTTCATAAACACCTCAACCCATGACAGTTTTGTTCACAAACTAAAGTCTCCAATCATCATTACCTAAAAACAGTGAGGAATAATGTCCTACTAAAACTGAGAAGTAAACTTCCAAAAAACTAACTGGCCTATGAGCAAAGATATGTAAGATTTGTGGACTATTTTGAGAGATTGATGATAACAGCCATTGGTTTGATGCGTACAAATTATTAACTGACCTATTTTAAATCTCTATGTCCTGAAAATGGAATGCAGATGGATAATGTGTACCACTTTCATAGGTGTCTAAGAAGCCTCTTCAAAGTTAGAATCCTTGTCATAAGCAAAAGGAGTATCTATTGTTACACCTGTGGCTATGTACCAAAAACTGATAGTGATGATATAAAGTAGTTTTAAGTCAGTGTGTGAGTGAAGAATGTGTTCTTCATTCTTCATAATATCCAGACACCTGAATGAGTAATTAGCAGAATCCTAAGTAAGAATATACATTCAATATTGAAACATGAAGATGAAAACTTACCCACTAGACTTAAACCATTCTCAAGGTAAGATTAGAAGAAGTCAATTCAAAGAATAAAAATCAATGTTTTTCTTCACTTAAAAAACGGAACAACCCAATATTACATGATTTCAATGGCAAATTTATAAAATTAACTAATGTAAATTAGGTATGTATTGAGCAAGTTTGTATTTCTCTGGAAAAAAATCAGACTTGATTTCAATTCTAGCCTCTCCCTATCTTACCTATATTGTCATAAAAATATCTAATATTTCAAGAATCCATTTCTGTCCTGTACATGAGAGGTAATAGTAATTATATTTGTCAGTTCATAGATACTTTTAAAAACTTGAGTGAGATAATTCTTTTATTTATAAAGGCATTTATATCAGAAACTTTATAATAATTGAATTTATTTACTGTTCATAAATATATTGATGTAATGTATTCCAAATCCCCAAATTACAATAGTCAATTAATGACTAGAACCATCGAGGTAAGAAAAGTTAGCAGGGTATTTACTAAGACTCAGCTTTATTCTCAATCAAAATGAGACCCTAATGTTAATGTTTTTATATATTCATAACAATGTTTTCAGTTACATTTTTATTGAACATGTCAATAATGCATGATATTTTATACTAATAATCATCCAATGCACTTGAATTGCCCTTGACATGTAGCAATTTATCTACAAATGATGGATCCTTGAGATGACACAAAATGATAGTGACAATGACAGTATCAGTGGTGAGAGATAGAGAAAAGAAACAAGATGACAAGATAAATAATATAAAAGACTATTTCTCAGTCACTATGCACATCATGGTTCCATGGTTGATGGGAAATATGGGGGCTGTAATTATTGTAGAAATACAAACTCGTGAGAGATTTCAGTCCCAGGAGACAGTTTCAAGGTTAAATATTTTCTTTTTGAAATATTTTGTTAACAAATGAAAACTTTCATTGTGAACTGAGACTTTATCAAAGTTCCTTCTAGTATTGAAGTCCTTTCAATAGTTTCTTTTTTTTAATTAGGTATTTATTTCATTTACATTTCCAATGCTATCCCAAAAGTCCCCCACCCACTCCCCCACCCACTCCCCCACCCACCCACTCCCACTTCTTGGCCCTGGTGTTCCCCTGTACTTCATTCAGAATTCCTGGTGTCCTTCTAAGAACAAAAGCCAGCAATGATCTTTGCTTTAAAACCAGTTATTAGCTAGTTAGAAAATCTCATATAAATGCACAAAGTTTACAGAAATAATTATCCTTCCTCCCAGAGAAATAAATATGCTTCCTGATATATGATGAAAAATACAATGTCCATCCTATATAGCTGAAGCATATAATTCCATCAGCTCATACTACTTTAAACAGAGGACAAGATGGTTGCATAAAAGATCCCAAATGGCACATGTTCCAAGTATAATATTGATTTCAGTTTGGAATATGTACAAATATCACTAATGTTTGTTGTAGCAGGACCATGAGATTTGAGCTATTAAGTATGAATTAGCCTTCTGTTTTCCTTCTTTATTACTGTATTCTAAAATCTCTAAATTGCATGTATTATACATTAAGATGATAATTGGCCCAAACTGAGGCATGCTGAGTCTATATTTTGCAAAAGGATCAAAAATAAAATAACCATTTCAAACTTAGCAAGATAAAATTAGAGAGTTTCTCAAGTAGAGAAAAAAAAAAAAAAACATGCTCAATGTAGCTGTGACAATTGCAGTGCAAAGTCACCACCACATCCTGCATTTCCCATGGCACTAACTCACAAGGAACATCACTCATTAGCTTAGCCAGGGATTTCTAGAACAAAGGACTGAAAGAATTAATTTAGAAATAGTTATATCGCAGATGATACCCAAGCTTCAGCAGCCATGGAGGATGAGATGCGTATCTATGGCAAATGAACACATTGGTGTGTATGGTGAGAGTGGGGGCTGCTTCAAAGAAGTGACCCTTGTCTGGTTTTACTTTATGAAGATCATTATAACTCTGTACTGAGAATGAAAGAATCTACCAGAAGTAAAACAGAAAAGTTATGGAAAGAATATACATTAAATTATTAAAAATGTAAGAGGATGAAAAACTAATACTGAATAAAGTTTAAGAGCTATCCAGTGTAATTAATGATAGACCTGATTAAATGATTTTCAAAGAATGAAGATGAGTGTTTGCATCCAATATTTTTTTGTAACCTTGATGATGGAATTCACCACTTACCAGTGATTAAAAGTAAAGGATGGTTAAAAAGAAAGTCTTATAGACTTTAGACTGTAACCAAAGATGGGTTATCAGGTTATCACTAGTACTTAGGGTCACAAGATGAGAAGAGTCCAGTAAAGAATAATGAGAAGGATCCTCTGGAGCACTGAGAGGAAGGAAAAATGTGATCTCTTCTCTTGCAAGCCTTTTCATTAAATCTGTGAGCACAACAGAGATGGAGTTAATGAATGGAAAGTACATGGTAAAGCACTTGGACTGTCAACAGGGGTGCAATAAGAGGCAGTACTAAGCAGTGATGGACTCCTTAGGGCCCCCAGCAGAAAGCCAATCATAGTACCCTGTGATTTCAGCAGAAAGCTAATCATAGGACCTTGTGATTTCAAGGTTAGCATCCAATTCTCTTGTAGGTAGAAAATATTTGCTCTTTCAGATTTAGACCAGAGAGAGAGAGAGAGAGAGAGAGAGAGAGAGAGAGAGAGAGAGAGAGAGAGAGAGAGAGAGAGACCAGAGACAGAGAGAGAGAGAGACCAGAGACAGAGAGAGAGAGACAGAGTAGGGAAAGGTGGCAAATGGCATACTACGTCAGTAAAAAAGTTTAATTTCTAATGCTTCCTGTTATAAAATTTAGAGTATTTCTACTTTCGTATAAACTAATGACAGTCTGTCTATCAGTCCTTATGGCACCTGTTTAATGACCTTACTTTTAGAATATATGTGTAGCCCAGGGTGGTAGTATACATAGGCTTATATTTCCCATTAGGAGGCCAGAAAATAAACACATGGCTTTGATTTTGATACCATCTCAAGTCCTCAACTTATTATTGTTAACTTCCCCAAGCAAAGACAATGCTTACCCAACATGAACCCATGTTTCTATTACTGTTTGACTACAGATAAAGAAGATGAGTTTATTCGTGTCCACCAGCCATGGCCTTGGCTTTGAATTTCTCTGTAATCTAGATGACACATAAATCACAGGAAAGAGCCAGACACAGATGTCAATAAACTGATGCTTAGTAAAAATACATTTTATCTACTATTCAGAAGGTGAAAATCTTTGAGGGTATTGGTGTTGTAGGAGACACATACTAAAACTCTACAGGTTTAAAGCCTTTTAACATTCATCACATGACTAATAATTTATATTTCATCATTCAGTGAAAATAAAGCTAAATGTAAAGATTGAATCTGTTAACTATTATTCTCATAAATCAAGAAAATTTTGTATACCTTTTTACAGAAGAAAATGTTTTATTATAACAAAAATGGTATAACTCTTGGAAAGTTATTACAAGCAAACATTTTCAAAACTTCATGCTAGTTTACCATTCAATATTACTTTGAAAGTACATCTATTCATTCATTAAATTATGCTAGGTATTCATTTAAGCACTAGTGATAAAGCAAAGTAACACAGAAAAGTGTTCTTTCCCATCTAAACTATATCTTAATGGAGAGAACAAAGTGCCCAGGAGTCTGTCTGAAATGAGGTAATAGCTGTCTAAATGGTTTGTACTCACTTCAATCATCTATGCCTAAAAATTTATGAAGATGTGATATTAGTGTGTTCTCTTTTTGACCGTCACAGTACTAGAGAAGAAGAGAAGACAACATACTTTGTCCCTCTAATGTTATAGTGCTATACACCCTTGGTCCCTACAGACAACTGCAAACCTAAGACTACCACCATCAAATATTTTTTAAAAAGCAGCACAAAGAGAGGGTTAGAGAGAGAGATAGGAGGTGGGAACCAAGAGTAGCTTGCTGTCTAAGGATGGTGAAGTAAAGGCAGACAATAGAGCTGTGAAGGAAGGGATACTCTCACAAGGTACCAACAGTTTAACATAAAGAGACCTCCAATGGAGGTTGTGCTCTGTATATTAAAACAATATAGGAAATATTCAGTATCTCTGTTTCCCATAAAAATTTTACAAAGAAAGTGTCTTTCAAATATTACTAGACAGGTAAGAAGTCTGAAATTGATAAGAGAAGGCACTGAGCAAACCATGAGATGTTACATCAAAAAGGATGATGGTAATCTTTTCTAGAAGTTAATATTAATACTAAATAACGATTCCTAAAATGGAGCACACACACAAGCACACACACACACATACAGAAACACACACACACACACACACACACACTCATACACAGAGTTAGCATGCCTAAAACATTTTGAACTAAATGAACTAAAATATCAAGGCAAAAACTTAGCACTGGGGACACAGAAGCAAGGAAAATGTAAAAGCCTGTCTGGGTTTCCACCATGTAGGGAACAGAAGTGAGAGGACTTGGAGTCGCCATTCTAGACTAAGGTGAAAGAAAAAAGTGATATTGTGCTGTTGTTCTTTCCTCATAATAAAGAAATACATATATGGTTATGTAGTGGGAGAAGGAAGGAAATGAGTATAAATATGTAGATTATGCACACAATCTATGTTTGGAGCAAAGACATCTTTTAGAATGGAACGCAATGTTTACTGAAGGATTGTTTATGGGAGATAATCTGGGAGAACTGCTAATCAAACAAAAGAGTATGAAAGTTCAGAATAATAAATTAAGCACTATTGTGATTTACATAGCTAAAATGGAAAATAAATATAAAACATATTGTACCCCGGAGTAGCAAAATCAATAAGACTAAAGCAAGAATGGAGGTATGAAATAAAGCACACTGGGTCATCCAATGCTATGCACAGAAAAATTTCTATTCAAGACAAACTGCTACACTGACTGAGAAAAGAGAAAACCATTTTTTGCAGAAATTGACAAAACAGAAAATATCCAACAAGAAAGGCTGACACAGGGAATGGTCCAATACATAGTCCCCAGACAATTAAACAAAAGTGAATAATGATGCTAAAAATAAAAAAAAATTTAAAAAAGCCATCATCACTAACAATATAGACTGTAGGGGATACACAGGTACAAGAAAAGAAGAAATGGTGCAGCCAATTCAAAGAACAAGACAGAAAACTAGCAACCTGTATAAAGAAACATGGTGAGGACACACATCCACAGAGGACTGTATTATAGTATTACATTTGTCTGAACAGTAAGTCAAAGGTAATGTGTGGACTGAATAGAACAAGAAGCAAATGTGAAAGAAAAGACATTTATGTCCTTATAGTGTACAGATGAGAGAATGCATATTCCATAAATGCCCGTAAACATAAACATACATATTTATCTCATAAAGTTCATTAAGAAAGAGATTAAAATTTTGCTATTTTACTAGAAGAGTTAAATATATTAACTGGTCTAAACTCCCAAAGTGAGAATAGTCCTGAGTAAAAATAGCTAAGAAAAAAAAAGCTTCTACATGGTTTACCTACTGCTACTAGCTTATAACTTATATAGCTCATTTATTCTAGTCTATGTCTGCCCTCTGCTCAGTTTCATGTGTCCATCTCACGCATCCCAGGACAAAAATCTCCTGCTCCCTGTCTAACTCTTTGAGTCCCTCTCTCTCCTTTGGATGTCCTACCATCTAATCCTGCTTCATCTCATTGGCCATCAGATTTTTATTGATAGATGATGCTTCCACACAGTATGTAAGAGATTCCCTTCTCTCTCTCTCTCTCTCTCTCTCTCTCTCTCTCTCTCTCTCTCTCTCTCTCTCTCTCTCTCTCTCATAGAGAAAAGGAAAAAGACAAAATAAGGAAAACCAAAATAAATTTTTAAAAAGAGAAAAGAATAATAAGGTTAAAAATACCAAAACAAAAAACATACATACAAAAAAAAAACAAACAAACAAAAAACATCAATTGTGTTTTGAGTTGTTTAACTCAGAATTGGTTGTTATAACCTTATAAATCTATAGAACAAAATGAGAATTGCTTAATTCTTGAAAATAAATTATATATGCATCTAGTTGTTGACTGACTGGGTGCAGTATTCTCTGTTTAGAGTTCTTCAGGTTGAACACTGATGCTCTTAATGTAACAAACTGCATTTGTCTGCTCATGCTATCCTTAAACTATTTCCATAAACTTCCATGATTCCATGAACATTGCTATAAACCTCAAGCCTAATGTTTCATCCTAGAGCTAGAACCGACTCATACTGCAGAGAGCAGCTTGTCAGCAACTCTTAGTCATTATTTTCACTCCACTACAGGCTTTCCTGTTGCTTTGCTCTTCTCTTCTCTCCCACCTGCTCTGGACACTCACTTTACTTCTTTATGAGCCTTGGAGTACTCTACAGAGTGCCTTTGCAGTGCACTAAAGAACTAATTGTGCTGTAATGGGAGTACTTTTCAAAATCCTCCCTCAAAGGCAGTGCTGGAAGTGGGAGAGTCTCTGGAGAGCTTAGGGAGTGCTTGTGCAGCCCAGCTTGTATTGCTCCCAGCTGGGGTGGAGTGCTATTCATAGTCCAGTACATTTCTCTTCCATTCTCTGGTCCTTAATTTCATAATCACTGATCACTGAGAGAATCTAACAGAAGCAATTGAACACATAAACGAACATCTTGCATGTGATTTCATAAAGCTTACAACCTACTTGAAGCCCATCTTCATGCCCAGTAAAGATGTCATGTTTAGAGAGAATGTAAGTTGTGATTAATAAAATTTTAAAATTTTCCACAGTGGAAAAACTGTACAGAAAAAAATAAACAAATAAACTTCTTTCCCCAAGACTGTATTACAGACCTTTACAAACACAGGCAGAATAGTATAGATTGTGAATAATTTAGTTTCTGTACACACCGACAGAGTTGATTAAACTGAATTTTCCATGTATCATTATGAATTAATGAAAAAGTAATCATATCACTTCCTGTGTTGGGCAAATGGGGATCAAAATCAGCCATGTAGCATCCTAGATATTAATCTAGGAATTAAAGCTCTATTCTTGGCATTTAAGAAGCTAATTTGAAGAGAAATGAGATGGAACAAAAATAAGAACTGAGATGAGGTTTGTTCTACTTACAAATGGGTAGCTTTTCATTCTGCTAGAGCCATTGTGCTACTATCAGGAGGTTAATTATTTCTTCTCCAAAGGCTTGTATCATGCACATAGTTGGAAGTAAACTGGCATATAGTAAAGCAGGCACCATACATTTCTGAGATTCAGAGTTACCTGTGACTAGAATGTGAAAGACCAGATAACACAAGGAAAGAGGCAACCGTGTGCCAACTAAAGACTAATGGATCCGAAATTGCTATTAATAACAGGAGTCATGTTACTGCTCTGTGATAAGACATTGTCAAAGACAACAGTGACCCATGTGGCCTAGAGAAGTATCATTAACCATTAACCATCCTTTGTTTCATTGTCTGATAGTTCCATATTAGCTGGATCATGATTTTTGGCTCTTCCTGTTATGACATCTGATGCTATGACACATTCAGAAATCCAGTCTTGCATAACAGCTAGTGCCTGTAATTCCAGCACTTGGGAAAATAAGGCAGATGTAACAGTAAAAATGTAACAGTAATTCAAAGCTGGCTTAAGTTATGTCAAATTCAGTCTCATACAACAACATTGAAAGCAATAACAAACAAACAAACTCATAAAACAGAAAACTTCATATGAAGCCATAAGAGAAAACACAATTTATTCTCTTTTTTTCAGTTTTCCATGGATAATTCTTCCTCCAATAAGTTTATTGATGAAAAAATGTACCACAAATGTCTGTTAGCCCCACTCACCCAGAGTTATTCACACACACACACACCTAGGGTGCATACTCTACAGTAGAAATGTCTCACAATTTCTTATATTGGTCTCTATTTTTTCCCCAGTGGTGATAAGAAACTAGAATCATTGATAATATGTTCATGTCATTTTTCTTTCTTTCCCTGAGATGTCTGCAGTTGTCACTACCAGAAATACGAAGTTCCAATGTGAAAATGCATACAGAAAACATATAGGAGAAGAGGGGATAGAAACCACAGGGATGAGAAAACATCCAGAAGGCTTCATAAAACTGCAACACCAAGATTAGCTTTGTCATGTAGACAAAGGCCATACATGTATTCCATTTCAGTTTTACAGATCTGTAAACTAGGTATAGTCTGTGAGTAATCTATAGTTATGACATGATAGCTTATGAGATATTTATTTCTATGTAAATTAGAATGAGTTAACGCGTGTCTCCAAAATAGTATTACCTTCACTTACTTGCATTCCAATATGTTTTTCTTTAAGTTGGCAAGTATTTCAAAACACAACCTGAAGCAATGCTAAATAAGATTCTTCTTAATATGTCCCCATAAGTTTGTATGTTTGAAGACATATCCCTAGCTAGTGGCATTGCTTTAGGAACTAGATCCTAGCAGTTAGACATATGCCAATTGAGGCAGCTTTCAAAAGCCATATTTATCCCAGGTTCATGCATGCCTACCAGTCTGTATCCTGAATTGTGGAATTATAAACAAATCTCTTCTCAAGTTTCCAACACCATAAACCAGCAACACTGCCATGATGGAACATTTCTTCTGAAGCCAGGAGACCTTGTATTGTTTGTGCCGATTATTTGAACTCAGTAGGAAAAAACATAACAAATAAAAACACTGGCTTTTGATTCTGGCAAGAGGCATATTTAGAAAGAGGCAAACAATTTTATTTCATTATAATCATTAATGATCAACTTGCTTCACCAAGTCACTGACATAAGTTACATGAAAAGTACAATCGTAGGTGTAAGCATGAGGAGTTTTAAGAGATCAGTCATCTTCAATGAATTTTCAAACAGACAAAGTGTTGCCATATTCTTTTCTTTAAAATATAGAATAGTTTATTCAGTACATGGGGAGGGAAGTTAAGAGGGTAGCAGAGGCAGAGAAAGGCAGAGAGAAGGAGAAGGTAGAGAAGAAAAGGCCAGCCATGACTACATGGAGAGAGGAGAGAAGGGAATGAGGAGCAAGGGAGCAAGAGGCAAGAGCGTAAGAGGCCATATACTTCTTATATAATATTAGGAAAGAAACTACTATTGAACTCTAGCCAGCACTTACTCAAGAGACCCAGACAGGCTATCTATACTCCTCTTTCCAGTACATCCATTCAGACCACCCACATTTCACCACTCCTTTCCAGGGATATTTACTCTTCTTAGCCCTTCTCTTTCTCTGTGGAACTTGTCTAACTGCAGGCTATAGATTTCTGGGACTCTCTAGACAACACATAAGGCACAGACACTTAAACAACTCCAACCACTATAGATAACCCAGAGACATAAAGTCCTGCCATCACAATACCTGGGGAAATTTGTTTCAAGCTCCTTGACAAAACCACTGAAGGTCTCAGATTACAGCAGTAAAACAGAAGACCTTCAATAAAGGCTATGTCTCTAAACACAAGAGAAAATCAAAATCCCAACCTGGTTGGCCTTCTTATGGAAACTCTAAACCCTCTGGGTTCCTCAGTCTCTCCCCCAATGTAGGTCTCTGTATCTGTTCTGGTCAGCTGCTGGTCCTTTCAGAGGACAGTTATACTAGACTCAAAACTGAAATCATTGCAGAGTATCATTAATAGAGTTAGGAATTGGTTCACACTCATAGGAAGGATTTTAAGTTGAACCTGTCATAGGTTGACCAATCCTCAGTCTCTGCTCCATCTTTGTCTATGCAGTTCATGTAGGCAGGACAAATTTTGGGTTGAAGCTATTTTGAGTGGGTTAGTGTCCTTATCTCTCTACTGGGAGTCCTGCCTGGCTACAGGGGGTGGCCACTTCAGGCTCCAGACCCCCCATTTCTAGCAGTCTCAGCTAGAGTTACCCTCACAGACTCCCTGGAGTCTCCCCTAATGTGGACTCTTAGGGGCTCCCAGAGAATGGACAACCAACCAAAGAGCATACATGGGCTGGGTCAAGGTCCCCTGTACATATGTAGCAGATGTGCACCTTTGTCTTCATGCAGGTCTTCCAACAACTGAAACAGGGCTTTACCCTGATTCTGATGCCTGCCTGTAGATCCTGTTTCCCCAATTAGGCTGCCTTGTATGGCCTCAGTGGGAGAAGATATGCCTAGACCTGCAATGATTTGATGTCAGGTTGGTTTGGTACCTAGGAGGGAACCTCCTGCTTCTCAGAGGAGAAAAGGAGAGAGGAGAGGCTGTGTGATAAGAGTTTAGAGAATAGAGGGGACTGGGATCAGATGTAAAAGAATAGATATGTAAATTAATGGTAAAAAAATATCCCAACCCTGCTATGATTTAACCCTTCCCTGAACATGATAATAACTCTGACGATAGATAAAATGTAATTTAATTAAAATGAAAGAAAGAGAAACTCAAACACCAAACTAACTCCAGATGTACCAATCCCAACACAGCAAACAAACAAACAAGAAACAACAAAAATAGAAAAGCAAAAAGCATGTCACCTCCAAGAAACACAAATCCCATAATGATGTCACCTAATAAAAAAGGCATGGAAGAACTTTCAAAAAATTTAAAAGGAAAATTATAACTGTGCACAAACAATTCAAGTAACACAATGAGGAATAAATGAATAAAATAAGGAATTCAAACCAAGATATGAAAGCACAGTGTGAAGCCTTGTTGCTGGTGGTGCTGGTGGATGTGGTGGTGGGTGTGGTGGTGGGTGTGGTATGGTGTAGTGGGGTGTGGTGTGGTGTGATGTGGTGTGGTATGGTGTGGTGTGGTGTGGTGTGGTGTGGTGCGGTGTGGTAGCAATAATGGAGGTAGTGTGGTAGTGGTAATCATGGTAGAGGGGTGTTGGATTTTTTCTGTTTGTTTTCCTATTTGTTTTTTTTTTTTTTTGTTTTTCTTAAAAGAAAATCCAAACTGAAATTATGCTGAAAATGAAATTCTCAATAAATCACTTTAAAAATCTCAGTGGAAAACTTAACCAACAGTGTGGATTGTGTCAAACACAGAGAGTTGAGGATGGAAGACAAAAAAGAGGAATTAGGTTATCCAGTAAATGTCAATGAAAAATTTAAAGTGTAAATGGAAGAAACACAAGAAAGTTTCATGACATCAAATGACCTAACTTATAAATTATAGCATGATTTCTCTTATTTTGGAATGTTATCTTAATCTTCATCTCTCTTTCATTTGAAATGCCCATGATGAGTAGAGGTTAAGTTGCCTATGCACTCTCTCCCTCTCTCTCTACCCCCCCCACCTGTTTCAGGATGGATTCTCTTTCTCCTTTCTTCTGTCCTTCTTTCTGTTTTTCTCTGTTTCCACTTCTCTGCCCTCCTGACTTTGCTCCCATTGATCTACCAGACCCTCCTCTCCACTCAAATAAACCTCCTTTACATCATGCCTTTCCTATTGAATAATTTCTCAGAGTTCCAGGAACACACACACTGTGCTATATTTCATAACTCTTCATTGCAATAGAACAGTAATGTAACCAAGGCAATTAGGGGTAGATAAGACACATACAGCAGACAACTGACATAGACCAACCAGTAACCAGAAACCTCAGATAGATGGAAGACTGGGAGAGAAGTTGAGGATTCAATTTGGATTCATTCGTCATAAAACTATTCTAAAGAGATATTTCTGTTTTCATTCTCTATTGTGATGTCATGCAACATCTTCTTATGGAATATCATTTTGTCATTAAAGCCCTGCACTAACCTTGCCTTTTTCTGTCCATAGTATATGTGTGCTATAGTGCTGCCTTTCTGCAAAGTATATTTTTAAATGGAATGTGGGTCTTGTCCAGCAGTAGAGTGTTTCTTTAACATGTGGAAGGGGAGGGCCTGTGCTCAATCTCCACTACCACAACAACAATAAAAAATAAAACAAAAAACACAGATAATCTATAAAAGTCTTTACTCCAGTCCAAGGAAGTTTTCTAAATGGTTATTGTCCACACTACTGTTAGGTCTATAGGAAAATTTCCATGAATGGTTCCATTTGTTGTATAGCCTGTATAATTTTGCACCAAACCCTTTAATTTTAGAGATCTTTTATTCTCTGTAGTTTTTATTTAATAAAGTACAGTGTTCTAAGACGTGTGTATTAGAAAATTATTAGTACAGTAAACTATGTAAGTATTGATATGTCACCTCTCCAGTGGTGCCCCTCCAATGTCATTCACACTTGTCCTGCAGCCTTAACATAATTGAAAAACATTTCAAATTTCAGCACAGCCACAGAACTTGCAGATGGGTGGGTGATACTAATTTTACATACTAACAAATTCTCTTTGCTCAAAGACAATTGGACTCTCCTTCCATAAAATATAACTAAACGGGGACAACCACACAGAACATGTAGTAGGAGCTGTAAGAAAAAAAACTTCAAGCAGATCAACTCTTTTTGCTTCAAAATCTAGGATTATATTTTAAGGAAGCTTTGGCAATTCATCTGCCTTATGAAAACATGAGAGCAGAAAAAAACTATGCACAGTGTGAAGTGGCTATGTCTTTCATATTTCTAATTCTAGGCAGCATGCTGTCTTCACCAAAGAGCAAGAAAATAAATATTGAGCTCTAATCAGTGGTAGAGACTGTGTGGGGACTTGCAGCTCATTTGTCCATCATCCTGGCGAAGTCATGCAGAGTCTTATCAGAATGTCACTGTCTAGACCTTTGCTCTCCTCACTGCTAAGATAAGGCAGAGCATTACCAAAGAGGAACATCAATACCCCAAATTAATTCTTTTGTAGGCTCAGAAAATAAAATAAATAAAAAATATATAAATAAATAAAAGAAAAAGGGAACAACTTCAATCTAATTTAATTCTATAATGAAACTATGAATTAGACTCTCTGTAGTATTGAGTTAACCTTTCTCAAGATTTAGGACTTATTTTTCTTCTTCTCCCTTAAATGTATCTTGGTAACACCAATGTCCCAAGCCTATCTGAGGAATTGCAAAACCTAAAAAAAAAAAAAAAACATTCTATTGGCAAAAGAACATTAAAAGGCTGTCTTCTAAGAATGATCTTTGTTTATGAAAATGCTCAAGTACTAATTATTTAACTGCAAAATACATTATCATTTTATTCCAACCCTTAAAAGTCAAGATACAGTCTCACTGGTTTATATTTAGTGTTGAAATTCTTTCCTCAGTAACAGCTCCTAATTTTCAATATCAATGCCATTCATTCCTTTGAGTGAGTCACAAATACATGGTATATATTTCTTGTCTTTCACTGTAACAATTTGAGTTCCAGGCCTACAGAAATGAAATTTAAGGACTTTCACTCTCTTCATAAAGAAAAAATTGCACCTGGCAAGCTCAATAGACAAGATAGATTTGAAGAGAACTGCCTTGAGATAGGTGAACTCAACTCCACTGTAACTATAACAAGAAAGCTTTTAAAGTGACTCAGAAAGTACCAGAGGACATTAGGGAGGAAGCTGGAACTATGGTTGGTTCACTCATGTATGCTAATTGACACTTTCCAAAATCGGGTTCCTTCTCCCACAAAGTACAGAAGATGGAGTTCTGTATGGTATTAGAATTTCATCAAATATTGGAATTATCAATTTACCAGTGAAGATGATGATATTTAGCTCAGAGCTTTGGAGGTTTTTGGTACTTGTCAATTGTTTTCATTGGCTTTAGACTTTGGATACAAACAGAATAGTGTAGAAAATATGTAGGATTATCTACTAGCCTAGACATAAACTAAAAAGGAAGAAACTACAGCCTCTCAGCCCCTTCAAGGATAGGTCCATAATGACCTGAAGACATCCTTCTAGAAAAAGTTTCTTGAAGATCTCATCTGAATAGAAGCACTAAGCTATGGATCAATCCTGCATTTAATACATGGGCCTTTGAGGCCACTTTTTATATCCAAAAATTACAAAGGCCTATATTCCTTGAGGATTATATTTCACAGGGAAATGTAATGACTTCCAGGTTTAAACACATAAAAAAAGAAATAATCAGTAAGGTGTTTCTGATCACCAAATATTAAATTACAAGACTGAGAAAATGGTCCAGTAGTTAAAGTGCTTATTCCAATCCAGTGTGAAGATATAAGTTCTAAATTTTAGCACTACACAAAAAGCCATAGGGCAGCTGCAAGTGTTCTTAACTCCTGTGTTCTTTAGGATGAAAATGAGAAGAATATGGAGTTTGATGACTCACCAGACAGTCAAAGCAGTGTCAGGTCAGCCAGAGACCCTGTTACAGAAACTAACCTAAAAAAATAATTGAAAAAAAAAATTTGATGTCAACATCTGGCTTTCACAGGCACCTGTGCCAGGTAATGTACCCAGATATATGTATGCATCACTTTCACCTATATAGTCACACCAAAATAAAACCAAACAGAATGAAGTCTATGAATGTTTTAATTTACCATGTCTGATAACTTTTATAATTACAGCATATATAAATATAGAGCAAGAATATACATATTGACATATATATGCATATGCATTGTGTGTATATATATATAAATATACACATACACATCATATATATATATATATTATATATATAAATTCTATATCTTCTATCTTGTTTAAAAGAATATATTCACAAAACAACATTTCAAACATTTTTTACAATAGATACACTTTGTAAAGTTTACTGCTTTCTCTCATCTACATTGTCTTCAAAATTAAACTACAAGCCAGGCATGGTGGTGCACGTCTTTAATCCCAGCACTTGGGAGACAGAGGTAGGCAGATTTCTGAGTTCGAGGCCAGCCTGGTCTACAGAGTGAGTTCCAGGACAGCCAGGGCTATACAGAGAAACCTGTCTCGAAAAACCAAAAAATGAAAAAAAAATTAAACTACAAATTTGCCTGAGAAAAAGTGATATCCAATGTAATTTAAGGTCAAGTAAACGAAAAATGATTCAGGAAAAATAAAAATAAAATGTATATTTCATTTGAGTAATTTTTATTTGGATTCTAAGGTGATAAATGATTGTCATTTGTTATTCTTAAAATTTCAAATAAAGAATTAACAAAGTATTGATTTTATTTTACTTATTTAAAACACATATTCGTCCTTTTTCATTCAATAATTTTAATCAGATTAATAACCTTGCAGCATTTGTAAATTTTCTAAATGCAAGGTAACCCAGAGCAGCTGCAGCTGCTTCAGGGATTCTCACAGGATCAAGTCAGCCTACATTCCCATGAATAGAGAGGAACTATCTGGAATGCACCCATTGCTGTGAGACAATAGTAGTTGATATGTATGTTGTCCTTTTTGAGTTCATGTTTAGGCAATCATGCTGGTGAGACTATATGGATGTAGCTTCTGACATCCCTAGAATATACAATCTCACCATTAACTCTCTGTTCCCCTAGCTTTTGTAATCTTTCCACCTCCTCTTCCACAATGACCATATGCCTTAGATGCAGGAGTTATGTTGTACATGTTTGCTTTGAGACTGGGCTGCACAAGTCTGAATTTTTATTAGTTGTGGTTTTCTATAATGATTTCTGCCTGGTTCAAAAAGAATTTCCAGATAAGTAACATTATACAGGCTGAGCAGGTAGCTTTTGTATATTTATGAATTTAGGAATATATGTTTTAGAAATATATATAATATATTTAGGAATGTGTATCTTAATATTTGTTTTGTATGTATGCATATTTGGATACACAGACACACACACAAACACACACACACACACACACACACACACACACATATATATATATATATATATATATATATATAGTCACGAATTTGGAAGAAATCAAGGAGGGGTGTATTACAGGTTTTAGAGGAAGAAAAACTTAGGGGAAATTATGTAATTATATTATAACCTCAGGACATAATTTTTTAAAAAGTAATTTTCTTTTTTTATTTTTATTTATTTATTTTATTAGGTATTTTCCTCAATTACATTTCCAATGCTATCCCAAAAGTCCCCCATACCCTCCCCCCCCCCCACTACCCTACCCACCAATTCCCACTTTTTGGCCCTGGCGTTCCCCTGTACTAGGGCATATAAAGTTTGCATGTCCAATGGGCCTCTCTTTCCAGTGATGGCCTACTAGGCCATCTTTTGATACATATGCAGCTAGAGTCAAGAGCTCTGGGGTACTGGTTAGTTCATAATGTTGTTGCACCTACAGGGTTGCAAATCTCTTTAGCTCCTTGGATACTTTCTCTAGCTTCTCCATTGGGGGCCCTGTGATCCATCCAATAGCTGACTGTGAGCATCCACTTATGTGTTTGCTAGGCCCCGGCATTGTCTCACAAGAGACAGCTATATCAGGGTCCTTTCAGCAAATGGTTGGACCTGGAGGGCATCATCCTGAATGAGGTAACACAATCACAAAAGAACTCAAATGATATGTACTCACTGATAAGTGGATATTAGCCCAGAAACTTAGTATACCCGAGATATAAGATAAAATTTGCAAAACACATGAAACTGAAGAATAACGAAGACCAAAGTGTGGACACTTTGCCCCTTCTTAGAATTGGGAACAAAACACCCATGGAAGGAGTTACAGAGACAAAGTTTGGAGCTGAGACAAAAGGATGGACCATCTAGAGACTGCCATATCCAGGGATCCATCCCATAATCAGCCTCCAAACGATGACACCATTGCTGAAAAAGTCATCAAACCAGCATTGTGGTACATATCTATAATTCTAGAAAGCTACAACCTGAAATGCAGGGAAGTCACAAATTTGAGACTATTATGGTCCTCAAAGCTAAACTTTGTCTCAAAACACAAAATAAAAAGGAGAGAGGGAAGGAAAGAAGAAGACAGAGAGAGAGAGACAGGCAGCCAAGGGCAATGACAACAACCTATATTATTTTGGGTATCACTGTGATTCCTGTGACTAAAAACTAGGAAGAAAGTATTTCATGTATGGCACAGGGATTTTTATTAAATAGACATCACCCTATTGATTGTTTCCTTAGATTTACAGAAATTTTAATAAGGCCAATTTTAAGTCACTAAAAAGCAAAAAATATATATAATGCATATGTGTATGTATATGATTTTATTGTATGCATATATGTTTACATATACATATACATATATGTACATATGTACATATATATGTGTGTATGTATGCATACCTCTATATTGGTTGCTTTTCTGTATTTTCAAATGACAGTTACCAGACCTCCACTTTATGCACAAGCCCATGACTGCTAAACCCATCATATTTATGGATAGGCTAGGGATATGGCTACAAATGACACAGCTACCAGAATGAATAAATTACAGACAGTAACAAAGACGAATGCCTATGAAATTTGGAAAATCTGGATCACTCATAGATTGGCAATGGAAATATAACATGAAATACTTTTTACTGACAGTTTTCTTACAAACTAGATTGTACTTACAATATTATGCAGAATACAGAATTTATACTCCTAGATGTTAATCCTTGATAATGTAAATATTCCTCAATGAAAGGATTCAGAAATGCACAGAGAAATGGCTTTAAGGTGGATGCAGAAAGTTCATAAAGATTATAAATATGTAAACACAGTTTAAAAAACACAAGTTTATTCCCTGTCACCATAAAGGCACTAAAATAACAGACACAATACCAAACAGGACAGCTGGCTAATGTATCAGATTATCATAGATATTAATTATGGGTGGGTAAATGAAAAGTCCTCTCTGTACTGCAGTCTCAATTGTTCTATAAATCTAAAACTTGCCAAAAATTAGTACAATAAATAAATAAATATGAAAGAATGAATAAATAGGCAAGCTAGATCAGTGGTCAAGTAACAAAACAGACTGTAAGGGTAGCAATTACCCTCTAGTGGTGCCTTTCTTTCCTTTGGAGCTTGATACTGACAGAAGACAGTTTAGCATCTCAGTAGGTGCCATATTGGTTGCCAGTGGTGTTGGACCATGGGCACAGCTGGCTCAGAAATTTAATTAATAGGTGTTGCTCTGGAGTTCCAGCTTTTGGCTGGGGTGTAAAATGATTCATTCCCAAGTAGAAACTAGACATATTCATATCTGAACTTATAAGGATGAACTGACACTTTTATTTCAACAGACCATTGCACCATTCTTACAAGAATTATATAAAGGCCAGTAGTAATTTCTCATCTCTATTATAATGCGAGAAGATACTAATTTGAAAGTATTCATCATTGATATGTTCCACAGGCGAGTTGTTTTACTGAAGTAAAACCTTCCCTCTTCTGAATTTGCATCAAAGACCTTACTTATTATGCATAATTTCCATACTTATCTTTTTCTGCTCAGATGTTATAAAGCAAGTATGTCTCCCATTATTTTTGATTCTCACCTTAAAATAGGCATTCCTTTGCTTAAGTATGAAAACTAGATTACTCACAATAGGAAAGGGAAATGTCTATCAAAAAATGTCAAGAGGCAAATCCATCCTTTAGTGGGAAAATGTGATTGTGCTATTTAGGTTAACAATATTCCTTATTCATTATTTTTCCTCACTTAAAATGTATTCACATATAAAATTGGTTTTAATGCAATAACTTTTGTGTTAATATCATTAAAATAATTTTATTTAACATTGGGTCCTAGTTGCCTCAAATAATTAGTAGAGGATATAAAATAGAAAATAAAATCAACAGGTCTTATGTGACCATAATTTTTTTAATTTAAGATATTCTATGTTCGATCTCACAATACACTTAAAGATAAAGGATGCTTCCAGAAGCGCTAAAAAATGAACTGCTGTGCTATCTTTATGTATGCCTGATAGTGTAGCATTGTTATTACAAAATATGCCATTACAAAATACCACATTTCATTTTCTGACAGCCAACCAATCATGTATAAATTATAGCAATTCACTGCTCATAACACTTTCAAGACATTTCTGAACAGAAATATCTAGCTTAAAAGGAAATGTAAAGTTAGTAAGAAGTTTGCATGTTATATATAAAAGTAATACTGTTACACCAATATACAAGAGCATTTTACTGCCTGTTATACACACAGCAACACTGAACACATTAAATTAAATATATATGTTTATGTAAATATATATACATATTTAAAAGAGTCCATCGCTCATGAGTGTGAGAGAGGACAGAGGGCAGATTACATGGGAGGGGTTCAAAGAAGGGAAATGAAAAGGAAAATTATGTAATTATATTTTAGTTAAAAATAAAACAAATGTTTCATAAAATAAAAATTATATAATGAATGAGATAAAAATTGGAAGGCATTAATTAGAAATAGCACCGATAACTCTATTTCCATTCTGTGCCTTTACATTCTCTGTCCAGGAAAATGTTATCTGACAGGTCATCCTGACAAGGCTTTTGCCTGTTGTGGATCCAGGGCAAAGAGTTCAACTCAGAGTCTATGGAAATAAAAGGGATTGAAGTGTGTCCCCAGTGAGAGTTGTCAAGGCAAAAATGACCTGGAGATCAATGTGGAAGTGTGCTTCAGGTGTTCTGCCTAACAATTAGTCCCCAAGTCAGTGTGAGGCAATAAGTAGACCTCAGGACTCAGGCATGCCAGTGTGACTCTGTCCACCCAATATTTAAGAGCTCAAATCCACAGCTCCTGAGAGTCAAAGTAAAGCATCCACTGTATATAAGGAATAGAAATGCTTCCAAACATGGAAAGGGATGTTTTGGAAAAGCAGAGAGGAAACTCACAGGATTTGATTTGGTGGAGCTATGCAAGAGGGATTACAAGGATAATGAGCAAAGAAAAAGGAGGATATGGAGCAAATTTGGCATGCTATGAAGCTTACTTCTCACAGTCAGAACCATAGGGTGATTCTGCAGAGCTCCATAGCAGAGCCCAGATTAACCATCTTGAAAGAAATTCCACTTATCTCCTTCTCATAGAAATCCAGAATGTTCAAAATTAAGTCCTTATATTTTGAAAAGCCACTTCTTCATTCAACATCTCCTTATTCAATTATATAATCTCATATGTTATTAAAGGGGTTTTTCATCTATCAACAACATATAGAATAACTTTTTACAAGAGTAATGCATATTATAGGACTAAAGCAATTCAAACTGTCCAAAGGAACACTGAAAATAAATCAAAGTTTTCTAAGGGCTGAGGCTAAACCCTGTTTGTTTGGTTGGTTGGTTGTTCAGTTGGTTGGTTGGGTTTTGGTAACACACTTTCTAATTTCTAACAAATATTTAAGATACAAGAGAGATGGTGCTCATTTTTCATAAACATATATCTGGGAATATAGTGTCCCACAGATTTAACAGCAGACCTGGGAGTCAGAGGTAAGTGTAGTACTGCAAATTCCAGGCCAGCCTGTTCTGCAAATTGAGTTCCAGGCCAGGCAGTGCTAAATAAACTTCTGTGTTTGTGTGTCCGTATCTCTGTCCATGTGTATTGTTTATGTGAATGTGTTCATGCCGGATAATAAATCTGTAAGACAAAGTACTTATTCTGTCATTTAACTGTAATTGTGTCTGTGGTCAGAAATTCCAAGGACATTCAAGGTAGATGGGCCAGTTCTTTGAAGCTTCTAGGTTCCTAATTCTTCCTGTGCCCTAAAAGCATATTTCACACCTACTTTCATAATTGTATACACATTTCAGAAGTAGTTACAGGGATTGGTATGACTCAGATATTTTATATTCATGTATGAAATAATCTAAGAATAAATTGGCTAAAAAATACTGTAAAGTGATCTGATTTCTGGTTCATGAATTAAATATCTTATTTTCTACCTATTGATGGCATTCCCAAAATCTTAAAAAGAGAGTCTCATAAAGTAAATCCACCTCCTCCCTCTGGGGAGGTGCAAATAGTGCTATGACCCTGGAACTTTGCTTGATTTCTTATATTCTGTCTGGGTTCAATTCGTTATTATAATAAATGCCAATTGGTTATCTGTTCTATAGGACAATGTATTGGTGACTGTTCCCTAGAAGTGTTTAAAGTTTGAGGAAGATATTATAACTTAATAAATTACAGAATGTACCTAAAGGGTGGGGACCTTGGGAAAGCATTAATATTTTGAAGCTGTCTGGAGGAAGTATCATGTAAGTTGAGATGAGGTATCTTTTTTTTTATTAGATATTTTCTTTATTTGCATTCCAAATGCTATCCTGGAAGTTCCCTGTACGCCCCCCCCCCGCCCTGCTCCCTTACCCACTCCCACTTCTTGGCCCTGGTGTTCCCCTGTACTGGGGCATATAAAGTTTGCAAGACCATGGGGCCTCTCTTCCCAATGATGGCTGACTAGGCCATCTTTTGCTACATATGCAGCTAGAGACATGAGCTCTGGGGGTACTAGTTAGTTCATATTGTTGTTCCACCTATAGAGTTTCAGACCCCTTCAGCTCCTTTGGTATTTTCGCTAGCTCCTCCATTGGGGGCCCTGTGTTCCATCCTATAGATGACTGTGAGCATCCAGTTCTGTATTTGCCAGGCAGTGGCATAGCCACACTCGAGACAGCTATATCAGGGTCCTTTCAGCACAATCTTGCTGGCATATGCAATACTGTCTGGGTTTGGTGGCTGATTATGGGATGGATCCCCGGGTGGGAGGAAGACATCGCTAGTCTGCCAAACTTCTATAGGTTCTATAGGCTGGAGAACTGATTTCAATGCAAAGCATTGGAGATGAGGGTAAAGGAGAGAGCATCCAAACCCTATCCTCTTCTCTCTACCAGCCAACTGAACAAGGAAGACCAACTAATGAATTTACTTCTGATCTTTTTATTCAGGAGGTATATGTAGACTCATAAAGTTGAAACAGCAACTCTCAACTTGATTTCAAATAAGGCTAGAGAAGAGAAAATACTTGAGAAAAATATATAACATTTTTATTTTCTGATTATGTTTTAGGCTTCTATTGATTATGGCAAAACTAAGTACAGTAAAATCAAAAAGAAAATAAAATTAACTCCCAAAGAGGTATAATTAAGATTAGATTGTCTAGTTACCTATATTAAAGTCCAATTTGAGTCATAGAAATTCATTTTTTTCTCCCTAGGGGTTATATTTAAGGAAATTAATATAAAAGTATAATTTATTTTCTGGGTTCTTTATATGATATGCATAAAATTAAATTAAGTAAATGATCACTAGGGTTGATGTTGGATTAAAATTAAAGGAGCTGCTTTTACCAATAGTGCAACATTAACAGGATATTAAAAACATTTCATTTGTTATTTAGAAAGTGCTGAGTTGCTTATCAAATTATTCTAGGCACTAATGGTTAGGAAAGTAATTTTTCTGAAATAGCTGATATTGTGAATTTATGTTTAAAAAAAAAAAGCTGAAGGACAAGTAAACACTCTACCAGATGTTCTGTGTCAAAGCAACTAGGTTTGTTTTAGCTGAGCCCAGCATCTCTTCCAGGGCACCCTGGGAGATGACATCTCATGTAGGGCAATATATAAAATCAGGTGTTGAGCTCAGAAGAACACAATTTACTATAACCACCTTTCACAGTCTCAGCAAAAGAAAAATTGTTTCATAAAGAGAAAGAAGACATTCAAACAACCCCTCCTTCAAATGATGAAAGCAATAATGTCGCAAGATAAATACTCACATTTCATTAGATTTTTATGCCACTGTTTTTTGCAAACTGTGAGATTTCAGATGAGATTTAAACCAATTTCCTTGCAAGTCTGATGTCATAATTCTTAAGTTCAAGAAATGGTCTCCAATGTGGTATATAGAATAATGAACATGTCCCAACTATATGGCTTTTTAATTACCTAACAGCATCAGTGTTCAAAGAAATTATGATATAGATTTTTTGAACCTGTTTCATTTCTGTGGAAATCATCACATGTCTCTTTTTAAAATTTGAGAAAAGGCCTGAGAACTGATATCTCTTCAGATGTCAAAAGCATGTCAAGTTGTCTTGGTGACAGTAGCTGTCCAAGTAGCTAAGAATAACTGCTACTATTCATCATGTCCTGGTATAATTCTACCATGAAGAAAGGAATTAAGCATTTTGGTAATAAAATTGCAAAAAGTAATAACATACTATGTTACCCTGGCCCAAACTTCTATCATACTTTCATCTGTTCGCTAGTATTTTCATAACTCGTTTTTGTATCTTTTTCTTGATCTTTCCAAATGAATGAAGGTACTATAATTGAATAAAAAATACACTCTCCTATTAATTTCCTAACTCCTTCAGAAAATTACTGGCTTACAGTAAAATAAACAGATAAATGTTTTAAACTGTGTAATTTGAGTTAGTGATGATAATTTTATCTGTATACCAATATACTCTTTCCCCAAATAATGATTTCTCCTAGTCTAAATAAGAAAGCAACTTTAAATTGTTCAAACAATAATGTGGGACATTGTTGAATGCTTCAAATTATACTTATTCTAACATATTCATTTTTTCTTTAGAAAAGTACAACAGATTATTCAAAAGGTGAAATAGCTTAAGATTAGCTTTAGCTTAGCTTAGCTCTACTCCACAGAGTATGCAACAAATAATAGCATAACTAGAGTATAAGATTGGCTGGGGAGTGTTCGAAGTTGAACTTTGACTCCAATAAAATTTGGAGTTCTAACAATTCATATATGTGACTGTGGCATGACGTGAAAACAATATCTTTTCAGATATAATCAAGTTAAAATGAGATGATTAGGGAAGAGTTTATTCAATAAGACCCCTGGCTTCATAAGTTGAAAGAGATGGTTAGAGTGATGCACATCTGCAGTCTTAGAATGTGGAGATGAAAGTAGAAAAATCAAAAATGCTAGGTTATCCTGCACTATCACACTGTGCTTCAAAACAACAATAACAACACAGAGAAAAAATAAGACACATAGAAGAGAAATACTGAAAGACAAAGTAATGATGACAATAAACAAACAAACAACAAAAACCCAAATGTCATATACCAAACAAAGTAGAGTTTAGTAAACCCACATGTATACCAAACATTGCCAACATCAGAAACAGAGAAAGCTGTGGGGCAGGCTTTCTCCTTGGGACCTTCAAATTCCATAACTCCTACCCCTGGATGCAAAATCAATCTGATTTTAACTACACTGCCAATATACTGAATATCTTTAAAATATGATTCCTAGCCATTTCTCATGTGGATTGCTTATGTAATTAATTACTTTTTAAAAAGAGATTTACTTATTTTTCTTATGTATGTGAGTACACTGTCTCTATCTTCAGACACACTAGAAGACAGTATCAGATCCCATTACAGATGGTTGTGAGCGACCATGTGGTGGCTCAGAATTGAAGTCAGTACCACTGGAAGAGTTGTGAGTGCTCTTAACCACTGAGCAATCTCTCCTGTCCCTGTAATTCATTTTAAAGTGGTTCTCTGAGCATTTACTTGCTTATTTCTTTCTTCTTCTTTTTTTATTAATTGTTTGAGAACCTTCAACAACATATTTTAATCATGTTCACCTTTCTCACTTTCTCTACTCTCATGAATTTGTGCCCTCATTTATTTTTAAACATTTAGACTTCCATGTATTGCCCATATAATCCTGGGTATATGGCTTATGGTTTACCTACAAGATACCACAACCTTAAGACAATAGTCTCCTCCTTTCAAACAGTCTATCAATTCTCAATATCTTCTCATTTAGAGGTAATTCTTCTGGCTCTACAGGACCCAACCATTAAAGAAAACTCACTCTTCCCTGTGAATAAACTATCAATTTGCCCATAATGAATCAGCTAATAGTGAGCTTTATAATCATCTTGCCTCTCCATGCTAAAGTTATATCTGGCCTGAAAATAAATAGGTTTTGTGATATTATCAAAATCACAGTGAGCTCATGTTCACAACTATTCTGTTGCAGCTAGAAAATAAGGTTTCCTTGTAGTCATCAACCACATCTGGCTCTTAAAATTTTTCTGCCCTCTTTTATCTCAATGATATTTTATCCTTGGTGGGAGGAATGTGAAAAAAAAATCCCATTTAAGGCTTAGAATTCTGCAGTCTCTCCTTCTCTGTACTTTGACAAATGTTGGCTCTGTGGTAATTGGCATCTATTGCAGAAATATGTTGCTCTGATGAGGGCTGAAGGGTGTGTTAAACTATGGTTATAACAATAAGTCACTAGTTTTGGTGCTATCTCTATAAGTAAAGTAGTAGTGGTAGGTTAGTACTTAGACTCTATGGCCTGTCTAGCCACAGCTCCATGGCCTTGATGATGATATCAGGTATGAATTTCATTTGTGGACTGGGTCTTAAATCTAATCAGAAGGCTGTTGATTGCTACAATAATATTTTTGCCATTATTGTAACTGTGGAAATGTCTTCCTAGTCAGGTAGGTCATTATTATCACTCAAAAATGTACATAGGTGGGTTATAATGTTGTTGTTGTTTTTGTTACTTCAGTATCATTTATAATATCTTCTAGTACTTTGAAACATATCAAGCAGGGATAAAGCTTACAGGTAAGTACTGCCTTGATTTCTATAAGTTTTATGAATCAAAAATGTGAGTTGACTAGGCAAATAGGGTTTTATTGTGAAGCTCTGGAGAGTAGCTGATAAAATTACATCCATTTTTGAATGGAAGACTATGAGATTTTGTCTTTTACGGTCTATTACCACCTTAGAGTACTTCTTTCCAGAACCTTAAGTTTACCTTTGACTTTATAAATTTTATTTTTCTTGACATATGAGCAACATTCTATTGGGTAAACATGGCGTGTTTTCATTACCCATCAATCCACTGATAAAACATCTAGCCCAGTTCCATTTTATAACTATTTTGAATGGAGAAACAATAAACATAAATGAGCAGCTATTTTCACATTAGGATAGAGAATCTTTGAATATTTTTTCCAAGAATAAAATATCTTGATCATCTGGTAGATCTATTTCTAGCTTTTTTGAGATACTTTTACATTTATTTCCATTATAGCTATACCAGTTTGTACTCCCTATAGTAATGAATAATATTCCTCTTCCTCATAGATTTTGAGAGATCTCAAATTAATAACAATAATGAATATTAAGGCCTTAGAAAAACAAGAACAAATAACATCAGAAAGTATATGGGAAATAATAATAGAAATTGGGGTTGATATTAAAAAATAAAGAAAGAAAAAATACAAAGAATAACTAAAATACAGAGTTTATTTTCTGAAAAGATTAACAAGATTGACTTTGAGCCAACTAACCAAAGCAAAAACGGGGACACAAATTTTTAAAATTATAAATAGAAGGTGAGATATAAGGATCACTGAAGAATTGTGAGATTCATAAGGACATAATTTTGTAATTTTCCATTGAACTGGAACATCTAAATAAAATCAATGCATCCCTGGTATTATTTAATCTACAAATTTAAATAATGATGTAAATAATATAAAAAAGACACCCACCCCCCCAAAACTCAATAAGGTAGAAAAATCTTCCAACTTAAAAAATTATATAAAATCTCAGGGCCAAAGGTACTTAGCCAAAAAATTGGGCAATATGTCGAAAACGAACCATCTATAAGCAATTCTATGCAGTGCTGTGGTGTTGAAAGAAAAACAAGTGATTAGTATACAATGAAAAAATAACAGAATAAAGAAGCAGGATGCCTACATAACAATAAAAGATCTTAAATATAACCAGCTTGGGCAGAGAAGAATGAGGAAGAAAAGATAAAAGCACAAGGTCAAACATATATTATGTGTGATATTTAGTCATTATTGTCTGTGACATTGTATTATGAAAAGTATAGATTAGTGAGACAAACTCTGGTGTATCTGTGAAGACTTTTGATCATGAAGGCTCTGGACTAAGCAATGAGTCTGTCTCTAACAAAAATGTGATGGGTTTATTAGAAATTGTCACATCCACTTCTGTATTTGCCAGGTACTGGCATAGCCTCACAAGAGACAGCTATATCTGTGTCATGTCAGCAAAATCTTTCTGGCATATGCAATAGTGTCTTCATTTGGTGGCTGGTTATAGTATGGATCTCCAGGTGGGTCAGTCTCTGGATTGTCCTTCATTCAGTTTCAGCTCCAAACTTTGTCTCTGTAACTCCTTCCATGGGTATTTTGCTCCCCATTCTGTCTCTTGTGAGTCTATGCCAGAGCCTGGCAAATACAGAAGTAGATGCTAACAGTCATCTATTGGATGGAACACAGGGCCCCCAATGGAGAAGCTAGAGAAAGTACCCAAGGAGCTGAAGGGGTCTGTAACCCTATAAGAGGAACAGCAGTATGAACTAACCAGAACCTACCAGAGCTCTTGTCCCTACCTGCATATGTAGCAGAAAATGGCCTAGTCGGCCATCATTGGGAAAAGAGGCCCTTGGTCTTGCAAAGATTATATGCCCCAGTACAGGGAAATTCCAGGGCCAGGAGGCAGGAATGGATGGGCTAGGGAACAGGGTGGGGGGAGGGTATAGGGGACTTTCAGGATAGTATTTGAAATGTAAATGAAGAAAATATCTAATAAAAATTGTAAAAAAAAAAAAGAAAGAAAGAAAAAAAGAAAAGAAGAGAAAAGAAAAATAAAATCAACAAAAAATATGGAAAAAAAGAAATTGTCACACTTGTGCACATAAACACACACACACACACACACACACACACACACAAATAGGTGCTGGATGTTAGCTCCAGAGTTCTGGTTTTCTCTTGAAGGATAAACCAAGGAAAAAAGCAGCATCAGTGGAGGCCAGACTTAGTTTCGGGAGGGATGAGGGTGGCTATTTACTATAATAATAATGTTAACTTAACTTGATTCTAAGTTAGTTTGCAGGAGTAGCTGGCCCACCTGTCTTCTTCAAAGATTCTCTCTCCAAAACTTTTCTCTGCTCTCTTTGTCCTCAGCGCTTATATATTCATCAGAATACATTAGCACATGGTAAAAAGATCCCATGAATTTACACATAAATACAAGTCATAAATTGAATAAGAAGTTTGCAACAGAGATGTTTACATGTATTTTGAATAAGAATGATCAAGAAATGAACAAGAATTGAAGACCCAGAAATAAACTCATACATTTACATACACTTGATCTTTGACAAAGAAGCCAAAAATGTTCATGAATAAAGAAAGCATCTTCAATAAATGGTGCTGGACTTCAATAACTGGCAGCCAGTACGTAGAAAAAATGAAAATAAATCCATATTTTTTAACTTGCACAAAGATCAAGTCCAATTTGGTCAAGGACCGCAACACAAAACCAGATACACTGAATCTAACAGAAGAGAAAGTGAGAATGACCCTCAAACTCATGGACACAGGGAGAAATTTCCTGAAAAGAATACCAATGGCTCAGGCTCTAAGAGCAACAATTGATAAATGGGTCTTCATGGAACAGAAATGCTTCTTAAGGCAGAAGACACAGTAAATAAGACAAGTTGGCAACCTACGAAATGGGAAAAATATCTTCACTAACTCCACATCCAAAAGAGGGCTAATATCCAAAATATATAAAGAACTCAAAAAGCTAACCCCCAAAAAACCAAACAACCTAATCAAAAAATGGGATATAGAGCTAAACAGAGAATTCCCAACAGAAGAATCTCAAATGGCCAAGAAGCACCTAAAGAAATGTTCAAAGTCCTTTGTGATCAGAGAAATGCAAATCAAAACAACCCTGAGATTCTACCTTAAGCCAATCAGAATATCTAAGATCAAAAACTCAGGTGACAGCATATGTTGGTAAGGATTTGAAGAAGGAGGAACACTCCTCCATTGCTGATAGGATTGCAAACTGGTACAACTACTCTGAGGTTCCTCAGAAAATTGGAAGCAGATCTACCTGAAGACACAGATATACCACTCCAGGGCATATACCCAAAAGATGCCCCATCATACCATAGGTCCAGGTGCTCCACTATGTTCATAGCAGCCTTATTGGTGATAGCTAGAAGCTGGAAACAGATGTCCCACAATGGAATAATGGATACAGAATATGTATTTCATTTACACAATGGATTACTATTCAGCTATTAAGAATGAGGACATGATGAGCTTTGCAGGCAAATAGGTGTAACTAGAAAAATACCACCCTGAGTGACATAACTCAGACCCAAAAGGAAATGCATGGTATGTCCTCACTAATAAGTAAATATTAGCCAAAAAAAAAGGTATGGAATATCTAGGATACAATCCACAAAACTCAAGAAGGTTAACAAGTAGAAGTGTCCAAGTGAGGATGCTTCAAGTCCACTTGGGAGGGAGAAGAAAGTAATCACAGGAGACAGAAGAAGGGAGGAACCTAGGTGGCAAAGGGGAAGGGGAGAGGAAAAGATGAATATGATCAGGTATCAGGAGGGGAGACAGTAGAGAATCTGTGAGGACCAACAGAATAAATGGAAATATGTGACCTCAGGGAATGGGAGGGGGGACCCTCTAGAATGTACCAGGAGGTGAGAGACTCTCAGGATTCAAAGGGAGGGACCTTAGATGAAAGGCCCAACTGTGGGGAGAGAGAAGCTGTAGAGTCCATCTCTAGTAGAAAGACAGGGCATCAAGTGGAGGGACGGGATTGCTATCTCACAGTCAAAAACTCTGACCCACAGTTGTTCCCATCTAAAAGAACTGCAGGAGCAAAATGGAGAAGAAACTGAGGAAAAGACAGTTCAGGAAAAGATGGTCCATTTTGATATCCATCTCAAGGGGAGGCTCCAAGACCTGACACTATTACTGTTACTATGTTGTGCTTACGGAAGGAGACTAGCATGGCTGTCCTCTGAGAGGCCCAAAAAGCAGCTGAGTCAGAGGCAGATAGTTACACCCAACCATTGGACTAAAGTCAGGGATCCCTGTGGTTGAATACCACACACACACACACACACACACACACACACACACACCTATATAATGTTATTTGTATGTATGTTTTCAGGACTGATCAATTGCACTGGAGAATTGATTGTGTGCTTCTCACATGGGAGGACCATGTCTCTAGCTCCCTGCCTTACTCACGTGCCCATGTTTCTTTGAGTAGGGTTGAGGCCTAATGGGCTTTACCTTGTCCATGTTGGCATGTTTACTGCTGTAATTCTTATTCAGCTCACATCTAGGTGTTCATGTTGGTGAAGCAGAAGGTGTAGCTTCTGTTGCTACTAGAAGGTACATTCTCATAAAGTCTCTGGTCTTACAAATAGTCCTCTGATTCTCACAAACTTTCATCCCCCTCTTCTGCAATGTTTCCTGAGACTTAGATACAAGAGTGTTTTATAAGGCATCCATTAGGACTGAGCTCCAAAACTCTGCATTTTAACTGGTTATGGTTATCTGTGGTACTCTCTGTATTGCAAAGTTTCCTCTGTGAGTAATAAAGACTATATTTATCTGTGGGTATAAAAATGTTTATAGACTGTTTTTAGAGTTTATGCTGATTTAGTAAATTAGTGGTTCTAGGTTCTCCTCTGATAACTACGAGTACACCAGCATTGCTTACTTAGCTGGGTTTACAGTACAGGCGTAGTCTCCCACTTTTTGACTGGGTCTTAGGCATAGCTAGAGAGCTATTGTTTTACCAAGATATGTGAGCCACTACAGTACAATAAGGGTTATTATGCCATGTGGTTCATGGGTGTGATTCCTGTGTCATAGCTGAGTGAGGCCGTTGGTTCCCTACCTCCTTTGGTAGCTTGCATGGAACCTTCTGGTACCATGGAAGCTAGTCTTCAAGGTGGGTATGGGTTTGAACTCTTTATTTATTTATTTATTTATTTATTTATTTATTTATTTATTTTTTTGATTTTTAATATTTTTATTACATATTTTCCTCAATTACATTTCCAATGCTATCCCAAAAGTCCCCCATAGCGCCCCCCACTTCCCTACCTACCCATTCCCATTCTTTTGGCCCTGGCATTCCCCTATATTGGGGCATATAAAGTTTGCAAGTCCAATGGGCCTCTCTTTCCATTGATGGCCGACTAGGCCATCTTTCGATACATATGCAGCTAGAGACAAGAGCTCCGGGGTTCTGGTTAGTACATCATGTTGTTCCAACAATAGGGTTGCAGATCCCTTTAGCTCCTTGGGTACTTTCTCTAGCTTCTCCATTGGGAGCCCTGTGATACATCCAATAGCTGACTGTGAACATCCACTCCTGTGTTTGCTAGGCCCCGGCATCGTCTCACAAGAGACAGCTATATTTGGGTCCTTTCAGCAAAATCTTGCTAGTGTATGCAATGGTGTCAGCGTTTAGAAGCTGATTATGGGACGGATCCCTGGATACAGCAGTCTCTAAATGGTCCATCCTTTCATCACAGCTACGAACTTTGTCTCTGTAACTCCTTCCCTGGGTGTTTTGTTCCCAATTCTAAGAAGGTGCACAGTGTCCACACTTTGGTCTTCATTCTTCTTGAGTTTCATGCGTTTATCAAATTGTATCTTATATCTTGGGTATCCTAAGTTTTGGGCTAATATCCACTTATCAATGAATACATATTGTGTGAGTTCTTTTGTGATTGTGTTACTTCACTCATGCCCTCCAGGTCCATCCATTTGGCTAGGAATTTCATAAATTCATTCTTTTTAATAGCTGAGTAGTACTCCATTGTGTAAATGTACCATAATTTCTGTATCCATTCCTCTGTTGAGGGACATCTGGGTTCTTTCCAGCTTCTGGCTATTATAAATAGGGCTGCTATGAACATAGTGGAGCATGTGTCCTTTTTACCGGTTGGGACATCTTCTGGATATATGCCCAGGAGAGGTATTGCTGGATCCTCCGGTAGTACTATGTCCAATTTTCTGAGGAACCGCCAGACTGATTTCCAGAGTGGTTGTACAAGCTTGCAATCCCACCAACAATGGAGGAGTGTTCCTCTTTCTCCACATCCTCGCCAGCATCTGCTGTCACCTGAATTTTTGATCTTAGCCATTCTGACTGGTGTGAGGTGGAATCTCAGGGTTGTTTTGATTTGCATTTCCCTGATGATTAAGGATGTTGAACATTTTTTCAGGTGTTTCTCTGCCATTCGGTATTCCTCAGGTGAGAATTCTTTGTTCAGTTCTGAGCCCCATTTTTTAATGGGGTTATTTGACTTTCTGGAGTCCACCTTCTTGAGTTCTTTATATATATTGGATATTAGTCCCTTATCTGATTTAGGATAGGTGAAGATCCTTTCCCAATCTGTTGGTGGTTTTTTTGTCTTATTGATGGTGTCTTTAGCCTTGCAGAAGCTTTGTAGTTTCATGAGGTCCCACTTGTCAATTCTCGATCTTACAGCACAAGCCATTACTGTTCTATTCAGGAATTTTTCCCCTGTGCCCATATCTTCAAGGCTTTTCCCCACTTTCTCCTCTATAAGTTTCAGTGTCTCTGGTTTTATGTGAAGTTCCTTGATCCACTTAGACTTGACCTTAGTACAAGGAGATAGGAATGGATCGATTCGCATTCTTCTACATGTTAACAACCAGTTGTGCCAGCACCATTTGTTGAAAATGCTGTCTTTCTTCCACTGGATGTTTTTAGCTCCCTTGTCGAAGATCAAGTGACCATAGGTGTGTGGGTTCATTTCTGGGTCTTCAATTCTATTCCATTGGTCTATTTGTCTGTCACTATACCAGTACCATGCAGTTTTTATCACAATTGCTCTGTAGTAGAGCTTTAGGTCCGGCATGGTGATTCCACCAGAGGTTCTTTTATTCTTGAGAAGAGTTTTTGCTATCCTAGGTTTTTTGTTATTCCAGATGAATTTGCAGATTGCACTTTCTAATTCGTTGAAGAATTGATTTGGAATTTTGATGGGGATTGCATTGAATCTGTAGATTGCTTTTGGCAAGATAGCCATTTTTACAATGTTGATCCTGCCAATCCATGAGCATGGGAGATCTTTCCATCTTCTGAGATCTTCTATAATTTCTTTCTTCAGAGACTTGAAGTTTTTATTATACAGATCTTTTACTTCCTTAGTTAGAGTCACGCCAAGATATTTTATATTATTTGTGACTATTGAGAAGGGTGTTGTTTCCCTAATTTCTTTCTCAGCCTGTTTATTCTTTGTGTAGAGAAAGGCCATTGATTTGTTTGAGTTAATTTTATATCCAGCTACTTCACCGAAGCTGTTTATCAGGCTTAGGAGTTCTCTGGTGGAATTTTTAGGGTCACTTATATATACTATCATATCATCTGCAAAAGGTGATATTTTGACTTCATCTTTTCCAATTTGTATCCCTTTGATCTCCTTTTGTTGTCGAATTGCTCTGGCTAGGACTTCAAGTACAATGATGAATAGGTATGGAGAAAGTGGACAGCCTTTTCTAGTCCCTGATTTTAGAGGGATTGATTCAAGCTTCTGACCATTTACTTTGATGTTGGCTACTGGTTTGCTGTAGATTGCTTTTATCATGTTTAGGTATGGGCCTTGAATTCCTGATCTTTCCAAGACTTTTATCATGAATGGGTGTTGGATCTTGTCAAATGCTTTTTCCGCATCTAACGAGATGACCATGTGGTTTTTGTCTTTGAGTTTGTTTATATACTGGATTACGTTGATGGATTTCCGTATATTGAACCATCCCTGCATCCCTGGGATGAAACCTACTTGGTCAGGATGGATGATTGTTTTGATGTGATCTTGGATTCGGTTAGCAAGAACTTTATTGAGGATTTTTGCATCAATATTCATAAGGGATATTGGTCTGACGGCCTGAGTAGGACCACAGGCCTCATCCGGCCGGATCAGTGCTGGGGTAGTGGGAGCGCAGGGTTGCCTGACACCCGCCAGCTACCCACGACCCCCGCCACAGGATTTTGGGACTGCTGGTGAGTGGAACACAGCTTCTGCTCCAATCCAATTGCGCGGGACCTGAGACTGCATTAGTTAGGGAAGCAGAAACCGGCCTGAGTAGGGCCACAGGCCTCATCTGGCTGGATCAGCGCCAGGGTAGCAGGAGCGCAGGGTTGCCTGACACCTGCCAGCTACCCACGACCCCCGCCGCAGGATTTTGGGACTGCTGGTGAGTGGAACACAGCTTCTGCTCCAGTCCAATCACGCGGGACCTGAGACTGCTCTGGTTGGGGAGAGAGAAATCCGGCCTACACAGGGTTTGAACTCTTAAGAGAGGGTAGTGTAATAATAATCTTTTACTTGTTTTGTTTTATCTGGTTTTAGTCACTTGTTCCTGAAGATTAGCTGAAATATTAGTAAGTCTTTTGAAGGACAATATGGAAAGAAGTAGAGCAGAGGAAATTTATCTTTTTTACTTAGGAAACAAATATTTATTGAACTGCAAGAAATGACAATAAACATTTTATGTGTATTTATTTCCATTTAAAGGTCTTATTATGACAAAGCATGGATAGTGGTGACAGATAATTATGCCCAATTATGTTGAAATTAGGATGTGAGTTTGATGAAATAAAGTGTGTAAATAATCCTTAAATGAATAACTAGGAAAATGTGGCTTAATCGATCCCTCCAACTCAACAAAACATGCTTATATGCTGAATTTTTAAATGACTGTTGTCCAGTTTCTGTGTGACAAGCATGCAGATGCATTAGTTATGCATGACTTACCTTCACATATAATTTGTAACATACATGACTTTAAGTAGCCTCTTAAACATATCCAAGTGAATATGAGCTCCATGTGTTTTTTAAAAAATAATAAGATAAATCTGTCTTGCCACTAATTATTTTTCTTAGATGCTGTTATAAGATGTTGTAGAGAGCTATGAATTAGGCAAAGGACAGCAGAACCTTCCTACCGCTTGCTAGCCTGCTGAATCTCTATGGGACAGTCATTCTGTGCAAAGCTATGGTACTAAAAGTGTAAACAAATTCTCAAACACATTGCAATGTGACAATTATGTTTTAACATTCTCTATAAATGTGCCACAGCTTATGTAATACACAGGGAAGCCAACACAGCAATTGTGTGCAACTTGTAGAATCTGGGGCCACCAAAAGGTACTCTGGTTGCTAACCTCAGTGAAAAGTTTAAGGAGAGAAGTGAAATGATACTATTTATTTTATGGAAGGATCACGGCACGCTCTGTGGAGTAGATGAGTCCAAAACCAAGGCAGAACCTAAAATGATAATTCAAGAAACCATAGTGATTGGCAGCTGATGGTAGGTATTCAAAATTGAAAGCAGAAGCTAGTATGATGTGTAGAAATTTCTTATCAGGTCTCTAGTGAGAAAGGGTCACATTCTTGTAACAAAGCCTTTTCTTAATAAATGGAGGTGAAGAAAGCAAATAAGTAAGATTTGAAGATGGGTTTAAATGTTGTATATTTCAGACAGTAAAAATAAATGAAATATATGGATAAAATTTAGAATCTGAAATACTGCCTGAACTGTAACTTGCTTAGAGAAAGGAGGTATTACCATAAATCACTCAGAAACTTATAATTACTGAAACCAGAGAAAGTTTTATTCATGAGAAAAAAGATGTTATTGTAATTAGGAAACATGCTAAGTACTTTATAAAGACAGAAAAGTATATCTCAGGTCTATAAAAATATATTTGACTATAACCCTTAATATTCATAAAAATAAATAACTTACTGTATCTTAACAATAATGAAAAAAATCCTGACTAGATAATTCAACTTTCAACATCATTAAACAAAATTGTGAAGTCCCAAAGACTGGTACTCTTGTGATTGAGAAAGGGCTGGAAATGAGGCCTGAGGAGACAGGAAAAGTCAAGCATACATAGAAAAATAATGGAGAAGCCTTTGCCGGGACATCTGCAGGAGCCATCTTCATTCCCAGATCCCGCCAAGACTAGTCTGCACAGGTGAGACTGTGGACTACAGAAGCTAACAGCTTCTGGGACAGGCCCTGTTTCGGGCCTTCATCTTCTGCCAGGAAGCAAGTCTAAACAACATATATCTGTGCACCTTCTCTGCAAGAGGAGAGCGTGCCTGCAGAGAGTGCTCTAGCCACTGAAACTCAGGAAAGAGCTAGTCTCCCAGGTCTACTGGTAGAGGCTAACATAATCACGAACGGAACAAACTCTAACCAGAGACAAGTAGAAGAACTGACTCCAGAGATTACCATATGGCAAAAGGCAGATGTAAGAATCTTACTAGCAGAAAACAAGACCACTCACCATCATCAGAACCCAGCACTCCCACCTCAGCCAGTCCTGAGTACCCCAACACACCCGAAAAGCTAGGCCTGGATTTAAAGCCATATCTCCTGATGATGGTAGAGGACATCAAGAAGGACTTTAATAACTCACTTAAATAAATATAAGAGAAAACTGCTAAAGAGTTAGAAGTCTTTAAAGAAAAAGAGGAAAACACATCCAAACAAGTGATGGAAATGAACAAAACAATACTAGAGCTAAAAAGGGAAGTAGACACAATAAAGAAAACACAAAGTGAGGCAACACTGGAGATCGAAACCCTAGGAAAGGAATCTGGAACCATAGATGCGAACATCAGCAACAGAATACAAGAGATGGAAGAGAGAATCTCAGGTGCAGAAGATTCCATAGAGAACATTGGCACAACAATCAAAGAAAATTCAAAATGCAAAATGCAAAATAATTCCAACTCAAAATATCAAGGAAATCCAGGACACAATGAGAAGACCAAACCTACGGATAATAGGAGTAGATGAGAATGAAGATTTTCAACTTAAAGGGCCAGCAAATATCTTCAACAAAATTATAGAGGAAAACTTCCCAAACCTAAAGAAAGAGATACCCATGAACATACAAGAAGCCTACAGAACTCCAAAGAGATGGGGTCAGAAAAGAAATTCCTCCCAACACATAATAATCAGAACAACAAATGCACTAAATAAAGATAGAATAGTAAGGGGAAAAGTTCAAGTATCATATAAAGGCAGGCCTATCAGAATTACACCAGATATTTCACCAGAGACTATGAAAGCCAGAAGATCCTGGACAGATGTTATAAAGACACTAAGAGAACACAAATGCCAGCCAAGGCTACTATACCCAGCCACACTTTCAATTACCATAAATAGAGAAACCAAACTATTCCATGACAAAACCAAATTCACAGAATATCTTTCCACGAATCCAGCCATTCAAAGGATAATAAAAGAAAAAAAAAATACAAGGACCGAAAACAAGTCCTAGAAAAAGCTAGAAGCTAATCCATCAACAAACCTAAAAGAAGACAGCCACAAGAACAGAATGTCAACTTTAACAACAAAAATAATAGGAAGCAACAATTACTTTTCCTTAATGTCTCTTAATATCAATAGACTCAACTCTCCAATAAAAAGACATAGACTAACAGACTGGCTACACAAACAGGACACAATATTCTGTTTACAGGAAACCTATCTCAGGAAAAAAGACAGACACTACCTCAGAATGAAAGGGTGGAAAACAATTTTCCAAGCAAATGGTCTAAAGAAACAAGCTGGAGTAGCCATTCTAATATCTAATAAAATCGACTTCCAAACCAAAGTCATCAAAAATGACAAGGAGGGGCACTTCATACTCATCAAAGGTAAAATCCTCTAAGAGGAACTCTCAATTCTGAATATCTATGCTCCAAATACAAGGGCAGCCACATTCATAAAAGAAACTTTAGTAAAGCTCAAAGCACACACCACTTTCACCAATGGACAGATCATGGAGACAGAAACTAAACAGGGACATAGTGAAACTAACAGAAGTTATGAAGCAAATGGATCTAACAGATATCTACAGAACATTTTATCCTAAAACAAAAGGTTATACCTTCTTCTTAGCACCTCATGGTACCTTCTCCAAAACTGACCACATAATTGGTCACAAAACAAGCCTCAACAGATACACAAATATTGAAATTGTCCCATGCATCCTATCAGATCACCATGGACTAAGGCTGATCTTCAATAACAAAATAAATAATAGAAAGCCAACATTCATGTGGAAACTGAACAACACTCTTAGCAATGATACCTTGGTCACAGAAGAAATAAAGAAAGAAATGAAGGACTTTTTGGAGTTTAATTAAAATGAAGCCACAACATACCCAAACTTATGGGACACAATGAAAGCATTTCTAAGAGGAAAACTCATAGCTCTGATTGCCTTCAAAAAGAAACTCGAGAGAGCACACACTAGCAGCTTGACAACACACCTAAAAAGCTCTAGAACAATAGGAAGAAAATTCACCCAAGAGGAGTAGATGGCAGGAAATAATCAAACTCAGGGGCAAAATCAACCAAGTGGAAACAAGAAGAACTATTCAAAGAATCAACCAATCGAGGAGGAGCTGGTTCTTTGAGAAAATCATCAAGATAGATAAACCCTTAGCCAAACTAACTAGAGGGCACAGGGACCCTAAAAATTCCACCAGAGAACTCTTAAACCTGATATACCGCTTCAATGAAGTAGCTAGATATAAAAATTTACTCAAACAAGTCAATGGCCTTTCTCTACACAAAGGATAAACAGGCTGAGAAATAAATTAGGGAAACAACACCCTTCTCAATAGTCACAAATAACATAAAATATCTTGGCATGACTCTAACTAATGATGTTAAAGATCTGTATGAAAAGAACTTCATATCTCTGAAGAAAGAAATTAAAGAAGATCTCAGAAGATGGAAAGATCTCCCATGCTCATGGATTGGCAGGATCAATATAGTAAAAATGGATATCTTTCCAGAACAATCTACAGATTCAATGCAATCCCCATCAAAATTCCAACTCAATTCTTCAACAAATTGGAAAGGGCAATCTCCAAATTCATCTGGAATAACAAAAAACCTAGTATAACAAAAACTCTTGTCAATGAAAAAAGAACCTCTGTTGGAATCACCATGCCTGACCTAAAGCTCTACTACAGAGCAATTGATATAAAAACTGCATGGTTCTGGTATAGCAACAGACAAGTAGACCAGTGGAATAGAATTGAAGACCCAGAAATGAATCCACACACGTATGGTCACTTGATTTTTGACAAGGGAGCTAAAACTATCCAGTGGAAAAAAGACAGCATTTTCAACAAATGGTGCTGGCACAACTGCCAGTTATTATGCAGAAGAATGTGAATTGATCCATTCCTATCACCTTGTACTAAGATCAAATCTAAGTGGATTAAGGAACTCCACATAAAACCAGAGACAGTGAAACTTATAGAGGAGAAAGTGGGGAAAAGTCTCGAAGATATGGGCACAGGGGAAAAATTCCTGAATAGAACAGCAATGGCTTGTGCTGTAAGATCTAGACTTGACAAATGAGACCTCATAAATTTGCAAAGCTTCTGTAAGGCAAAATACACTGTCAATAAGAAAAAAGGCCACCAACAGATTGGGAAAGGATCTTTACCTATTCTAAATCAGATAGGGGACTAATATCCAATATATATATAAAGAACTGAAAAAGGTGGATTCCAGAAAATCAAATAACCCCATTATAAAATGGGGCTCAGAGCTAAACAAAGAATTCACACCTGAGGCTGTGAATACCGAATGTCTGAGAAGCACCTGAAAAAAATGTTCAGCATCCTTAATCATCAGGGAAATGCAAATCAAAACAACCCTGAGATTCCACCTCACACTAGTCAGAATGGCTAAGATCAAAAATTCAGGTGACAGCAGATGCTGGAGAGGATGTGGAGAAAGAGGAACACTCCTCCATTTTTGGTGGGATTGCAAGCTTGTACAACCACTCTGGAAATCAGTCTGGCAGTTCCTCAGAAAATTGGACATGGTACTACTGGAGAATCCTGCAATACCTCGTCTGGGCATATATCCAGAAGATGTTCCAACTGGTAAGAAGGACACATGCTCCACTATGTTCATAGCAGCCTTATTTATATTAGCCAGAAGCTGGAAAGAACCCAGATGCCCCTCAACAGAGGAACGGATACAGAAAATGTGGTACATTTACACAATGGAGCACTACTCAGCTATTAAAAAGAATGAATTTATGAAATTCCTAGGCAAATGGATGGACTTGGAGGGCATCATCCTGAGTGACATAACTCAATCACAAAAGAACTCCCATGATATGTACTCACTGATAAGTGGATATTAGCCCAGAAACCTAGAATACCCAAGATATAAGATACAATTTGCGAAACGCATGAAGCTCGGGAAGAAGGAAGACCAAGTTGTGGATACTTTTCCCTTTCTTGGAATTGGGAGCAAGGCACCGATGGAAGGATCTACAGAGATAAAGTTTGGAGCTGAGACGAAAGGATGGACCATCTAGAGACTGCCATATCTGGGGATCCATCCCATAATCAGCCTCCAAACACTGACACCATTGCATACACTAGCAAGATTTTGCTGAAAGGAACCTGATATAGTTGTCTCTTGTGAGACTGTGCCCGGGCCTAGCAAACACAGGAGTGGATGCTCACAGTCAGCTATTGAATGGATCACAGGGCCCCCAATGGAGGAGCTGGAGGAAGTACCCAGGGAGCTGGGGGGATCTGCAACCCTATAGGTGGAACAACAATATGAACCAACCAGTACCCCCCCGCCTCTCAGAGTTTGTGTCTCTAGCTGCATATGTATTAGATGATGGCCTTGTTGGCCATCAGTGGAAAGAGAGGCCCATTGTTCATGCAGACCTTATATGCCTCAGTACAGGGGAATGCCAGGGCCAAGAAGTGGGAATGGGTGGGTGGGGAATGGGTGTGGGAGGGTGTGGGGGACTTTTGCGATAGCATTGTCCAGCCTGTGCCAAGTTGACACACACACACACACACACACACACACACACACACACAAACAAAACAGCCAGTACAGCATCCTTAGTCATCAGGGAAATGCAAATAAGAACAACCCTGAGATTCCACCTCACACCAAAATGGCTAAGATAAAAATCTCAGGTGACAGCAGATCCTGATGAGGATGTGAAGAAAGAGGAACACTTCTCCATTGCTGGTGGGATTGCAAGTTGGAAAACCACTCTGGAAATCAGTTTGGCAGTTCCTCAGTAAATTGGACTACCTGAGGACCCAGCAATACCACTCCTGGGCATATACCCAGAAAATGTCATACTCTTAATGAGAAGAGTGAAAATCAGTAAAAATTTCCAATATAAAGATTCACTTCGAAAGAAATGGAGGAAATGAATGAAGGTTCAGGAGCAGGTATGGGAGAGACAGAAGTCCAGAGGGTCAGGAAAATGAACAGAAATATGTAGTAATGGGGAGGGAATGGGGGGCAGGAGTCACTAGAAAGTATCAGATGCCAAGAAAGCATGAGGTTCCCAGGACCCAACACGGATGACATTAGCTAAAATACCCAAAAGATAGGAAATAGAACCTGAATAAACCACTTCCAGTAGATAGGCATGGCCCCCAGTGGAGAGATAGGGCCATCCATCCAATTAAAAAATTTTAACCTAGAATTATCCCTTTCTAAAGGAAATGCAGGGACAAAAAATGGAGCAAAAACTGAAGGAAAGGCCTTCCAGAGACCAACTCAACTTGGGATCTATCTAATCTGCAATCACTAAAACCCGACACTATTGCTAATGCTAAGAAGTACTCATAGACAGGAGACTAATATGGCTGTTCTTTGAGAGGATCTGCCAGTATCTGAATAAGACAGATGCAGATACTCACAGCCAACCATCAGACTGAGCCCAGGGACCCCAAAGGAAGAATTAGGGAAAGGACTGGAGGAGCTGAAGGTTATTGCACCCCAATAAGAAGCACAACAATATCAACTAACCAGATCCCTACCATAGCTCCCAGAGACTAAACCACCAACCAAAGATTATACATGGTTTGGTCCATGGTTCCAGCTACAAATGTAGCAGAGGATTGCCCTTTCTGGCATCAATGGCAAGGGATGCCCTTGACCCTGTGGAGGCTTGATATTGCAGGGCAGGGAAATGTTAGAGAGGTGAGGCAGGAGTGTGTGGGTGGATGGGTAAGTACCCTCTTAGAGGCAAAGGGGAGGGGGATGGGATGGGGAGTTTGGGGAGGGAAGACTAGGAAGGGTGACAGCATTTGAAATGTAAATAAATAAAATAGCCAATAAGAAAAGAAATGTTTAGAATAGTAAACACCTTTGAGTTAGATCTGAGTGAAAAGGGCCATTGCTTTCATCTGCTATGTCACCAAAATCATCAAATGCAATTTTCAAAGCCATGACAAGAACAGGAATGCCAACAGCTCTGCTGAGCCTGACTACTTCTTCTGGGAGGTGAATTGGTATTGTTTAATTCTTATACTTAGTCTTGTGTAGAAAAAAACCAGGTGAGGAGAGACTGGGACAGAGCTTTGTAAACTGTATTCTGTGAGCCATAGAAACACACATTCACTGAGGCATCTTTTGTAATACAACACAAGAAAAATCTGCTATGCTATATGACATATCCCTACATTTGCATTCTTTTGAAAATGATTGTAAAGAATATCCAGTCTACAGTAACCCACCACCCATAATTGCCATATATGTATGTGTGTGTATGTGTGTGTGTGTGTGTGTGTGTCCATGTATGTGTATTGTCTATAAGGGGTCTATATTACTTACTTCCCTGAAGAACAGTTATTAACTAACCATAGAAAAGTAGAGTAGGATTTGCACTGAAGCTTCTTGGCCAGAATCTAGATTTTTGCCAATAGAGGTGATATATATCTGAATATTGTCTAATAAGATGAAATGGATGTTAGCTCAGACCCATAAAAACACTTCCACACATTCCTGCTGCTCAGTGTCTTCTTTATCTTAAGCTGTATGACCTTAGAGAGTCCATCTGCTGAAGGCATTCTAGTTCCCATATACCAACATCAGAGACCCTGTGTGAAAGTGTTACATTGGCAGCCTAATTCATATTTCCAACATCTTAATCATATAAAAAATAAAGCAACTATTTGAGCTATTCATTGCTAAGAGATTGGTTCTTACTGGATCCATTTCTCCACCTAATAGAAACACACCAAGTGGTCTGGTATTCTGATGAACACAAACAACATATGAGATCAGTATGCAATGGAGTAGACAACTGTCCCCATTGGGGTTTATTTCTGTCACGATGAGGCCACACCTATTCTTCCAGCAGCACAGGTAGTATGAGATAATAATGGAATGAAAAAGAAAAATGGAAAAGGTCTCTGGGGGATCTTTTCACAAAGATAGAAATAGCTTAGCACATGAGCAGCCATTTCTCTCTCTTGCTATCTCAAAGAACAGTTATTAAAAGTAGCGATTATCATTAAAGACAGCTCTGACCCTGGGGACCCGGTAAAAATCATCAGGGTTTCGCTTACAACTATTTGGCTTCCTGCTCCCCAGTGGCTTTTCAGAGCAGCCAATTAACTCTCTGGGAATGTTACTGCACACCAAGATGCTAGCATGACAGAAACACGGGAGTGGTGACTTTCATTTCCTTAAAGCTAACTGTCTCTCTCTATTTCCGGCAATTTCATTACAGCCATTTAGACTCAAAGGGAGAGGGGATTTCAGTGTTCCCCCAAAACACCCTTAGCCACAGGCACAGAATGTATAATCGCCCTACCTGAGGAGGCCTCTCTCTGTCATTCTCTGCCCTTCCCTGAATTCCTCTTCACTCAATTCTGTTTTTAATTTGCCAGACAATCCTTTTGACCTCACCTAAAATGAAACATTTTAAAAGCTTCTCAGTGTGGCAGAGTATCACTATAAACCAGAACTCTAAAATGGGTGTGTTCACTGTTTTCAAATTCCCATACCACTGTGGCTGTTAAGGACAAATTCTCTAACCCACTTGAAGTTGCTCCCTTTTCTTTGATCCCCATGTCTGGGTCGTCACAACGCATGCCTCCCTCTTTTGAAATCTTCAGCGTCTCACCCAACGAACTTTACCTGAGGCCACCCTGTCACAAACCTCAGCTGCTTCAAAGTCCGCTGAGTGCTCAAGAGACTTCTCTGCTTGATAAAATGTAATGTCTACCTCAAAGTTCGGATGGCATGAGCTCTTTTTCCCTTGTTCTTTGCTGAGGTAACAGTGGTAAGATTAATCCTACAAGCATAGTATGTGGGAGTTTGAAGGATCTTAGAACACATATAGCGAAGCTCTCTCTGGGGTCCCGAGGTTAAATGACTTACTTGAGGTCATCAGATTAAGTAGTGTCAAATCAGATGCATTAACCCAAGGCTCTCAGCTCCTGTGTCTCAGCCTCTACCTGTACAGTATATGAAGAGAATGTGTTATGAAACCCCATACAACTTAAAAGCAATTAGGTCAAAGATCAGTCTTCTGTCAAACTGGCCTCTTATCAGGATGGAATCCTTCTTGTGACTTTTGTAGTGATGTCACATACCTCACTTGACGCAGTGAGATGGATATACCTCTTTTGAATTTTTCTTTCAATTAGAAGCTTAAGAAACTCTCGAGCACTAAACACTCCAATACACCATCAGTTTACCTACCTTCCCTCCCTGGGCAATAATAAATCACGAAGAAGCTACACAGAGAGTAAAAATGAAACATGCACCTGTTAAGTCAACTGAAACTAAAACATTAACAGCACCATGCTGTCGAGGCTGTGTGGCAACAGGAGCCCCTGTGCCCTGTTAGTAGGAATGCAAATCATAGTGACACACTGGAAGACAATTTAATCAGGTTCTTAGAAAACTAAATATGTTTTTGCATTGTTTTTCAGCAGCTGTGAATCCAGGCATCTATCCAAATTAGTTCAAACTTTGTCTCATAAAAACTCACACAAATACTTCCTAGAACTTGTATTAATAACTCAAAATTTTAAATTAGTTAATATAGTTGTCACCAGGTGAAGCTATATATGAGCTATGATACATCTTTTCAATGGAATATCATTCAATATGATAAAGATAAATGAACAACCAAGCTATGAACACCTTAAATGCACATTGCTAAATGAAAGCAGCCACTTCACAAAGGCTACACACTATGATTCCAACTATACAAAGTTCTACAAAAGGTAATGTTGTAGACAAAAGATGAGTGACTGACAAAGATATTGTAGAAAAAGTGAGAAGAGGTAAAAGTTTAGAACAAAGGGCATTTTTAGGTCATGACATTATTTTGCGTAAGGCTGTAATGGTAATTTCATGACATTATGCATTGTCAAAACCAGTACAAGTATGCAACATGGTTATCCTTATATGAACTATAGACTTAGGATAAGGTGTAGTAGTATTTCATTATCAATTATAACATGTGTCATCCTTATTTGAACTATAGACTTAGGATAAGGTGTAGTAGTATTTCATTATCAACTATAACATGTGTCACCCTCCTAATGCAAGATGTTAATAATGGGAAAAACTATGCTGAGGGAAAGAGTGAACAGAAATTCTGCATTCTTGATTTTTTCAGTAACCATGAAGAAGCTCTAAAACTAAAGTTATTTAAAATGCAAATGCTGAATATTTATCAAGAAAATTATAATTGTGTTGATATGGCAAGTATCCTATGACAGTCATGATGCACCAATATTGATCCAATGAATATTGTTAGAATAAAGCTGAGACATGAAATCTTTGTGCATTAACTCAACACACACAACAGATGTATAAAGTTAGTGTGTTGGCTAATTTTATTAAAACTTGGCACAAACTACAGTTATCGGAGAAGGTGCTTCCATTGAGAAAATGCCTCCATAAGCTCAGGTTGAAGGTAAACCTCTAGGGCATTTTCTTACTTAGTGACTGATGTGGGAGAACCTAGCCCACTGTGGGTGGGTCCATCGTGGGATAGTAGCCCTAGGTTCTATTAAAAAAAAAAAAAAAGCAGACTAAGCAAACCTTGGAGAAGAAGCCAGAATGCAGCACTCCTCCTTGGCTTCTGCATCAGCTCCTGCTGCCAGGTTTACTTGAGTTCCTGCTATCTCTTTCCTTCTGATAAACTGTTATAAGGAACTGTGTGTGAAGGAAATCCTTTCCTTCCCAAGCTGCTTTTGAACATGGTGTTTAATCACAGCAGTAGTAATCCTAAGACAGTCTCACAGAAGCATAAACTTATGCACCATTATACAGATGGAGAAGTGCAAACTTAAAATTCTAATCAAGGCCACTTGCTTCCAAAATCAGGTTGATGTTGCTGTTGTCATTGTTGTTTTGTAACTGCATGGTGGTTTAAATGATTAAATGATGAAATTTGTGAGTCTGACAAATTATTACTTCCAAAAATGCCCAAAATTCAATTTTAGGAACTAAAAAAATCAAAATGAACTGCAACTTACAGAACATAAGAATTTACCTAACTGGTGTAACTGGAAATGAAGAAATGGCACACACACACACACACACACACACACAGAGTAAAGACAGGATGCTGGGATTGGAGGGGGGCTGGGCCATGTGCTCTGATGGTGTACCAACAGCAGCCAAGAAACTCAGAAGATTGATTTTATACATCTTCACTAAGAAAGTGAAAGAAAGATGAAATTTCAAGACCTGTAAGTCATATAAAGTACTCAGAAATTGCTGGGGTTTTTGTGAGCCTAGAGGCTGCCTGGGGCTGAGAACAAAGAAAAACAAACCCGGGTATGCCCCATAGTTAAAACATTCCTGGGAACAGCTTGACCTAAAGATAAAGAGGAATGTGAGGACATAACAGGACTATCTGAACTGAGTCAATAACTCACAGAACTCTGACACCCTGCACGTACAATTTTTCTGCTGATGTTTGAATAAGCCAATAGTGTGTCACTATGCTGAATTCCACACCCCAAAGCCCCTTACCCCATAAAAATCCCTAGCTTCCAAGCCTCATGGCCGACATCTGTTATCTCCTGTGTGGGATCCATGTCGGTCTGGAGCTCCATCATTAAACTGCCTCATGTGATTACAGCAAGATGGATTTTCGTGTTTCTCTGGGTGCTCTCTCACTCCTGAGACTAGAGTGGGCATCCCCGAAAGGGGGTCTTACAAAGGCAGGTTTATTCTATGCACCTGAACTAGGAGGCAAGAATAGCTAATCTCAGTAGGTAGTCTTTGTAAGGAAACAGTTTGAGGTTGCTTTCACTCAGAAGGAGAAATCTGTGGTTGACATTTCTATACACATTTGTTTTGGCTAAAGGTCAGTGCATGAGCAGCACTCATACTTGCTGAAGAGGAAGGCTTTGCCATTCTTATGAGTCTGGGACACTGGGTCCTTGACATGACTGTACCCACATTCAGTTGGAACTCTTTTCAAAGCTTCATCTGCTCCTTACACTTTCAATCAGGGTTTCTCTGCACCCATCCCCCAACATACACACACAAAACAAAAGAGAGTAGGATAAAATGCAGCTTTTAGTCGTGTATCTCACTATCCACTAAAAAGGGCTCTTATCAAAGAGTCAGGGAGCAATGAGAGAGATTGGAAGGAGATCTGGAGAGGTCAGAAAAACTTTCCAGAGATAACATCAGCTAAAAGAAACTGTGAAGACTGAGATGGAGCAGAGATTAGTTAAAATAGGACTGACATTTGCCAATAATCCACTAAGAACTAAGTGGTCCATGCTTGTACTCACCTTAACAAATCATGATGCCATCCACTTATCATGCATAGTCTCTGCAGCAGCAGCAGCAGCAGCAACAGCAGCAGCAGCAGCAGCAGCAGCAGCAGCAGCAACAGCAGCATCCCCCTGAGGAACTTTTGAAGATGCCAATTCTCAGACCTCATCTGGAACTCACTGAACCTGAATTATCACAAGGTACTGAATTTTAAATGTGTTCCAGATCCATCTGACCTCTGATGAATCTTGGCAACCACCAGTCTAAGCCTTCATTTATTAAAGGACAAAAAAGGCACAGAAGGCTTTTTATGAAGGGCAAATATCTAATGCATGAACAAATAAAATCTTTACTCAAGGTAGGTAAAATGGATCTTCAAAGCATTCTATTATGATTTGAAAACATAGCAGCACAGCCCAATCATTCACAACTCTACATTGTTTGAGAATCAGCTGATAAAATTATATATATATATATATATTTGTATATTAATGATGTTTTGATAGTTTGTACACATCATATAATAGTCACTCTAATTAATTAAATTACTCATTGATTTTTAAGGTGAAAATATCTAATCTCATGGAAGATTGTAGCTAATATATACTATACACTCCCCTCTTCCCTTGCCTCAAGTTTATTTATAAAGACAGCATAGGACACCAGCCATCTGCAAATAATGTGTATGTAAGTAGGTGTCTCACAGCACTGGCAGGAGCCTTTTCTGTTGGAACTTCACAGGGTCCTGGGCACCTTTGGAAGCCTGAACAAGAGCTGAAGTCTGGGCCTTAGCTGCAGCTGTGGCATTAGCTGCAGCTGTGGCCTCTGCCTTGCTTTGAACCTTGGGAGAAGCAAGTTTGTGGCCCTTGGTCATGTAGCTCGGGGTGAGTGATGAAAGCCAGGGGGCTGAGTTTGTGGCTGAGACTTTGGCATCTTGGGCTTGATGGCCTTAGGTTTCACAGGGGCCTCGATGACTTCTACTCCTGCACTCACTGCCTTTGCATTGTTGGCCTGAATCTTCTTCAGATCTTTCTTGTTGTACTTCTTGGAAAAGTGTATGTTCCTCAGAAACTTGAGGTCAGTCCACTTAAGAGATTCGTACTTTTTTTGACCGGGGTTTCTTGATACCATTTCTGTTCCATTTGTGGGACTGGTTGTGTGTGTGTTGTGGTTCTTGTACTTGGCTGTGTTTGCATGGTAACCCACAGCTCCTGCAGCACCTGGGACCAGAAGAGAAAGAGCTATGATGTGCTCTTGAATAAATGCTATGAGACTACATGTTATGTTCTCGTACTATGTTTCTAACAGGTGAAATGCTATCTGTTATGCTCCTTGTTGCCACAACAGAGGAAACAACTTTGAGACATTACAAGGATCTAATGTTGACCCCACTTCAGATATATACAGTCACAAATATATTATTTCATCTATAAGACATGGTTATAGTGAGTCTAAGCAGCACATCTAACTATGAAACCAGGAGATAAAACTTTTGAGAACTCAAATGAAAATATTTTCTCTGGCACTCTTGCACTGCTTTTTGAAAACCCCATAGGTTGGGATCTAAATCTACTGGATAATATGTATATTTCTCTTTAACCTCCTAGAGGACCTGCCTGATAGAGAGGACAGGGAGGACTTATGTCATTCTGGTACTGTTTTGCTACTCTGGGAGAGAGTTCTTAATTTCCCTGGCTGAGTTTAAGAAAATAATAATTTGGAGATCTGAACAACTAATGTCCAACAAAACACAATCAAAATATTAATAAAATAAATCCATGAGAGTGAAATTAATTCTTTAAAATTGAAGGAACAGGGGGTAAGTGCAATTTTCACCAAGCCTAATGACCTGAGTTCAAATCCCAGATCTCAGGCACCAGAAGGAAATAACTGACTCCTACATCTTGTCCTCTGAACATGACACTCCCACTGAGGAATATGTGCATGCAGATGCACATACACATATATACAGAGCCAAGATAAAGTAAAAAAGATAGCTCACGATAGATTTATATGGTAATGAGCCCATGGTCACCCTGAGAATAATGCTTATATAGTCAGGAAAACCCATTTTCTGGTCAGTTAACTATAAGGTACATTATCGATTAGACATCCCAGCTGGAGAAAAGATTTCATGGTCCAAATTTTAAGAAAAATGTAGTTAGCATCACAAACATCTGATCTTTTCTGTGTTTTTCTGTTTAGCTACCAAGTTAGGAATGTAGCAGAGACATCTAGAATGATGTGATTGTATAATTTGCTAGGTTTCTTTTTCTATAAATATTTCCATTGGTTTAAGGTTTTTCAACTTATACAGCTAAAGATTGGCAGGGAAAATGAAGCATCTGCTCACTATAAAGTGATCCATAACAAAAATAAATCTCTCATTTGTTTTTTATGATTTATCATGCCACTGAAACTGAATTTTCTTTTTCACAGGTTAAGTACCAGGAACTTCCCACCTGAACTGAATGGTTGCATCTATCTAATGCAAGACATACCTAAAGCCCCTGAGAATAATTTTTCAAAGTCAATTATTCAAAGTACAATAAACTTTAAAACCATGTATCAACAGTATCTGGTCCCTTTGCCTCCAGCCTACCTACTAAAGCAACAGCAATCTCATTACCTCCTATCCCATACAGGCTTTTAGAAATCTATATGTATATCTTGCTGGTTTCTTACTTTAATAACTGATTTCCCATGAGAATGGAAAATAAAATAATCTATCAAAATAAATGACATAATTGATCTATAGTAGTAACTACTATTTTTAAGTCATTGATGAAATAGGCTTGATAAACAGCAAGCAAATCCATGCCCCCTGAAAGTCAGTTTTATAGAATTGTTTTGAAATACCTAAATTAAAAATTCAATTAGGTGTCTCAAAAACATATCTAAAAAATAACTTTATATTACATCACATAGATTGAGACAACTAATATGACTGCACATGTCCTAGGATTCTAGATCATTTATCTCAAGTGTAAAGGCTTTGTTAATAGTTGTTACATTGTATTGTCTACAGGATCATTAAATGGAGACAGTATTTACATATTCACCATAGACAGATTGTTAAATAGTATTTTAAACCCACTGATTGTTGAACCTGTGGAAGCCCATGGTATCTATCTTTAGGAGAAAGTCACTCAATAAGGTAGTAAATCCCTCCTAAAAATATATCTCTCTTTTGATTCTAGTTATAGAAAATCAACCAGTTGTGCCAGCATTTATTTAATTACTTTGCATTCACAAAACAGTTTTAAGCTCTTTAGTTTCAAAAATTTAGAGGAGAAAAAATGTGTGCCATTAGTTAAGTCTAATATCAAAACAAGTTTTCCCAGAGCAGTGTTATCATCACTTTGACTGACTCAGTTCTCATATAGCCTGTAGACATGGTATTCTAATATGGACTGAGAAATACACTGAATATACACCAAGGAAAAGTTGTGGCCAGGAAAAATTACTTAGAAGGTAAACTATGGCAACCTGAGTTTGATAAATATGACCCACATGTTAGAACAAAAGAACCACTGATTCACATAAGTTGTCCCCTGACCTCCATATACATACCATGGTACACATATGTACAAACAAACAACATAATTAAAAATACTAGTAATAAAGATAGGTTGTGATAGCACAGAGGAAACAAAAATAAAGTTTATCAAGCCTAAGTTGTCCTCCAGAACATTATGGAAATTCCAAAAATGTGGCTTTTCCTGTTTGACTTCAGTTGCAATAAAATAACACGTCTCAAAACAACTTGGTTTGGAAAGGGTTTAATTGGCTTATATGTATCAATTACAGTCTCTGTCTGGGGGAAGTTAGGGCAGAAGCTCAATTCAGAACCCTGAGGCAGAAACTGAAACAGGGACCTGGGAAATCCTGATTACTAGATTGCTTCTTATGGTTTGCGCCACTGCTTCTTTTATCCAAGTCAGAAGTTCTTGCACAGTAGTGGCAAGATTCACAATGAGCTGGAACTTACATCAATCATTAATCAAGAAACTGGCAGGTTTGGCCATGTTGTTCTGACTTTAGAGTCAAGGATAGAAGAAATGGATTATGGAATCTCCCTCTGCAACAAAGGAAAGACAGTGAGGTCAGATGTGTGGCAGGGGTGTTCCTGCATGGAAGCACAGAGAGACCATTGTGGGAAGCTCTAAAGGTGAGACCTGTATTGATTTAAAAATCCCAAGAGGTTAGAGATGCCAGAGCCATGAAATGCCTGCCAAGGAGAATGACAAACAGGGAATTGAACCAACTCTAGAGAAAGAACTGTGTTGCAGTCAACAAAGCTAAAAGGGGCTGTAGATATGAAGATCATTTAGATTTCAGACATGGAGATACAGAGTTTGAATTTTGACCAGATGGTTTTCGGTCTTCCTTTGGTTCAGTATTTCTTCACTATATTCACTTTTAGAATAGTAATGCATACCATGTGCCATTGTATGTTGGAAGTATGTGATCTGCTTTTTCATTTTGGATTTTACAGGGGATTACAGGTAAAAGATTGTATGAATCTCAGAAGAGACTTTGAACTTTAGACCATTTTAATTCGTTATTTTATTTATTTACATTTCAAATGCTATCCATTTTCCCAGTTTCCCCTCCACAGATACCCATTCTCTCCCCCTCCCCCTGCTTCTATGAGGGTGCTCCTACCTCATCGCCCTAGCTTTCCTCTCTACATGTCTGAGTCATCAACCTTCCACAGGACCAAGGGGCTCCCTTCTCGTTGATGCTAGATAAGACAATTGTTTCTACATGTGCAGCTGGAGCCATGTGTACTCTTTGGTTGGTGATTTAGTCCCTGGGAGCTTTGAGGGATCTGGCTGGTTGATATTGTTGTTCTCCCTATAGGGTTGCAAATTCCTTCAGCTCCTTCAGTACTTCCTCTATTGCCTCAATTGGCTTCCCTGCACTCAGGCTGATGGTTGGCTGCATACACCTCTGTATTAGTCAGGCTGTGGCACAGCCTCTCATGGGAAAGCTACACTAGGCTCCTGTCAGCAAGTGCTTTTTGACATCAGCAATAGTGTCTAGGTTTGGTGTCTGCAGATGGGATTGATCCCTAGGTGGGGTAGTCTCTGGATGGTCTTTCCTTCAGTCTCTTTTAATCAAGTGTGAGACTATTATAGACCATTGGACTGAATGCATTTTTACATTAGGGTATGGATACAAGCCTATGAAGATGAGGGAGGGGGATGTGGTGGTTTAAATATGAATAGCTCCTGTAGATTCATGTATTTGAATGTTTGATTCATAGAGAATGATAATATTAGATATTAAAGTGGGTGTGTCCTTGTTGGAGGAAGTATGTTCCAATGGAGGCAGTCTTAGAGGTCTTCTATGCTTAAGCTATGCCCAATATGGCACACAGTATCCTTTTTCTGTCTGTGGATCAAAATGTAGAACTTTTAGCTCCTTCTTCAGGGCTGTGTCTGCCTGCATATTGGCATGTTTCCTGCCATGGTGATGATGGGCTGAACCTCTGAAACTAAGCCAGTCATAATTAAATATGTTCCTTTTTTATGAGAGTAGTTATGGTCATAGTGTCTCTTCACAATAATAAAAGCCTAATAAGGCAACAGCTGAGGAAAACCCTATAAGCCTAACAATTCATATTAATACCTAACATTCCATATTAACATTTTAATAATCATTGCTTTATTAAAGACATTGAAAACAGCCTGTATTCACTGTGTCAAGCATAGCACATATCAGGGCTTGGGAGACTATAGCCTTAGCTGCAAAATATATCTACAGAGTCCTCTACAGAAGGAAAAACTAATGGTCAAGAGACTGTAGACTAGAGATCACTCCTAACGTGGACATTCTCTCCTCAGCATGGTGATACTGAGAAAGTTGGATGAAGTCTGTGCTTTTCCTGAAAACACAACCCTGAAATGTTTATTTTGCATCATCTGCTACCCCATTCCCTCATCCCACGGAGGCTCCATAGTGACACCGCAAGTCACATTTCAAAAGAATCTCTCCAAAGAATTGTACATTAAACTGTGACTGGACTTTCTCTTTAGTTTTTAAAATCTGCTATTATAGAGCAAAGAAAAACAGCCTAGCTAGGCTCAATTTTCTCTTCCTTAACTATAATGCACCCTTGGATGTAATGGTCACATTTCCTAAAGTTCCTTCAGCAACTTTTGTTAGATTGCATTCCAAGAGCCAATTCAGTCAATTGATTTCAAGCACTCAAGTTCTCAAACTTTAGTGTGTGCATCACCAGAGATCTCCTGGGATATTTCTTTTACAGAAACAAATCAAAACAATTAAAAAAACACCAAAAACTATAACAAACCAAAAAATGAGAATCTGCAAGGTTACAAACTGTATTATTTGAATCTATAGAGTGTTTAAGAATTTGAATATTTTGGATGATATCCTCCAGATATATATCTGATATCTGGAGGATATCATCCTGAGTGAGGTAACCCAATCTCAAAAGAAGTCACTTGATATGCACTCACTGATAAGTGATTATTAACCCAGAAACTTAGAATACCCAAGATACAATTTGCAAAATACAAGAAAATCAAGAAGAAGGAAGACCAACGTGTAGATACTTCATTCCTCCTTAGAACAGGAAGCAAAATACTTATGGAAGGAGTTACAGAGACAAAGTTTGGAGCTAAGACAAAAGGATGGACCATCCAGAAACTACCCTACCTGGGGATCCATCCCATAATCAGTCACCAAACCTAGACAGTATTGCATATACCAGCAAGATTTCACTGAAAGGACCATGATATAGCTGTCTCATGTGAGGCTATGCCAGTGTCTGCAAATACAGAAGTAGATGCTCACAGTCATCTATTAGATGGAACACAGGGCTGCCAATGGAGGAGCTAGAGAAAGCACTCAAGGGGCTGAATGGGTCTGCAACCCTATAGGTGGAACAATCTAAGCTAACCAGTACCCCCAGTGCTTGTATCTCTAGCTGCATATGAAGTAGAAGATAGCCTAGTCGGCCATCATTGGGAAGAGAGGCCCCTTGGTCTTGCAAACAGGGGAACACCAGGGCCAAGAAGTAGGAGTAGGAGGGTAGGGTAGCAGGCATGTGGAGGATACAGGGAACTTTCCGGATAGCATTTGAAATGTAAATAAAGAAAATATCTAATAAAAAAGAATTTGAATATTTTATAAGATTGATTTAGATGGTCCATAATATGCTATTTTTAATTATTTCTATATATGTATGTGTATGCCATTTTTTATTCCTAAATACATAAATATAACCTGCCTGTTCAGTTTGCATTTCAGGGAAACGAAGTCCTAACTTTGCAACTGCTGCCATCTTTAGTTCACCTGTTGTCTACATATAGTCTAAGAAGAGATATGACTAATGCCTAGAAAAAATTTTACAGTTTTCTGTTTTTAAAGGGCCCATTTAGTAAATGTCCTAACAACTGTAAATAGCATTATAAATATATTACAAGGTATTCACTCATGCCTTTAAGGAATATTCAAAACTGAATCTGTAACAATCATAACTTGCCCCAATAGAACTGCCCCTTTCCTTATATGATTGTAAGAATTCATAGATATGTGCGCAGATACACTATTCATGCAGCATTTTGCTCATTATTAGAAATCAAGCTCTTGTCTCAGTGAAGCATTATGATCCAAAATATAACTCAGTCATCTCAAAATACTAAGAACTAAGTTAGGCTCATCAACTGTTTCAGTCCTGTGTTATTCTTGACTCAGTACTCACCTCCAGTACTGCTTTCATTAGAAGACATTTTCCTCTGCTTAACTACTATTGTTCATAGTGTTTAAGAAATGAAACTAACCTAGATTTCCATCAACAAATGAATTTATGAAAGATGTGACAAATACTGCAGTTGTTTGAAAAGGGAAGACTCACATAGACTCATCTGTGTAAATGCTTGGCCCATAGGGAGTGTCACTATTAGATGTTCTTGGAGTAGGTGTGGCCTTGTTGGAGGATACTGTGTCACCATGGAGGCAGGCTTTGAGGTTTCATATGCTTAAGCTAGGCCTGGTGTGGAAATCTCTTTCTACTGCTAGGAGATCAAGATGTAGAACAATCAGTTCCTTCTCCAGCCCCAAGACACAATGCTTTTTGCTGTGATGGTAATGAACTAAACCTCTGAAATTATAAGTCAGATCCAATTAAATGTTTTCCTTTATAAGAGTTGCCTTGGTCATGGTATCTCTGCACAGCAATAAAACTCTAAGTCAGATGCATGCAATGGAAACTTATTCAGCCATAAAGAAAAATGTAATAATCATATTTTCAGGACAAATGAAGAAACTAGAAATCATTACATCAAGTGAAATAAGTCAGATACAGGAAGACAAACACCACATGCTTTCTCTCTTCCAGGTGAGTCATGAAATTGCAAAGAGGACCATGATAAGAGAAGAAAAGCCCTTAAGTGAGCATAGCTGCAAGGAAAAATGAGTAATGGAATAAAGGAGATATCTGAAAGCAGAAAAAAAGCTGAAGGATGAAGGCTTGGGAAGGGAAGGGAGGAGAGGTGGAGTGGGGAAGGGCCAGGATCAGCAGTATATCAGAAAATGCCTTAATGGAGGTCATCAGTTGCATACTAATTTCAAAAAACAATAAAATTGAAAAATACCAAAAGAAAATAACTGAAAAATGCCATCTTAGCAGTTTGACTATGTTTTCTCTTTATCTAGAATGTGTGAGGAAATGAATTCAGAGTATGAACAATATCAGTTGAAAATGGAGGTCCTCTCCTGGTCACATGTCATGTAGCAAGTGTCAACTCTGCACCAATGCTTTGTCCATGTAATGCCCTCTCTTCTCTTTCCCTATTTGATAAACTGCAATATATACAGTGTAGATGGGCTTAATTTTGTGAAGTTATACCTTACAGTTCCTGTTTTGTAATTGTGACACAAAAGGTAGAAGACTCTAAAAACTATCTACAAAGGAATTAATGTAGAAAATATTAACACTACAAGCATGTTTCATAGCAAAAGTATTAAATGTGTGAATTTCACCCTCATAATACAAGGCCTTTCTTTTTATAGGTTTAAAGACAGGTGGACTCATTACATCCAGTGAAACATAAACAGGACCAAAAAATCAACCAGGAACTACTGGTTACATACACTCTGCCATGGTATAAATGTACACTGTGAGATATTATTGATCTGTAATTAATTTTAAAATTAAATAACAGGAATATGAAAGCCTGTTTTCCCAAGTATTTAGTCAGTGGCATTGTGAAGCTTTTCAAATATTCAGAAGTCATTTTGGGGTTAGTTTCTTACTTAAAAGGAAAAACCAAGATCTCACAATTGTGAGAAACATCTGTCATTTCATATGCAATAGGAATGCATGAAAGACCACACAGTGTAAAGGAAATGCATTCCTTTGTCAGCAAATACTGCTACAGCATGAAAAACACAAACATGTTGCTGAGAAACTGGTAAAACAACACTGGGGATAATATGCAGTGTGGGAAAACTGTGACACAGTCGGCTGAAAAGACAGATGTTGCAAATGCACAGAGCTTAGAGTGTTTTCATAAATTATAGATTTCCTTTTAATAGCAAAGCACACTGGAAGCTACGTCTCTGTGAGCCTAAAGAAGAGAAGAACCCGAGGAAACAGGCAGTGCTAAATTTCTTATAAGAAAACAGTATTTTCTGGGAAAATTATCTAAACAACCATTGATGAAACAGCTGCTCCTAGTAGAATAAAGAGTTCCAGAGTGAGTCTATGAGCTAGCGCCAGATGTGAGTTTTCTTCACCATGTTATTCATAATTAGACAAAGCATGCAGCCTGTTGTAGGATATCAGGACATGTGCAATTTGATACAAATGGGGCACTTAAAGTACATTACAGTCATTACAACACTCACACTGAGTCTGAAAATGATCATGAAACTCTTTTGCACTAGCGGAAGATCATAAATTGGGTTGAGAAAAATGACTTGTTTCTCAAATTCACCTATTCCAGGTTTGATATTGTGTGTGTGCACATCTAAACAAGTGGCTATATGGATTTTCTTTCTAGCTATTATTTAATTTCCCTGCACTCTCATTTTATACATACCTTAGCATTTGAAAATTAACTATATGAATAAGTATATATCTCAGAGATGACAGGTTGCTAATAGCTCTAGAAAGACCACCTGGGTTCTATTCATGAAAGAGCCTCTTAGCCCACTGCATTTTTGGGAATTATAGAATGACTGTGCATCAGGTTCTCCACCTCTGAGGGAGTTGACAGCAGCAAGGTCATGGGAATATAGTTGCAATCTGAAGAAATAACTACATGAAAGGTCTAGTAAAACTCAGACAGGAAACACCAGATACTTACAAGGCCACCTGATTTATTGACTGTTGTTGGCTTGTGCAGGGCCAATTTGCCAGGTTCCTGCATTTTCCAAATTTCTCTTTCTTGCAAGTGGTGGTCACAGGGATATTCTTCGGATTGAGAGGTGGGAAGTTTTGTAAAATGTGCATAACTGTATTAGAAGGTTTCTGATGGTCTTTCAGAAAAATGATGAATGGAGAAAATAGCATATTACTGAGGAGATATGCTGAAAGCTTTTAGGTCCAATGGAGGAAATGAACATTGGCTCCACACAGACAAGAAAATTACCCTGAGCTAAAGATTTCATAGTCTGTAGTCTGTTCATGGATTTTAACTTGAGCAGTTGTTTTTTTCTCTTGATTTTGTTTTGTTTTTCTTTTTATTTTTCTTTTTTTTGTTTTTTATTTTTTTGTTTGTTTTTGTTTTTGTTTGTTTGTTTGTTTGTTTTGCTGCTCTGTTTCATTACAGTGAAAGACCTGAAGATTTGGTGCACTTGGCTGTATGTACCTCCTCTTCCTCTTTCCCTGTGCTGGGATTCTCCTACTATACATCATTCTTCATGTCTAAGACACTGATGACATCTTCAGTCTCTCACAAAGTAGTCATTGTTCATTTTTCTAAAATCAGACTGGCAGACACTCTTCAAGAGTTTCTTTGTTTCTCAAGCATTTCAAGCCTAATTAGCAAAGACCTCCAACATCTACCAAACAATTAATACCCCTGGGACAGAATGTGAAGCTACGGATGCCTCGAAGTGCTTGCTGATGAAAGCCTGATATGGTTGTCTCCTGAGAGGCTCTGCCAAAGCCTGTTAAATACAGAGACGGATGCTTGTAGCCAATCATTGGACTGAGTACTCAGTTCGTGATGGAGGACATGGAGAAGAGACTGAAGGATCTGAGGGGATTTGCAGCCCCATGTGGGAGCAACAGTGTCAACCGGCCAGACTCCTGGAGCTCCTGGGGACTGGACCACCAGCCAAAGAATACATATGCAGGGACCCATGGCTCTGGCCACATATCTGGCAGAGGACTGCCTTGTTGGACATCAGTGGGAGGAACAGCCTTGGGCCTGAGGGTGTTTGATGCCCCAGTGTAGGGGAATGGCAGGACAGGAAGGCAGGAGTTGCTGGGTGGTTGGGAGAGTACCCTCATAGGGAGGCAGGGAAGGGGGAATGGACTAGGGAGTTTCCAAAGGGGAGAACTAGAAATGGGATAACAATCGAAATGTAAATAAAGAAAATATCCAATAAAAGAGAAAAAAAGAATAGAGGAACACAGGTTGAAATTACCTTACGGAAAATTAGATGGGAAAGAGGAAGCAATAATTATATAATAAAATATCACATGTACTCTTTCCATTTTGTATAGCATGCAGTAAGTTATATTCTGGCTTCAAACACACACATACACACACATACACATACACACACACACACACACACACACACACACACACACACACAAACCTGGCTTTTATTTTGAAGCCTGCATGCTGTACTTCAATAAAAGCCCACCTTGAGTCTACAGGATTGAGTTGCAAGCCGAGGTCTTCGGTCCTGATACATTTCTGTCTGTCATTTCTTTGCTTTGCTTTTAAGAAGACATTCATAAGGACTATAAATTGGATAAATTGAACAAACAGGTATCTCATGGAAGAGCACAGAATAAGAATGCAAAACAAAAGTTTTCCTCAAAATGAACAAAAGACTTAATTAAAATACACTCACTTCATTGCTGACAAAAAGACATCACAATTAAATACCAAATAATTTATTAGTTTTTTAAAGTTCAACAATTTATCTTACCCTTTTGAGAACAATGTGATTTATTTGCTTGGTCCAATTTTAAGGTCACAAACTACTCCTGAGAACTACATTTTCAGAGCCTTTTATTAAATCTGAAATATATAGAAAATATTGGCATTTATATATTATATTAACCTTATGATCAATAGGATAAATAACTAAGTGACTTTTGGGAAGACTGTCAGTTAGAAGTTTTGAAGTTATTAGATTTCTTTCTTAGACAGCATGGTGATTGTGGCTCAGAGCTGTTCAGTCTTTGCCCTTGGGAGTTGTTTCATTTTTCAGGTGCCTCAAGTCTGATCTTCAGAAGCCATCCTTGCCACACTTGCTCTATGGGTCTGTTTTCAGTTCAGCTCCATTCAGGTACAATAACCTGAAGGGCTTGTCCTCAGAATGCTTTGCTTACTCTCCAGAAGCAATGGGGCTAAACCTGTCACCTGTGTCAGCGGAAGGCTGACCTGCCTATATGCCAACCTCAGAGTCAGGTTGTTAATTTATCTCTGTATTCTAAATCTATAAAATAAAAAGAATAGTTAACAGATCTAGAGCTGGTTAATGATAGACCCATAACAGGTTTCTTAGAGAAGACTTTACTCCCCTTTCCACCTCAGCGTCACTTTGCTTAAATAGCCATGACTCAAGAACATACAGCTATTTGGGAGTGAAATGATATATAGTTGCTGAGTAAGTATAAATAAACTTTATTTTAAATACATACACATATGAAAATAAGTGCCTAAATATTACTCATGCCATTTTCTACTATTTATTAGCATCCTATTATGAAGATTTAAAATTAACTTCAATTAGGTGTTGTACTCTCTTTGTTATAGAATCAACACACAATAACCCATTGGACTTTTATTAGTTACAAAGAAAAAGTCCTTAAGACCTATCATAGATCAAGAAAAATAACATGTAAAAATAGTTCAACACATTTTCAGTGGTACGGAACAGATAAGAACTTTTATTAGAATTCAGCTCAGGACTAATATTCAAATCTGGATTCTTTTTATTTAAAGATTTAATTTTTTCATTATATGTGTGTGTGTCTGTCTGTGTGTATATAAGAATACACATTTCAGAAAGGACACTGACAGCAGCCAGAAGAATGGAATAGATTCCCTGAAGTCAGAGTTATAAGTTTTTAGCCACCTGATAGAGGTTCTGGAAACTAAACTCCGATTCTCTGAGAGAGCATTGTGTGCTCTTAACCACTGACTCATTTCACCAGATCCAAGACTAAACTCTTCAACACACAGGTATGAAGAACAGAAGGAAGAATAGGAGGGGAAGAGAACATGAAAGATATAATAAAGGACAGAATAAAGAGGGGAAAGCAATAGAATGATTGGTAAAGGAGAGAGGAAGGATTGGAAAAGGAAGGGGGGAGGAAAATACAGATGAGGAACAGGGAGAAAAAAGCACACACTTCTGGAAAGCAGAATGCAACAAGAAAGCTATGAAGCACTTTGCTCTTCTGAGACAGAGAAACCCTCCCCCCACCACACACACACACACACACACACACACACACACACACACCTCTTCTTAGTAGAAAGAAGGAGAAATATGTAAGATAGAAAATTTTAGAAACAGTCAATGCAAATTTATGGTCCCTGGTTTTCAAATGAGTTGCCTAGGAAAAGGATATTGATTGTGAATAGTTAGAGCAAACAACAAGATACAGTTTTTTTAAACTGCTAAATGTCTCCCTTTTTCATAAATAACACATTCATTATCTGCAGAGTCCACAAGTAAACAGGTATCAGAGCAAAACAAGCATCAACAGCCTAGAGCTTTTTTTTTTTTTTTTGATATTTTCTTTATTTACATTTCAAATGCTATCCCCTTTCCTGGTTTCCCCTCCCTTCCCCAGAAAACCCCTATCTCCTCCCCCTCCCCCTGCTTCTTTGAGGGTGTTCCCCCACCTACCCATCCACTCCCACCTCCCCACCCTGGCATTCCCCTACACTGGGGAAGGACCAAGGGCCTCTCCTCCCATTGATGTCTAACAAGACCATCCTCTGCTACATATGAGGCTGGAGCCATGGGTCCCTCCATATGTACTCTTTGGTTGGTGGTTTAGTCCCTGAGAGCCCTGGGGATTCTGGTTGGTTGATATTGTTGTTCTTCCCATGGGGTTACAAACCCCTTCAGCCTAGACCTTTCACCATGAAAACAACAGAAGCAGTCTTACTTGGTGTCTGTCAACAACCAAGTCTGTTTTATCCAGAAACATTCCCTTAACTTGCCAATCCCTGGAACACAGTGGCATTGCATGACATAGTACTTAAAGTAGCATACTGCAGCAGGCAAATTGATACTCCTCCAACTGAGCAGTATGATTAATTAATGCCTGCTTCCTATAGTACACAAAGTGAAAAATGCAATTTGGGTGTCATTAAGCACTCTTCGAGATGACTGGCTCAAAACCCCTATCCTACCACCCCATGGCCACAATAGAGAAACAAGCAAAGGCCCATGAGAATATGTAAATCATTCACATTCATCAAAGAAGAAACAAGCACAAACCACAACAAACAGCAATGAGTTAAGATGCTATAGTGAAAACAGCAGCTATTGGTTTACAGATAGCAAATACCAATCCATGATTCATTGCATACTGTGTTTTCCTAATATCAGTTAGCTATCCAAGTGAAGATAGTGAGTCCAGCCATCTTGATGATAGCTTTCTCCCACCTCTTATACTCATGTCATTCAAATCCCATACTTAAATGTATTTTCTTCAACCACTTTCCTAACAGAAGAACATCAATTTTGAGTAATTAAATTTTAGTTTCTATACTATAAGAGTTTACACTAAAGCATTTTAACCTATCACACAGAATAGTAGTTGTTATTGAAATAAAAAAAGAATCGACTAAAATAAAAATCTCTCCCTTTAACAGAAGAGCACTTGGATAGAATTAAGAAGTGAACTGAGGTATAAGTATATTAACAGTGATACAGAAAGTTTAAAAATGGAGATAAACTTTTCATCATAAATTTACAAAATTAAATCTGTGCATCAGTGTCTAATAAAGCAATTTGCATTAGTTTATTGAATGGTACTTCAAAGTTTAAAGGCCAACTCACATGTATTACACATCTGTCATAAACAATATCCAGATGGTTATTCTTCCAATTTAAACATAAAAAACAAAAACTTTTAAGGCATTGACTGATTGCTCTCTGTGGGTTTTTAAAATTTTTTATTAGATATATTCCTCATACATTTTCAATGCTATCCCAAAAGTCCCCCATACCCTCCCCCCCACTAACCTCCCCACCCATTCTCACTTCTTGGCCCTGGCGATCCCCTGTACTGAGGCATATAAAGTTTAAACAACCAATGGGCCTCTCTTTCCACTGATGGCTGACTAGGTGATCTGATACATATGCAGCTAAAGACACAAGCTCCAGGGGGTACTGGTTACTTCATATTGTTGTTCCACCTATAGGTTTGCAGATCCCTTTAGCTCCTTGGTTACTTTCTCTAGCTCCTCCATTGGGGGCCCAGTGATCCATTCAATAGCTGACTGTGAGCATCCACTTCTGTGTTTGCTAGGCCCCTGCACAGTCTCACAAGAGACAACTATATCAAGGGTCCTTTCAGCAAAATCTTGCTAGTGCATGCAATGGTGTCTGCATTTGGCGACTGATTATGGGATGGATCCCTGGATATGGTAGTCTCTATAGGGTCCATCCTTTTGTATCAGCTACAAACTTTGGCTCTGTAACACATTCCATGGGTGTTTTGTTCCCAATTCTAAGAAGGGGCAAAGTGTCCACACTTTGGTCTTCGTTCTTCTTGACTTTCATGTGCTTTGTATCTTGTATCTTGGGTATAATAAGTTTCTGGGCTAATATCCACTTATCAATGAGTACATATAATGTGAGGCTTTTGTGATTGGGTTACATCACTCAGGATGATGCCCTCCAGGTCAATCCATTTGCCTAGGAATTTCATAAATTCATTCTTTTAAATAGCTGAGTAGTACTCCATTGTGTAAATGTACCACATTTTCTGTATCCATTCCTCTGTTGAGGGGCATCAGGGTTCTTTCCAGGTTCCAGCTATTATAAATAAGGCTGCTATGAACATAGTAGAGCATGTGTCTTTCTTACCAGTTAGAACATCTTTTGTATATATGCCCAGGAGAGGTATTGCAGGATCCTCTGGTAGTACTATGTCCAATTTTCTGAGGAACCGACAGACTGATTTCCAGAGTGGTTGTACAAGCTTGCAATCCTTCAAAAATGGAGGAGTGTTCCTCTTTCTCCACATCCTCACCAGCATCTGCTGTCACCTGAATTTTTGATCTTAGCCATTCTGACTGGTGTGAGATGGAATCTCAGGGCTGTTTTGATTTGCATTTCCATGATGATTAAGGATGCTGAACATTTTTCGACGTGCTTCTCGGCCATTCGGTATTCCTCAGGTGAGTATTCATTCTTTAGCTCTCAGCCCCATTTTTTAATAGGGTTATCTGAATTTCCAGGGTCCACCTTCTTCAGTTCTTTATATATATTAGATATTAGTCCCCTATCTGATTTAGGATAGGTAAAGATCCTTTCCCAGTCTGTTGGTAGCCTTTTTGTCTTATTGATGGTGTCCTTTGCCTTATAGAAGCTTTGCAAATTTATGAGGTCCCATTTGTCAATTCTCAATCATACAGCACAAGCCATTGCTCTTCTATTCAGGAATTTTTCCCCTGTGCTCATATCTTCGAGGCTTTTCCACACTTTATCCTGTATAAACTTCGCTGTTTCTGGTTTTATGTGGAGTTCCTTGATCCACTTAGATTTGACCTTAGTACAATGAGATAGGAATGGATCAATTCACATTCTTCTACATGTTAAGCGCCAGTTGTGCCAGCACCATTTGTTGAAAATGCTGTCTTTTATCCACTGTATGGTTTTAGCTCCCTTGTCAAAGATCAAGTGACCATAGGTGTGTGGGTTCATTTCTAGGTCTTCAATTCAATTCCACTGGTCTACTTGTCTGTTGCTATACCAGTACCATGCAGTTTTTATCACAAATGCTCTGTAGTACAGCTTTAGGTCAGGCATGGTGATTCCACCAGAGGTTCTTTTATCCTTGAGAAGAGTTTTTGCTATCCTAGGTTTTTGTTATTCCAGATGAATTTCCAGATTGCCCTTTCCAATTCGTTGAAGAATTGAGTTGGAATTTTGAATGGGATTGCACTGAATCTGTAGATTGCTTTTGGCAAGATAGCCATTTTTACTCTATTGATCCTGCAAGTCCATGAGCATGGGAGATCTTTCCATCTTCTGAGATCTTCTTTAAATTCCTTTTTTTTTTAATTTCTTTCTTCAGAGACTTGAAATTCTTTTCATACACAACTTTCACTTCCTTAGTTAGAGTCATTCCAGGGTATTTTATATTGTTTTTGACTATTGAGAAGGGTGTTGTATCCCTAATTACCTTCTCAGCCTTTTTATTCTTTGTGTAGAGAAAGGCCATTGACTTGTTTGAGTTAATTTTATATCCAGCCACTTCACCGAAGCTGTTTATCAGGTTTAGGAGTTCTCTGGTGGAATTTTTAGGGTCACTTATATATACTTTGATATCATCTGCAAAAAGTGATATTTTCACTTCTTCCTTTCCAATTTGTATCCCCTTGATATACTTTTGTTGTCGAATTGCTCTTGCTAGGAATTCAAGTACAATGTTGAATAGGTAGGGAGAAAGTCAGCAGCCTTTTCTAACCCTGATTTTAGTGGGATTGCTTCCAACTTCTCACCATTTACTTTGATGTTGGCTATTGGTTTGCTGTAGATGTTTTTTATCATGTTTAGGAATGGTCCTTGAATTCCTGATCTTTCCAAAACTTTTATCATGAATGGGTGTTAGATTTTGTCAAATGTTTTCTCTGCTTCTAAAGAGCTGATCATGTGGTTTTTTTCCTTGAGTTTGTTTATATAATGGATTATGTTGATGGAGTTCCATATATTAAACCATCCCTGCATCCCTGGAATAAAACCTGCTTGGTCAGGATGGATGATTGTTTAATGTGTTCTTGGATTCTGTTAGCAAGATTTTTATTGAGTATTTTTGCATCGATATTCATAAAGGAAATTGGTCTGAATTTCTCTATCTTTGTTGGCTCTTTCAGTAGTTTAGGTATCAGAGTAATTGTGGCTTCATAGAATGAATTGGGTAGAGTACCTTCTGCTTCTATTTTGTGGAGTAATTTGTGAAGAACGGGAATTAGATCTTCTTTGAAGGTCTGATAGAACTATGCACTAAACCCATGTGGTCCTGGGCTTCTTTTGGTTGGGAGACTATTAATGACTGCTTCTCTTTCTTTAGGGGATATGGGACTGCTTAGATCATTAACTTGACCTTGGTTTAACTTAGGTACCTGGTATCTGTCGAGAAATTTGTACATTTCATCCAGGTTTTCCAGTTTTATTGAGTATAGCCTTTTGTAGAAGGATCTGATGGTGTTTTGGATTTCCTCAGGTTCTCTTAATATGTCTCCTTTTTCATTTCTGATTTTGTTAATTAGGATGCTGTCCTAATGCCCTCTAGTGAGTCTGGATAAGTGTTTATCTATCTTGTTGATTTTCTCAAAGAACCAGCTCCTCCTCAATTGGTTGATTCTTTGAATAGTTCTTCTTGTTTGCACTTGGTTAATTTTGCCCCTGAGTTTGATTATTCCTGCCATCTACTCCTCTTGGGTGAATTTTCTTCCTATTGTTCTAGAGTTTTTAGATTTGTTGTCAAGCTTCTAGTGTATGCTCTGTCTAGTTTCTTTTTGGAGGCACTCAGAGCTATGAGTTTCCCTCTTAGAAATGCTTTAATTGTGTCCCATAATTTTGGGTATGTTGTGTCTTCATTTTTATTAAACTCTAAAAAGTCTTTAATTTCTTTCTTTATTCCTTCCTTGACCAAGGTATCCTTGAGAAGAGTGTTGTTCAGTTTCCACATGACGTTGGCTTTCTATTATTTATGTTTTTATTGAAGATCAGCCTTAGTCCATGGTGATCTGATAGGATGCATGGGACAATTTCAATATTTTTGTATCTGTTGAGGCCTGTTTTGTGACCATTTATATGGTCAGTTTTGGAGAAGGTATCAGGAGGTACTGAGAAGAAGGTATATCCTTTTGTTTTAGGATAAAATGTTCTGTCGATATCTATTGGATCCATTTGTTTCATAACTTCTGTTAGTTTCACTGTGTCCCTGTTTACTTTCTGTTTCCATGATCTGTCCATTGGTGAAAGTGGTGTGTTGAAGTCTCCCACTATTATTGTGTGAGGTGCAATGTGTGCTTTGAGATTTACTGAAGTTTCTTTAATGAATGTGGCTGCTCTTGTATTTGGAGCATAGATATTCAGAATTGAGAGTTCCTCTTGGAAGATTTTACCTTTGATGAGTATGAAGTGTCCCTCCTTGTCTTTTTTGATAACTTTGGGTTGGAAGTCGATTTTATTCAATATTAGAATGGCTACTCCAGCTTGTTTCTTCAGACCATTTGCTTGGAAATTTGTTTTCCAGCCTTTTACTCTGATGTAGTGTCTGTCTTTTTCCCTGAGATGGGTTTCCTGTAAGCAGAAAAAATGTTGGGTCCTGTTTGTGTAGCCAGTCTGTTAGTCTATGTCTTTTTATTGAGGAATTGAGTCCATTGATATTAAGATATATTAAGGAAAAGTAATTGTTGCTTCCTATTATTTTTGTTGTTAGAGTTGGCATTCTGTTCTTTTGACTGTCTTCTTTTTGGTTTGTTGAAGGAGTACTTTCTTGGTTTTTTGTAGGGCGTGGTTTCCATCCTTGTATTTTTTTTTTCTTTCTGTTATTATCCTTTGAAGGAGCTGGATTTGTCTAAAGAAAATGTGTGAACTTGGTTCTGTCCTGGAATACTTTCATTTCTCCATCTATGGTAATTGAGAGTTTGGCTGGGTATAGTAGCCTGGGCTGGCATTTGTGATCTCTTAGTGTCTGTAGAACATCTGTCCAGGCACTTCTGGCTTTCATAGTCTCTGGTGAAAAGTCTGGTATAATTCTAATAGGCCTGCCTTTATATGTTACTTGACCTTTTTCCCTTACTGCTTTTAATATTCTATCTTTATTTAGTGCATTTGTTGTTCTGATTATTATGTGTCTGGAGGAATTTCTTTTCTGGCCCAGTCTATTTGGAATTCTGTAGGCTTCTTGTGTGTTCATAGGCATGTCTTTCTTCAAGTTTGGGAAGTTTTCTTCTATTATTTTGTTGAAGATATTTGGTGGCCCTTTAAGTTTAAAATCTTCATTCTCATCTACTATTATCAGTAGGTTTGGTTTTCTCATTGTGTCCTGGATCTCCTGGATGTTTTGAGTTAGGATCTTTTTGCATTTTCCATTTTCTTTGATTGTTGTGCCGATGTTCTCGATGGAATCTTCTACACCTGAGATTCTCTCTTCCATCTCTTGTATTCTGTTGCTGATGCTTGCATCTATAGTTCCAGATTTCTTTTCTAGGGTTTTTATCTCTAGAGTTGCCTCAATTTGGGTTTTCTTTATTGTGTCTACTTTGTTTTTTAGGTCTAGTATGGTTTTGTTCATTTCCATCACCTGTTTGGATCTCTTTTCCTGTTTTTCTTTAAGAACTTCTACCTGTTTCTTGTGTTTTCGTGTTTTTCTTTAAGAACTTGTAACTCTTTAGCAGTGTTCTCCTGTATTTCTTTAAGTGAGTTATTAAAGTCCTTCTTGATGTCCTCTACCATCATCATGAGATATGCTTTTATATCCGGGTCTAGCTTTTCATGTGTGTTGTGGTGCCCAGGACTGGGTGAGGTGGAAGTGCTGCGTTCTGGTGATGGTGAGTGGACTTGGCTTCTGTTAGTAAGATTCTTATGTTTGCCTCTTGCCATCTGGTAATCTCTGGAGTCAGTTGTTATAGTTGTCTCTGGTTAGAGCTTGTTCCTCTTTTGATTCTGTTAGTCTTTATCAGCCGACCTGAGAGACTAGCTCTCTCCTGAGTTTCCGTGTTCAGAGCACTCTCTGCAGGCAAGCTCTCCTCTTGCATGGAAGGTGCTCAGATATCTGGAGTTCGAATCTGCCTCCTGGCAGAAGTTGTGTTCCACTCACCATAGTTCCTAAGATCCCATGGAGATTTCTCTGCGGACCTTGGGGTGTCTGCTGACTCTGCACCCAAGGTGACCTGGTGCTGGGGCCTACTGGAAGGCACTCAATGTTTTAAATTGTGCTCCTACCTTCTCCCAGCTACTATGTTGCTATTTGTATCAAATAAAATTTACATAGAGTTACTTATGGAAAATTAGCACATGGGGTTTGTATAACTATTTGAGCCTTAGAAGACAAAATTTGTACTAAAATAGTTTGTTGGTTTGAGTATGCTTGTCCCTTAGGAAGTGACACTAATAGGAGCTATGACTTTGTTGGAATAGGTGAGGCCTTGGTGGAGGAAGTCTATCACTGTGTAGGTGGGCTTTGATGGATCCTAGGATCAAGCTCTGTCCAATGCAGATGACACTCCTCTCTTAGCTGCCTGAAGAAGACAGTTTCCTTCTGGCTACCTTCTGATCAAAATGTAGAACTCTCTTCTTCTCCTGAACCATGTCTGTCTGAAGGCTGACAGGCTTCCTGCCATGATGATAATGGACTGAAAGTCTGAAATTGCAAGACAGCCATAATTGTTTGCCTTAATAAGAGTTGCCTTGCTCCTTGTGTCTATTCACAGCAATGGAAGCCCTAATTAAGACAAATAGAAACACATAATTTTTCTGTATTTATAGATACATGTTTATATATTGTATAAGAGAGTTTTATAGTTGTAATCAAGACAGAAAAATAATATTTTTATTCATAGATAAAATTATACATTTTCTTAAAAGTCCATATGGGAAACATGGTACATTATTTTTCATTTATTTATTTTTATCTTTTGATTGCTTTGTTTATTTTTTATACCATATTTCTCAATGTCAAATAATAATATATAGCATTATTTTTCCTTCCTTTTCATCCCTGTAAGTTCCCAATATACCCCTCTATGCTGAGTTTTAAATTCATATATATAATGTATAATATGCAACCTAAATGCAACTGTTCCGATCTGTACATTATTTGCATATGTTTTTCGGACTTACCATTTGGTATTAGATAAACAGTTGGTGTGCTCTTCATGAGAAAGACTAATTCTCCACTCTCACAGTTCCTTAATTGCCTGTAGTTCTTTGTTTTCTCTCTATTGATCACCTACAGTCCTACCCTAGCAATGATACCATTTCACTTTCATGCAGTTATTCCAGAATATTACTAACATGAAGGTTTGGAACTAGGATTTTCAGATCAAAGAGAACACACAGCACTTAACATTCTGAGTCTCGGTTATCTCATTTCTAGTTCCATCCATTTACCTGATAAGTTCATTATTTCATTTCTCTTTGCAGCTGAATAAGATTCCATTCTGCACTTGTGCTGCATATTTTTTTCTTTTCTTTTTTAAATTAGATATTTTCTTTATTTGCATTTTACATGTTATCTCCTTTTCTGGTTTCCCCTTGGAAACCCTCCTATCCCATCCCCCTTTCTCCTGCTCACCAACCCACCCACCCCTGCTTCCCTGTCCTGGCATTCTACACTGGGGTATGGAGCCTTCACAGGACCAAGGACCTCTCCTTCCATTGATGTCCAACAAGACCATCCTCTGCTACATATGTGGCTGGAGCCATGGGTCCCTGCATGTGTACTCTCTGGTTGGTGGTTTAGTCCCTGGGAGCTCTGGGGGTGCTGGTTGGTTCATATTGTTGTTCCTCATATGGCTCTGCAGGAAAACACAACCAAACAGGTGCTGCATTTTTATTATCTATTCATCAGTTGTAGGACATGTAGTTTGTCTCTATTTCTTTGTTATTTTGGATAGCACATCAATGAAGATAGCTGAGCACATATGTGTCTGTAGAATAGCTAGGTGATAGTGCGGATTTACTTTTAGCTTTTTGAGAGTTCTCTACACAAATTTCCATAAAGGTAGCATCATTTTGTAATCCCACCAACAGTGAATGATGGTTGGTTCTCTTTTGCCCACTCTCCCTCCAGCATTTGTTGTCAGCTATTCCATTGATCTTTGCCATTGTGATTCAGGTGAGATGAAATCTCAATGTTATTTTGATTTACACTTCCCTAATTGCCTGGAACAGTAGTGTATTTGAAGATATTTCTTACTGTTATTTTTTCTTTTTCCTTTCCTTTTCTTTCTTTTTTTTCTTTACTTTTTTTTCTTTTCTTTTCTTTTCTTTTCTTTTCTTTTCTTTTCTTTTCTTTTCTTTTCTTTTCTTTTCTTTTCTTTTCTTTAAGAATTCTATGTTCAGAACCAAGGCCCATTTTTTAAATTGGTTGGGGTTGTTGCTGCTTATTCTCTTTGACTTTTTGCTTTGTTGTTGTTGTTGTTTAGTTCATTGTATGTTCTTGATACTAATCCTTTATCAGATGTATTCTGCAAAAGATTCTTCCCCTTATGTGAACTTCTTCTTTTTTTTTTTTTTAAAGATTTATTTATTTATTATATGTAAATACACTGTAGCTGTCTTCAGACACTCCAGAAGAAGGAGTCAGATCTTGTTAGGGATGGTTGTGAGCCACCATGTGGTTGCTGGGATTTGAACTCCGGACCTTCAGAAGAGCAGTCGGGTGCTCTTACCCACTGAGCCATCTCACCAGCCCGTGAACTTCTTCTTAATTAGCGATAATTGTTTCTTTCGCTCTGTATAAGCTTTTAAGCTTTATGAAGTCCCACTTGTGACTGTTGAACCTAACTCTTGAGAAGATGAAATCCTGCTTTAGAGGCACTTTTTTTTATTTTTTATTTTTTTGTTTTGTTTTGTTTTTCGAGACAGGGTTTCTCTGTGTAGCTCTGTCTGTCCTGGTAGAGGTACTTTTTAGTACACCTGTATCATGTGGGGAACTGCCCATGTTTTCTCTAGTAGATTTAGTTTTTCTGGGTTGATATTTAGGTCTTTGATCTAGTTGTAGTTAATTTTTCTTCAAGGTGATAGATATATGTCTAATTTTATTATTTGCATGTGAGTATCCAGTTTCACCAAAAGATTTGCTAAAGGTGTTTTCATTCCTCTAGAGTACCCCTTTAGCATCTTTCTCAAATACTATCATGAAGTTTAAAATTTTGGTGAAAACTGTAAAATTATGAATACTCATATTAGGTCTTTGATTTTGTGCCATTTGTCTACATGTCTATTTTTGTGCTGGTACCATACCATTGTTATTATTATAGCTACGAATACATCTTGAGACCTGGAATTGTAATCCCCCCAGCATTGTTCATTTTACTCAGAATACTTATGGTTCTCTGGAATATTTTGTAGTTCCATATGAATTTTAGGATTTTTTTTTCTATTTTCATGAAGAACAATGTGGAGATTTTGATTAGAATTTCATCAACTCTATAAATAGCTTTTGGCTCAGTGATAATTTTCACAGTATTAATTCTACCACTGCATGAGCATGCAGTGGTTTTCCCATTTCCTAGTGTCATTTCTATCTCTTCTTCCAAAGGTTTGAAGTCTTATTGTAGATGCCCTTCACTCCCTTGGTTAGGTTTATTCTAAGATATGTTATTTTCTTTGAGGCTGCCGTTAATGAGTATGTATTTATGATCTCCTTCTTTGTATTTTTGTTGTTGGTATTTGAAAAATCTACTGATTTTTACAAGTTGATTCTGTATCCTGCCACATTGCTGAATTTGTTTATTTCTAGAAATTATTCTGGTAGCATCTTTGGGATCTTTAATAAAAAAATGTCATGATATCCACAAACGGGGATAGTTTGATTTCCTTTTTTCCCCTATTTATAACCTTTAATTTCCTTCTCTCCTTATTGTTCGAGCAAGAACTTTTGGCACTATATGGAAAAGGAGTCAGAATAATGGACTTTATCATCTTGTCTGTGGATTCAGTTGGATTTTCTTCAAGCTTTTATTCAATAAGGATGATGTTTCCTGTGGGTTGCTCACATACAGCTTTTTAATGGGTGGGTAGGGAAGTGGGGGGGTATGGGGGACTTTTGGGATAGCATTGGAAATGTAATTGAGAAAAATACATAATAAAAAATATTAAAAATTAAAAAAACTGGAGTATAATTCCTCTATTGCTACATGCTTTAGGACTTTTATCATGAAGGTATGTTAGATTTTATCAAAACATTTTCTGGGTGTGTTGAGATGATAGTGTGATTTCTGTCTTTAAGCCATTTATGTGTTTTGTTATATTTATTGACTTGAGTTTGTTAAATAATCTCTGCATTTCATGGGTAAACCCAACTTGCCCAAAGTGGATAATGTTTTATGTATGCCCATATTCTGTTTGAAACTATTTCAATGAGAATTTTTGAGTTTATGTTCATTGATTTATAGTATCCTTTATACTGATAACTTAAGTCTCTGGTAGGACTAAATATGTATAAATAAATAAATAAATAAATTCAAAACAGTACAGGTTGCTAAAAGTCCTGTCTAAACCCTCTACCATAAGCACATATAGCCAAACCAATACTTCAGTCCATGTCATCATAAGCCACATGAGATTGTCAAAAATGCAACATTAGTTTAATATAGAGCACTAAATTTTCTTTCTTTGTTTGTTTTTTTCGATGTAAGTACTCCTGATGTATATTTGTAATAAATGATGATTTCAGAATTTTAGGACCATTAACACAATCCTTTTTTATTGCATTACATCAAAACAACTTATCTCCTTTTAGCTTCTAAAGCAATTAATCCTTAAATTATCCTACTGTCAAGGAAAATGTTTTGTTTATCAGGAGAAGCATGTTTTATTACCTTAAGGTCAAAGTGGATACTGAAAACAGCAGCCCAGCTGCATTTCTGAATGCCGAGTTTCACACTGAATTACTTAAGTGATTTGCCTCTACACAGCATAGAAAAGATGCCTTTTAGTATACCATAACTGGGATGTTTGTTAGTGAGAACTCACATAGAGCTGGTTGATGCCCTTTCTATAGGAATTCTGACTTTGTTAAGGTTTTTAGAAAAGAAATGTATTATCTTACATAGATAGCTTTGTGTCTTCTAATTGTACCACTTAATTTTAATCCATATTTGTATTTATGTCCTTCTTCTAAGACACATAAAGTATATGTGTAAATATTATGTCATCAGAAATTAAATAGTAAAATACTTTAATAAATATATAAATATATTCATTTATTGTGTTTCAGGATCATACAGTATATATATATATATATATATATATATATATATATATATATATATATATATGTGTGTGTGTGTGTGTATGTGTGTGTACATGACTAGTACAAAATAATAAACCACATGAATATGCATAAGATTTCTGTTGATCCTCAGTACACATAAATCATTGCTACATTTTTATTAATTCTACAAAATACTGGTCTTGGATGTGATATTAACATTCTGATAAATGTACACAACACACTTTGGTTAGATCTCACCATCATTCACTTCTGCCCCTTCTCATTTCCTCCCTTATAATCATATCTTTTAAAATCTCTTCTTTATTTTATCTTTTTTATTTTGCTCTACTTTATTTTTTGAGACAAGTTTTCACTATGTAGCTCTGGTTAGCCTAGACATCCTATGTCAGAAGAGGTCTGCCTGCCTCTGCCTCCTGATTAATGGTTTCTGCCACTCTGCCAGATAATTTTATGGTTTTTAAATATTAACAATAGATTAGAAACCAATTGGATAGAAAATGGTTATACATTTTTCCAGGGCTGATATAATTTGTTTCAGACACTCATAGTATGTGCCACACTGTTCTTTTGAACACTTACTATTCAGTTACAGTTTTTATTGCTGTGACAGAATATCAAACAAAAGCAAACTAGAGAATAAAGGTGTATTTTAACCCACACTTTCAGGATGAAGCCTATCATAGAGGAGAAGTCACAGCAGCTGGAGCATATGGCAGCTGGTCATATTACATCTGCAGTCAAAAACAGAGAAGTGAATGTTACTGCTCAGATCATTTTCTATTTCTTATGCAGGCTAGGACAGCCATCCATAGGGTGGTGCAAACTCATATAAAGTAGATCTTCCCATCTCAATGAATACATACTAGAAACTTCCTGCAGACAGATGGGGAGACTTGTTTCCATGATGATTCTAAATTGTATCAAGATGACAAGCAAGTTCAATTGTTGCAACAATGTTACATCATAGTGTGTCAAGCCCTGAGGCTCTATTTTATAAGTAGCACTTGATGCCAGTTTGAGTTCATACAGAGTTAATACACTGTGTCTTGACTAGTGCCTTGTTGGACCTGTAAACAAACCATTTTTCATCACCTACAAGTCATGGCATCATGAATAACTCATTCCTAAAACTAAAATTCGTGGCATTCTACAAATTATCAAAGTATAGTAAAATTGTAAGTGTACATGGAAGGATTATTGTCATTAACAGGAAAACCAGCCTGAGAACTTATTAAACATATCACACGGAGGAAAGGATATAACTCTTTCATATGGACCCTTAATGAGGAAAACACCCAACACTACAACAGCAATGGTCTCATTGATCTGTTACCAATATCTTATTATCACAGGGGCTTCAAGCAGGCTCAGTGCTCGTCTCAGACTTGGTCTCTGTCAATTATCAACTGTTCTTCTTCCTTTTTTATCTTTGATCTACTGTCTAGTCATCATTCTGTTTGTGCACCTAGATCTTGTCAACATTCACAGCTCTGTACTTGCCACCTCTGGGTTCAATCCTGACCCCCATTGTTCAACTTGGCAGTACTTACAAAAGACTTTCAGAAAGTTTTCCTGATCTGATTCCCTCAGACATTCCTTTGCATAAGCACGCTACTTGCCTCAAGTCAGGCCTTGTCAGTGTTAATTTCAGTTTGTCAATTTGATACACATCTAAGAGTCATCAAAGATGAAACTTCAATGGAGAAATTGCCTGGAGCAGATTGCCCTGTGGCCATATTTGTGAGACAATTTCTTGGTTACTAATTAATGTAGGAAGGCCAAACTCACTGTGGGCAGTGCCCATTCCTCAGCAATGTATATTAAAAAAATGCCAAGCACATTAGGAGGAGCAAGCCAGTGAAGCATTACTAACTTTGTCTGTGTTTCAGTTCCTCCTCCAGATTCTTGCTTTGTCTTCCCTTGAAAATGGACAGAAATATGTAAGATAATATAAACTCTTTCTTCTTTAAATTATGTCTTGGTTGTTTATCACAGCAACAGAAAACAAACTAGAAGAAGCCTCTCTAAAATTCTTTTAACTCTTGCTTGACCTCTTTTGTGAGCTCTACATATATACAGATAGGTACATAGCTGATATATAGATGATAGATAGGATAGATAGATAGATGGATGGATGGATAGTTAGATATATATTACTGTGGATATTTAAATATGTGACCTGGGAGTTAATATTAATAATTTAAATTAGAATAAATAGCATTATTTGGCAGCTCTCAAGGGAAATTGGACTACTTGGTAAATTTTAGCCAAAGAAACTGATATACATTGTGAATTTATTATTCAATAAATTCTGACCTTGTGAGAAAGCCTGCATATGTCTGTCTCTTGTCTAATGTAGCATACCCAAGACAAGGAACAAACAAATTTTAGACAAATTTATTCTTCATACTATTAACTTCCTCAAAAAATGTTTATGGTTATCACTCAAAGAAACAAACAAGGCCTGACTGGCATGAGAGAAGGGGATAAACTTATATTTAATGTATTTGATAGCAAAACAATAACTCAGTTCCTATGTGGTGAAAAACTCTTAGTTCTGTGAAAACCCTAAGATATGTGCTATTCTCATGTCCATCTGCATATGTGGATTAATTTAAAATCTGTAACATAAATAATTTCCTGAGTCCTCTGACAAACCAATTAAATCATAACATGAAGAGAGCTTGAAAGTCCTTATGGGTCAACAGTTTAAGATGTCATGCTAGATCATGTAAATGTATCAAGAAATGATCAACAGTGCTATGAATGTAGTAAAACTGGTCAAGCCAATACTATTCAAGAATTGCCTTGAATATATCCTCCAAACCTATGTATCAGAATCACAGGATTCCAACAAAAAGGGGCTTAAAGAAAATTGAGGGAGGGAGGGGGCCAAAGTAGTCAAGCAAATATGTTACCTGTGACATTAGGAATAAGAAATAATAATATTTCCATATATATGTATACACACACACACACACACACACACATATATATATATATATATATATATATATATATATATATTTGTCTTATCACTCACTCCTGCTCAGAACATCTAAGAATTTGCTATTTGTTGTGATAAGATTACTAGATAGGAAAGAGGATGAAGGCTAATTGTTTTCATATTCTAATTTTGTCACATATGTTTTAATATTGGTGGACTACTGATTAAGTACATAACATATGTTTGATACTGAATGTGTACATTTTTATGGAACTTCACAACTTCTTTTACAAATATTCCAAATGTCAATTCTAACTGTATATTAGCTGATTGGTGTGTGTGTGTGTGTGTGTGTGTGTGTGTGTGTGTGTGTGTGTGTGTGAGAGAGAGAGAGAGAGAGAGAGACAAAGAAAGTGAGAGAGATTTTTATTTGTTTGTAAGTTTTTTTCAAAATAAAGTTCACTTTTGTTTCTTTTTGTTTGTTTGTTTGTTTTCCTAGGTAGAATTTCTTTTATGTAGTCCTACCTGTCCTGAAACTCCCTCTGTAGACCAGTCTGGCTTTGAACTATCAGAGATCCTCCTGCTTCTGCCTTCCAAGGGCTGGGGCTAAAAACATGTAGCAACACTACCTGGCAGTAAAGTCTGTTCTTTAAAACAGAGTAACATGCTCATTGCTACACTATTTCCTTTTGGTGGCCAGTTCCTGAAGTATCTCCAGAGTGATAAATATGAAAAGACTACCTTTTGCTTTTTATAGCAATGTCTTGTTAATCGGAGTTGATCTGGCATTAATGTGGAAGAGGGTTGGATATTAGGAGTTAATGACTATGCAATGAATTTCAAGCTTTTCACTTTTGTCCAACTCTCAGACCTCCTCAGAGAGAAAAGGGGCTCTTGATCAGCAAAATCACCAAAGGCTAATGATTTAACCAGCCATGCCATAGATATATAATGGAAACAAAATAGAGCTCTTAAACAACAGGGCTTTTAGGATGATGCCAGGTTGTTAAATCCACTGAGGTGCTAGAAATATGGAAGACATAAAATCAAGGGCATAGACCCTTCACGTCATCCTCCATACGCTGCCTATTGTGTAGTAGTTTCCTCTGAGATTGAAACATTCCATCCTGCAGGGAACATCTTTAAGCAGGAAGGTAAACAACTCAAAACAGCTTCAAGAACTCCCTGAAACTGACCAGATTCACTAGGCCCTCTCTTATCTGAGTCAGCAGTAAAAGCTAAGAGCTTCAGAAGAGCAGACCCAAGCTGAAAAACCGATTCAGATAAGATCAGCTGCCTGGAAGATGTTTAGACCAAACGAGGTACCTGGAAAGGACACTTTCCAACCTGTTGAGCTGCCTGCAGACTATGCAGTGTCTACAGGTTCTCAGCTTTGTAAGGGCTCACCCATTCAGGAGTGAGCTTTGGTATTATCTGTACTTTGTTCTATTGTGGATTCCCTATCTAGGGTATATAAACATGTGTCTCCCCAGGAAAAGTGTTGTCACAACACATTTGGCTCCCAAACAAGATCACAAAAGAATGCAAGATGTGTAGGGGAGAATTGAGTGCATAGGCCCAGTTATGGATACCAAGACATGCAACTGAGGTTGAAAATCCTAGGTGGGGGTAGCATACACAGAAGAAATACCAATACAGTTGTTCATTCCTGTATGGTTTGTTTTTTATGCTTTTGTGCTATGACAGTGATTCTATGCATGGTTCTTGCTATGGGTTATCTCCATCTGAAGTCCCCCATAATGTCTGGGAATGAGGAATATAGAGGAAGGAAAGGCACTATTGAGCGAACTAGGGATAAGGAAAGCAATATTTGAATCCCAGTTAAGGGTCAGAGAGAACAGTGTTCACAGAAGAGTTAAAGAAAGATTGATTCAATAAAGACCCTGAAGCTGGCATGGAGTGCAGTAAGATCTTTATAAAGTAGAGAGGCTTTGACAGATCTCGGTGACTTAGACTAGCATGTAAAGAGTGTCTGTAAAGTTAAAGAACAAGCTAGAAGATATAAGAAAAAAAAAAGTAAAACAACAGAAGATGTCTGTTTGGGTCACTCAAAGACAAATATGCCAAGATTTATGTCAAGCTGGAGTTAGGAACTTAGGAAGGGGTATGGGGAATGATAAAAATGCCAAACTGTGCTAAGGAGATTCTGCTCTGGTAAGATGCATATAATACCTGAAGGTGTTATTGACAAAATCCTACAAGAGCCTGCATTTGTAAAAATGAAGAAGTTACAGGCATTCTGGGGACCCTTGGGATATTGGCATATTTTTATACCCCATCTTGCTTAAGCTGCCCATTCTCTGTATAACTTCACAAAAATTGTTATATGGGATTGGGTCAGAACAGCTCAAAAAGCTTTCAAGCAGACTAAGTATCTTGCACAACGGGCTAAACTGTTGTGTTCCCCACTACTGCATGGTCCTTTTCTGTTAGATAATTCCAGAAATTTAAAAGGCTATAGCTGGGGGCAATAGCAAAAAATCCTGAGAAAACAATTCCTATAGGGTTTTTGTCTCAGTCATGGAAAGGAGCAGAAGCTATGTACACCTCACTAGAACAGCAACTGTAAAGAATATGTACAGCACTGCAGCAAGTGGAATCCATAACTGATTCTATCTCAGTGGCTCTAAAAACAGATTGCCTTATAAATGGCTGGACTGAAGGCCTCCTGGTCAAACTGCCTTCTGGAGTGGAGCAGAATCCAAATACAAATGTGGTATGTATACTTGCAGCAGTGAGACAAGATGTATGCAAGCCCCAGCACCAAGACCATGAAGTCTGTCTTAGAACCAGTGTCTATTAAAAGCCACTGAGCCAGGCAGTGGTGGCTCACACCTTTACTTCCAGCACTTGGGAGGCAGAGGCAGGTGAATTTCTGAGTTTGAGGCCATCCTGGTCTACAGAGTGAGTTCCAAGACAGCCAGGGTTACACAGGAAACCCTGTCTTGAAACAAACAAGCAAGCAAGCAAACAAACAAACAAACAAAACCAAACAAAATAAAAGCTACTGAGCACCCCACAATGATTAAACTAAAGCTAAAGAGTTTAAATCCAAATGGTACTTTACATGGAAAGCACACTCCCAGAGGCCATATGTTGTTGAATGGAAACCCAAGGGTGAGGTACTTCCCTGTGAGTTCTTGTCAAGGAAAGCCAGAACTAGACAATGAGGTCCTATTGCTGAAGGTACTACATGTGTATGCTTTGCCTATACTATATAAAGAATTAAGCTGGGACTGAACTAGAAATTCTCATCTGCTGTCTGGCTCTCATAGTGCCAGCAGAAGCCATATAGGCTGCTGCTGAAGAACTGTCACTACGACTTCTTTTTGTGTAGAGAGAATCTCTTGTGCAGTGTATGGACGTGTTATCTATCAGTAAAACACTATTGGCCTATTAGCATAGGCAAGAAATAAGAAGGTAGAATTTCCAGGACAAAGGAATGATTTCTGGGATAGTCAGGCACAGGGAAGATTCGCCCCTATGTCTGGGGAAGATGGTCTCACAAAACATAGGGAGAGGTAAATAACCATGTGGTATGACTTATGAGCTAGCAGGAACAACCCAAAGATATTGGCCTAGGCATTTATTCATGAAATATTAGGTCTCAGTATTGTTATTGTGTGGAACCTGGGTGTAATTTGAAAACCCCACAGTTACATGTTTGGCTATGGACCCTGTGACTTGAAATACTAAAATGGTAGGCAGGACATGCCTGCTGTGGAATAGTGGCTTAGCTATTGTGGGTAAGATGAACTGCCTTCCAATTTGGTTTAAGACTGGTGCCACAAAAGGTATTTCAAGCCTGGCATGTAAGTCAGAACCAAGAATCTATGCTAGTGAAGCCATAGAGGCCAATGAAAAAGTAACTTCTTTGGTTTTACTAGATTGAATTGATATGGCAAACTGCTTTCTAGACCTGTATTTACACCTATAGATCATTCTTATCAAGATCATAGGCACTGGTGAGGTGCCAAAGAAAAAATGAATATTGCTGTAGTGCTGCTCTAGTTTTTAGTCATGGGTAGACATCTATAGTTACCCCCAATGGCTCAGAAATTATTACAGGAGAGGGGGCAGACAGAATGTAAGAGGTAGAAGAAGAGTTAGAGTATTGCATAATAGTTTCTTCCAAGATTTAAATGTTCAACCCTGCAAGGAAGATCCTTTAACAGAAAGATAAAGAACTCAAAATAGCTTCAGGTAGTAGCTGAAACTAACTAGATTTACCAAGTCCTTCACTTCTAGAGACTAAAAAGCCAAGAGTCCCCCTTAGACTGGGCAAAACCAACCTGCAAAGAAAATTCTGTGTCCTTTGGGTATGTGCCCCAAAATAGTATAGCCAGTGTACTGGTTAGTTTTGTGTCAACTTGACACAGCTGGAGTTATCACAGAGAAAGGACCTTCAGTTGAGGAAATGCCTCCATGAGATCCAAGAGTAAGGCATTTTCTCAATTAGTGATCAAGGGGGAAAGGCCCCTTGTGGGTGGGACCATCTCTGTGCTGGTAGTCTTGGGTTCTATAAGAGAGCAGGCTGAGCAAGCCAGGGGAAGCAAGCCAATAAAGAACATCCCTCCGTGGCCTCTGCTCAGCTCCTGCTTCCTGACCTGCTTGAGTTCCAGTCCTGACTTCCTTTGGTGATGAACAGCAGCATGGAAGTGTAAGCCGAATAAACCCTTTCCTCCCCAACTTGCTTCTTGGTCATGATATTTGTGCTGGAATAGAAACCCTGACTAAGACAGCCAGATTATGTTATAGATCTATTTCTAGCTTTTAGAGGAACCTCCATACTGACTTCCATAGCGGCTGAGCCAGTCTGCACTCCCTTCCCCACAACTATGTCAGGATTTGTCTCTCTCTGCCAGCTTTCCTCAGGTGACTGTGGTTCTTTGTGTAGATCTGAGACCTCATGGTGCTTTTCTTGTCCTTGCTGGCCTTTCTGTGGTTGCCACCATTTCACTTACTCCCAGGGTTCAGGGGAATTTTCAAAAGAGGTGGTGGAAAGAATGTAGGAGCTGATGATGTATTTCTTCTCTTGAAAAATTCCCTGATGAGTTCTGCATTTCCTAGTTTCTGCCATCTCCACATAAATTACCTAAGAAGAAGGACCCTTCTTAGTAGGACCCTTATTCTTAGTAGAGGCTGTGGATGACTAGAGGGGAAGAGTACCTGGTTACAGCATGTAACAGCAACTTTACATGTGAATTCACAGTGATTGTGATAGCATGTACACAACAGCTTGTACTTGACCTGTGACCAAATCAAATACATTACTGCTCAAGGCAATTAGGAGGGAAGGTGAACATGAAGTCTCATTTCTATCCAAGGGGATATTGATAGATGCTGTGGAGAGAGCGAGAGATAGTTTTCTTTAGGTGCTCAGCTCCTGGTAAACAGTCATGCTCCAGTGGAAGGCCATTCACTCTAAAATATGTGAGTGTAAAGATTGGACTTGGTGGATTTAAATTTAAAAAAATAATAAAAATAAAAGGAAGGAAGGAAGAAATGAAGGCAGGAAGAAAGATGAGAGAGAGAGAGGTAAAGGACATCAAGTGGGCAGGTGTTGCTTTCCTCCCCCCCCGACCACCACCTCCTGTTGCCTGACAGTACTCGCTCATGAAAGTTGGGGATGAGGTACCTTGGAATCAACAAGTGAGAATACAGGAGCAAGTTCATTGATTAATTATCAGGGAGCACCCTTTTATACCCTCCATCACAGCCATTGTTCTCAAGTGAGAATACAGCAGCAAGCTCATTTATTAATTCTCAGGGCCTGCCCTTTATACCCTCCTTCACAGCCCATCAGTCCCAAGTGAACATGTCCTCCAAGTAGCAGTTCCTTATTGGCTGTCATTTTCTGCATCACCAACCTCTCAGGCAGGCTTCAGTTTGGCCCTCCTGCAGAAGTTGCCTCCATGGAGTAAGGAACTAAAGAAGTGACCACAGAAGAAAGCTATTTCCATAGCTTGCTCAGGACTACCTGTCCAGGAATGGCACAAAGCACAGTGGGCTGAGCTCTCACATCACTGTCAATTATTAAGTGACTGCACAGAATGGCCTAAAAGCCAATCTGATAGAGGCAATTCCTCAGTCAAGGATCCGTCTTCTCAGATAATTTACATCAATATGGCAAAAACTTAAGAACCACAAAACTCATCAGGGAATTTTCAAGAGAAATGTTTTTAAAACCTTCTTAACATACTTCTCTGTCAGTGAAATAAAAATCAGCACCATGTTAATTTTATTTTATGCACCCTTTAATTTAATCGGGGCCATCCATGTAACTACTGAATTGGAACTATCCATTATTACTTGGTGCAGTTACCAGGAGGTACATGACTAAAGGCAATGTTTCCCTTCTTTCTGAATTTAGGACTAGCAAATCATTAAACAGTGAAGGGCAGGACCTCCTGAGCCCTGCTTCGCTCAATGCCTGACTGTTCACAGACTCTAGCCTTGTATTTCTTTTAAGAGTAATAAAAGCAACAGCCCCATGGCACCCTGCCTCATTATGTTTTAGCTTTGTGCTCTTTGTATGTAATCTTATTTTAGTTGTTTTGTTGATTTTTAAAGACACTATCCTTAGTTTAGCTTGTCTGCTGTGAAGTATCAAATATAATGTTTGTTGTTCATACCAAGAAAAAGAATTCAGTGATGCACAGTATACACCAAAAAGGCAATTAATTAACTCTTTTTTTGTTATGTATACAATAGACTCAGAGCCAAATTTGCATTTTAATCATAACAATAGTTAGACATCTATTGTCTGAATTATTGATAGCTAATATTACCTGAACTGAATATTTCCTATATTTATTCACATTTTAAAACTCTAATCTCAATCAAATTTATACTTTACTATGTTCTTTTAAATTACCATGAAAGATGTAGATGTAGGGCAGAGTTAAAGTACTGGCACAACATGGGTAAGGTTGTAGGTTCAATTACCACTACCAGGAAAATGGATAAATAAGCTATCATGACTCTTCATTGAAAATGATGTACATATAGACAAATCATTGTGCTAACTTAAGCAGCAGAAATTGCAAATATATTTTTCTACCAAATGTGAAATTATTATAAATGAGCACCTCGTTGATTATTTAATTAAAAACTTTTGTATTTATGATTTCCTTTTTTATGCACTAAAAGACAATTGTGATCTTCTGAGTTCCACAACTAATGAACTAAGGATTTGTATTTGATACCTCCAAAGACAGTGTGTGGATATTCTCACTGATCATCTTGTTCAGATCAAATTCTTTATAGTGTGCTTGCTATCTCTGAATAGAAACAAGATAAAAAGTTAGAAATTCTGTTTGTAAAGGCTAAAAGTTGAATAGATTTCTGAAGACTGCTATCACTGTTATCACTGTTATTGCTGTTGCCAACACTGACCCTATCAGTATAGTTTCCTTGGGTTTATTTGTTTGTTTGTTTGTTTATTCATTGGAGCAATGAGCTTTCCTCTGCCTGTATTTTAAATTTTATACTTTTGTATTTGGTTTGATTTCTGGTATTTACATCAATGTTATACAAATAGATTTAGAAACATGTTTCTCAGGCTCCAAGTTTATTTCTATTTTTACAGAAATATCTTGAGGAAGAATGAGAAAGTTTAGAAAATATTTCTCCCCAAAGTGTAGGTAGATGTTCTAATACCAATAAAAAGTGACAGTGTCCTTTCATTTTGTTGACATTTAAAGAACTGTGTTTCTTTGCGTAATACCCTAAAGGTTTCTAACCCTTGGATACATGGGTTAGAATGAGAAGATGATATCATGTTGTTTTAACCAATAGAAACAGCAATATCCCATAGAGAATCAGGCTGCCTAAAATTCATTGAGCCTCAAAGGCACAATAAATGCCAGGTATTTTTAATATTTAATATTCTAAACAATATTTTTATCTTAGACTTACAGCATATATTTTTATAGTTGCTGGCCTAGCACTCCTTTTTACAGCTCACATTGTGGTGAGCACACATTCCCAGCAGAGCCATTGAGTCACTGATGTCAAATGTACCCGGTCTGTTAATTCTTATTGTCTGCAGAAAATGTACTGGCTCCTAGGAGAGTTTTTAAACTTGACTGTGGAAAAACATTGAGGGAATTAATAAGGTATAGGGATTGAAAAGTGATAGAGAAAGCTTCTAATTGTGGGCTTTACTATATTTTTAGGAGCTTGGTCCATTATCATCATAGTGGGGAGCATAGCTGTACACAGGAAGACCTGGTGCTGGAGAAGTAGCTGAGATCCTTAGGCAACAGACAAAGCAGGGCCTGGCTTGAGCTTTTGAAACCTCACAACCTACCCCTGGTGACATACTTCCTCAAAATAGGCCATATCTTCTAAAGCTTCTAATTTGGTCAAAGAGGTCCACTAAGTGCTGACTAAGCATTTAAATAGATGAACCTATGGAGGGCATTCTATTCAAACCACGACAACCATAAAACAAAAGCCATGAAGATCAGTATCAGAAAATCAGACCTAAATAGAATTGAAACTCAGTTATAAGGCTGAATAAACTGAAGTTCAGTTTCCACAAAATCCAAAGACACAGGCTTCCAAGCAGGCCAATCAGGCTATATCTTTGTGATTAAAGAAAAAGGTAGTTCACTACTTCTTTCTTTCTTTTTTTTTTTTTAAAGAAAACTCATGTATTTCTATCCTTATGATAATGGAATTTTCAGGGTATAGTTAACATTTTACCCAAAGTGCTGCTATAAAGTTGTAAGTCATCATAATACCGCAGTAGAGCTGCTTGGACCAAAAATGAAGAGAAGTTTTATTCCCATGGAGAAAGGACTTGGTAATGTGGAGGTTCTGAGTCCTGAACCATAAGTATCTCCAGGAAAATCAAGACACAGCATGCAACAATAAATACTGGCCAAGAAAATATCAAGGGTATGAGGAACACAAATGAAAACTCAATTCCTGTTGTAGGATAAATTATAATCAAATTTCATTATAATTAAAATGTTCATCTCTGTTTAATATCTTGATTCAGCATTCTGAGCTTATTAATTCTCATATTCATTTCTCTCTATAGTACAAATGTTAATTTCTTTGTCTCATCATCTTTGACAAAAAAAAAAATTAAATAGAAAGGAATGGAAAGGAATAGAAGGCTTCTTGTTACAAATTGTTTTCCAAAATGAGAATCAAACCCCATGTGCCAACCTCATAATGGGATAACGTATAGTTTATGTGAATTTTCAAAGGGCTGACATATGAGAAACTTTCAGCCAGTCACAGGAGGCCTTTCCTAACTGATTCACACACAATATGCACAAAAAACAAAAGCTCAAAAAATGAAAATGAAGTAATAAATGAACAGTGTTATATTATGGAAAACATTATCATCATGAAGATGAAAATTTGTGATGAAAATCCAATATTACATCAAAGTTAATAAAGCCAGAAATCACCTCAACTTAACAAAAAGAAATCACATGCAAGATGAATTAAATATAGATATGTAGATATAGATATTATTGTTTAGCTACTTAGGAAAGCAATTTGTAGGAAGATATAGAACTTGATATTCCAAGTTTGTTATTCACAATAATTGGAAAAATATTTAGTTTGTTAGGCAGTCTCTCTTCTAGAAACCATGGAAAACATAACATTAGATAGTTCCGTGGGTAAAAAGTTAATGAATATTCACTGAGCCCAAACTAACAAAGACATAAAAATTGGGATGATTTTCTCAGTAGCAAATCATTTGTCTATGAAATGTAGAACTCCCTGAACACCTCCTGTAACTATACCTGGAGGTTGACTGGTACATTCTTTCACAGACCCAGCACAGGCATCCTCAGCTACTGTGAGTGTTTTTGTTTGTTTGTTTTTTGTTTTTTGTTTTTTGTTTTTTGTGATCACAATCCTTGCCCAGGATAGACTTAAGGAGAGGGGAAGACATTTTTTTCTGATGTTTACCCAATGATAATCCCACCAGGCTCCAATAAATAGCTCCAAACTAATGGTCACATACATGACCCTGACCAAACTAAATGAATCAAAATGAAACCAAAACCCATGAATCTCAGAAAGGGTCTGGTAGTGATGATATGAAATCGACCAGAATGGGAGGAAGGGAATAGAGGATGGGAAAATAGAGTAATCTGAATATATTATATACATGTATGGAATTGACCAAAAAAAAAAAAAAGAAGAAGTAATAGAATAGTATAATTTACAGATAAGCATGACTTTCTAGTCACTAGAATAATGACTTCAGAGAAAATTGTGCTGAATGGGGTTTGAAACTCCATAGGAAGAACAACAATATCAACCAACCAGAGCTCCCAGGGTCTAAACTACCAACCAAAGTGAACACATGGAAGGACCCATGGCTCCAGCTATTTATCTACCAAAGTATGGCCTTGTTGGGCATCAGTGGGAGAAGAGGCCCTTAGCTCTGTGAATGTTCAATGCCCCAGTGTAGGGGAATGTGAGGGTGGGGAGGTGGGAGTGGGTGGTTCTGTGGGGGCATACCCTCATAGAAGCAGGACGAGGGGGGATGGTATAGGGAATTTCTGGGGGGGGGGAGTCAAGAAAGGGGATAGCATTTGAAATGTAAATAAATAAAATTCCCAACAAAAAATTGTCTCTTGTGGAGACTATATAAAATTACATTACATTAACTTGTTGACTCTCAGCACCCTTAGTACCCCAAGATGGACAATTCCAGTTTTGTCCAAACAGGACACAACTTAACTTTTATTGGCTGTAGACGTCTGAACTACCTAGTGACAAACCCATCTCAACTAAACCAATAGCAATTGAGGCATTCTGTTCGTCCTTCTCCATGGAAACATTATTTAGTACCAAAGTCCAAGTGCCAACATCATGTATATGGTGCCCATGCATGTGCTCTGGACATTAGCTATATATGTCCTCAGGTTTGAATTTGGCTGCCATGTCTGGATAAATAGACTTCCTCCATCAAGCTTAAGACACCTCAAGTTCTGCATGTTTAAAACAAGACTCATCCCACTCCTTCTGGTCCAGTGTCTCACCCCAAACCTCACTCTGGGCTCAGCCTTATTCCCTGTCTGAACCTCTTACACCATCTACCAGTAAGCCCTAAGTGCTTCTGTCTTACATATTTCTCAAGACATCCTCCAAGCTGCATCCTTAGGATCATTTTACCAGTTCTGCCACTGTCCAGTGGCTTCAACAGAACAGCTCCAGAGAGTCTCTGTTCTGAGAACAGTTTCCCCTGCTGTTTTTGTTTGTTTGTTTTTCTTTTCTTTTATTGGATATTTTATTTACTTACATTTCAAATGTTATCCCCTTTCCATGTTTCCCCTCCAGAAATCCTCTATCCCATACCCCCTCCTCCTGCTTCTATGAGTGTGCTCCCCCACCTGCCCACCCACTCCTGCCTCCCTGCACTGGCCCCATAGAAAGAGCAACAATATCAACCAACCAGAACTCCCAGAGCTCCCAGGGACTAAACTACCAACCAAAGAGTACACATGGAGGGACCCATGGATCTAGCAGTTTATGTAGCAGAGGATGACCTTATCTGGCATCAATGGGAGGAGAGGCCCTTGGTCCCCTGCTGTTTTAACTGTCTTTGAAGTAAATAAGGTGATTTCAGTTACATCAGAGACCTTATCACACTTGTCATAATTTGGTCCTGCTTTCTTTATTTTCATCTGTGACCACTACTTCAGGGTTTAAGTTTTAACCCTGTTCATGTTCTTTGTATTCGCCCCTGCTTTCTATAACCACACTTTGACATTTTCAGTAATCTAGTCCTAAATTTCTTTTCATGACCCACAGACCCACCACAGATACCCCTGGAAGCCTGAAACATCCTATTATCACATCATTGTTGAACCAAGATTCTCAACAGCGACCAGACTATACCAATAATTGCAAATATGTAGGTATCCAGGAGACTCCAGTGAACTAGACATGTTGCTTTGAAAGTTGTTACTGGGTCCTTTGTTTCTGACACAGAGTAGTGTTCTGTGGTGCAGGGAACCTAAAGTATTTAAGATACTACTTGTTACTAAAATCACTTGCTTTCTGAAATATTTCTGTTTTGTATCACAGTTTATTAGCATTAATTTAAGAAACATTTACTATTCACATATATCATATAGGAACATCTTTTTAAAAATATCCCAAAGACAAAATATTCCAGAAAACTATCATTGAATGTGTTTACTGGAAGGTCTGGTTACACATTTAAATAGTTACCTCATTTTTCTGTCTGCTTTTTCTTTTCCCAAAGATGTATTCCAAATTCCATCCTCCTGATATCAAATTAAGTACATCAAACAAAATAGTAGACAAGTTTTTTTTTTAATTCCCACCCACATAGACCAGACATGATATTTCAATAGGGACATCTGAAATTTTCTCACAAATATTTTGATGTGGCTATATTTACAGAGGCGGTTCTTATAAATACAGGAGAAGTGTGTTACAGAGAAAGTGTGTGCTCTAATTTGCCCATGTCTAAAGGTCATTAAATACTGATAAACTCAAAGCAAGTTACAAATACCCCAAATGAAAATGCATTCAGTACACTCAGCCACATGGTGCTATGTAGACTATCAGGGATCATCAGCTCCTCACTCAGCCACATGGTGCCATAGAGAGCACCAGGCGTCAACCCCTCAGAGTCCCTAACTCCCAAAGTTGGTGTTAGAACCTCTCCCATTCCTGCTGAATGTGGTGGGACATACCTCTGATTCCAGCACTCAGGAAGCAGAGGCAGACAGATCTCTCTGAGTTTGAGGCCAGCATGGTCTATAGAGTTCCAGAACAGCCAGTGCTATACAGTGAAACCCTGTCTTGAAAAACTAAAACAAACAATCAAACAAAAATCTCTCCCTGTCTTTCTATGCACAATTCTTATAAGATAGCACCTGTGTTTGAGCTCTTAATCTTTGTCTATTATCTACTGACTCCTGGACAAATGTCTTCATGTATAATATACTTAACTCCTAAGGAATGAAGTTATTCAAATCTATTTCTTAATCATACTCTGTAAGTTACATGTGTCTTAAACATTTTCTGTTTCACATAAAATTAGAAGTTTTGTTTAAAAAAAGAAAAGAAAATAATATCGTTAAACAATACACATCGGTTTGTGTGCATGGGTGTGCCTGCAAGTACATGCATTTGCGTGCCACAATATGTATATATGTAGATCCTGTGTTACAGCCTTTAGGAGTCAGTTCTCACTTTCAAGCATGTGAGTTCTAAGACTGGAATTTAGCTTGGAAGTAAGCCCCCATATCCATGAAGCCATCTCACCATCCCAGAAGGCTTCTGCCATAGATTTGCTCAGAAAATTCCTGTTGTAATGTTTTAAATTTCTATATAACTTACAATAAAATACCCCTTTAACTTCCAAGTATTATTATTGATGCTCTCTGGGTTGTGTAGGGGATGCATGTACATGTGTGTACATGTGGGGAGATGAATGTACCTGTGTGTGCAGGTGTGAGTAGAGGCCAGAGGTCAACAGTGTCTTACACTGATGCCCTATACTTTATATTTTATGACAGAGTCCCTCAGTAAACCTGGAGCCACTGGATGAGCCCCAAGGACTCCCTGATCTCTATCACCATCCTCCTACAGTACTGGGGTCATCATAGTCTCAGGCTTATTTGCCCAGCTTTTACTGGGATCTTAACTCAGGTCTCCATGCTTGTATGGCTATGCTTTACTGACTAAATCATCTCCCTAAGCCATATACATTCTTTTATAATTAGTATGGTAATAGGCTAATGGTAATAACAGTTTGATTAGTTGTTTTTTTGAAAACACAAAGTTTGATTTCTTGCCCTTGATCTTGCAAAGATCATATGCCCCAATACAGGGGAATGTTGGGAACAAAATAAAGGGGGCCCAAGGGGGCCCGGGGGAAGTGGGGAAAGGGAAAAGATGTCCATGCCCCACCAGAGTTTCCCTATTCTCTAGTCAGTCAGGCGTGGCAGGACTGCTACCTACCCTATCCACTCATCCCTGGGTGGGTATTCCTCTATTCCACTCTTCAGAGGGTAGCCAAGGGGCAGCCCTGCCTGAGGACACCGACCCCCCCCCCCCCCCGCGAGCTACTTTGCTAAAGACACCAGGGTTGTGGGAGAGAGGGAATGGGGGAAGAGGTTCCCAACACTGACCAGAGTGCGCAGCGGAACTTGAAGGAGCAGAGACACTCTATGGTTTAAGACCATTATTATAGAAATTCAGGGGAAAGAGAGAAGGTAGAAAAGCGGGAGAGGGAGAGAGAGAGAGAGAGAGAGAGAGATGAAATAGGAGAGGAGAGGACAAAGAGAAAGGAGAGAGGAGTGATAAGTAAAGGGACAAACGAGTAAGAGTAAGAGAGCAAAGTGGGGGCTGAGCACCCCTTTTTATGGTCTTCACTGTTGCTAGGTAACTAGGGAGGAGTTTAGCCTGAAGGTCAGAAGCTTGGGCCATTGACTACTGACCATGCTTCTCTTATGGGGACTGTGGGAGGTGGTATCTTAGGCATGGGCCATTGTTACAGGAGCATGAGGGAACGCCTACCATGTCAGGAAGTGAATTATGACCATTGGGGTTCAGACCTCAGCTCGACTGGATACCAGCCTGCAATTCCCCACAGGGAAATGCCTGGGGCAGGAAGCAGGAGTGGGTGGGTTGAGGAGCAGGGCTGGGGGAGGGTATAGGGGGCTTTGGGGATAGCATTTGAAATGGAAATGAAAATATCTAATAAAAAGGAAAAATATAACTTTCTATTAACTGAATTTCATCTGTTGTTATTTTTCTAATATCTTAAATAGATGTTGATGTCTGTCACCAATTTTTAGCTTTTTCTCAAAGATCATTAAGGGGATAAATTTTTCTCTAAGGTCAACTTTAGCCAAATACCACAAATTTTAACATGACACACAGTCATGGTTACTTGGTTCAGAATATGCTCTCATTATTGTTCCAATTTTCTTGATTTATTTTAGGACAAGATGTTTAATTTTTAAAATGTGTGATTTTCTATCCAGTATTTTATGTCTATTTTACCTCACAGATTATTTACTTTATTTATTTAATTTATTCATTTTTAAAATGTTTTATTTTATAAAATTATATACATTTATACATCACTGCCTCCTTCCAACTCTCCCTAAGACCTTGCCAGCAATGTGCCTTCTGATCCCCAACATCATGTATGCTTAGGCTTCGGTTTTCTGTTAAGAAATCACTAAGTCTAGCACTGCACATGTATGTGCACAAGAGTATGTGACCACTCCTCTGACTGTCAATGGTTTCAAATCTCCTTATTTGATTTCCAAACCAGAAAATAATCAGTTTATGAGAAACTGAACAAAATATATGTGGCAAAGGCTGGGTAGCTTGTTTTATATGTGTACCTAATGCCAAAATATTGAGTTCTCTGTATCTCTAATGAAGTATCGCTTCCTTAATTTTTCATAGGAAACAAGTTTAAGTTTGAGTTTTTCGTTTTATTAAATTAGAGTTTTATTTTATGTTTATATTTTCTGAGTTATGCAATTAGATTTATTTAACCAAAAAATTATTGGGTTGAGGAAATAACTCAGTGGTAAAGTACTTGCTTACCTTATGATCACCTGATTTCTATCCACACATTATCTTTCCTGACTAGATGACCCTTTTAAAATTTTTTAATTAAATGCCAACAAGAGCTTACTGACAGGAGCCTGATATATGTCTCCTGAGAGGCTCTGCCAGTGCCTGACAAATACAAAAGTGGATGCTCGCAGCCATCCATTGGACAGAACACAGGGTCCCCAATGAAGGAACTAGAGAAAGGACCCAAGGATCTGCAGGGGTTTGCAGGCCCATAGGAGGAACAACAATAAGAACTAACCAGTATCTCCAGAGCTCCCTGGGACTAAACCACCAAACAAAGAAAACACATGGTGGTACTCATGGCTCTAGCTGCATATATAGCAGAGGATGGCCTGGTCAGTCACCAATGGGAGGAGAGGCTCTTGGTCCTGTGAAGGTTCTATGTCCCAGTATAGGGGAATGCCAGGGCCAAGAAGCAGGAGTGGGTAGGTTGGTGAGCAGTGGGGAGGGGGAGATAAGACATTTTCAAAGGGAAAACCAGGAAAGAGGATAACATTTGAAATATAAAGAAAGAAAATATCTAATAAAAAAGTTATGGAAATGAATAAATATATTCACATACCCTGATTTTTTTTTAATTAAAATAGAATTATATCACTTCCCCCCACCCTATTTTCTCCCTCCAGCTCTACCTTCCCAGTACAATCCTCAAACCCTAGGCTACCATTCTCAAGTTGATAATATCATTTCCTATGATTACATTTGTTAAATACACATACACATACTTGTGTGTGCATTTGTGTGCTTGTGAACATACACACAATTATACAAGTTGCTCAGTCCATTTTTGTTGTTTGTAGATAAATCCATTTGGGCTGGTCTCCTCAAGATCTGTTGCTTTCTGCATTGTGTCCAGTTCCACTTTTCTTTGATGGTCTCCATTTGTTGTAAAGAGAAGATTCTCTGACCAGAGGTGATAACTACACTTAATCTGTGGGTATAAGGATAGGTTTATAATTTTTTTTAGAGAATTATGCTAGCCTAGAAGAGTGGTGGCAATAGATTCTGAGGTCTATGACTTCATGATTCCCTCTCTCTGAGTGGGCCTTAAGTCTAATTAAATAGTTGCTAATTAATGTCAACATACGAGTGCCATTTTGCACCTCTATCTTGCCTTCCTGGTCACTATCATGATTCATAGGTATTACAGCTGAGTGGGCTATTTAATTGCTTCCTCCCCTTGGCAGTTTGCACAGTAATTTCTGGAACCATTGACACTAGGCCACAAGAAAGAGACTTTCAGGTCAGATCCAGTTTGCATCATTTGAGTTCTTTGCTCTAACTCTAAGGTGTCTTCAGTAGTAGGAATTCACCCTCAAACCCTGAGAGGCAACCAAGGGCTACATCAATAATATATAGTGTTTGGGGAGTTTGGTCTACATTGACTCCCATTTTGACAGGAGTTATCTCATGTCTAGTACTGGAATTTTTTTTACTCTGTTCCTTGTGGAGAGTATTATCATACTATCAGCCTAGATAGTTTAAATGTGTGTGTGTGTGTATGTGTGTACACTTGTATTTTGTATAATTGTAAAATATAAACACTTACATGTATTTTGTATAATTGTGAAAACTAGACAATGTTGCTATTTGTTGATTTTTCTTCCTTCTCCTTCTACACTGACCTCCCTCCCTCCTCAACAGTGGGAGGGCCCTCATTGTTATTCTACTTCCTACTTCATATCATCTGTATCCTGCCAAACTTTACCCACCTATGGTCCATTTATAATTTTCTGGTTTCTGTGGTTACTCCATGTTGTATACTCAAATCTGGTGATTTTGAGCTAAGAACCACCAATGAGAAGTCATATGTAGTGTTTGTCTTTCTGGGTCTAGGTTACATCACTCAATATGATCTTTTCTAGGTCCTTCCATTTAATTTAAAGTTTGATGATTTAATTTTTCTTTACAGGTGTACCACATTTTGTTAGCCATCCATTTGTTATGAAAGGAGTGAATTGGCCTGAGCCAGGCTGACTCCGTGACAGGCTATAAGCTATAAGTTCAGAAGACCAGACCTGAGTTTTTTCTTCCCAGAGCTGGCCAAGTCAGTTATTGGAACAACTGCAGGCTTATACATGTAAAAAGAACCCCTCCCCAGCTGGAAAAAGGAAGCTTATTTAAGTTTGTGGCCAAGAGGTCAAGAGCTATCCCTCCATGGCATGGAGCAAGAATAGTTAGGCATGTTTGAAACATGATCCTAACCAATCACAGTATCACCCAGAGCCCCCAGAGATAAAATCCACTAATCAAGATATAGATCACCTACCCCTCCCTAATGTTCTGCTTTTTGGTTTTAAAATTGAATCTGCAAATTCAGTCAGGGTGAATTGGGTCCCTGCATGCAGGAATTTCTTCAATAAATGCTCCTTGCTTTTGCATACTATTTGAGTTTGGGATATCATTCTTCAGTGATTCGTAGACCCTAACAGTTGAAGGATGTTTATGCTGTTTTAATTACCAAGCTAATCTGAATAGGCTAGCTATGAACATTGCTGAATAATTGTCTGTGGAGTGGTATTTTCCGTCTTTTGGGCATATGCCAGCAGTTACATAGTGGATTTACATGCTATATTTACTTTTAGTTTTTTGGAGATTCCCCATAATTATTTCTAAAAGTCAGCTATACCAATTTTCATTCTTACCAACAGTGAATGAGGGTCTCTCTTTCTCACCATAACTTACTGTAGTTGTTTTGTTCTTCTCAGATATTCATACTAGAGTGAGATGAAATCTCAAAAGTTTTTCTTAAATTTGCTCTTCCCTAATTGCTAATGATGATAAAAACTTTTTAAGGTATTCCTTAACCTTGTGTTGGTAGTGGTGGTGGTGGTGTTTGTTTGTTTGCCTTTTAGAGACAGGGTCTCTCCATGTAACCCTGACTGTCCTGGAACTCAATTTGTAGACCAGGCTGGCCTCATACTCATAGATCTTCCTGCTTCTGTCTCCCAAGTGCTGAGATTAAAGGCATGTGCCACCACCACCCAGTTCTCCTTAGCCATTTTTATCTTTTCTATTGAGAACTTTCTATTCAGACCCTAGCTCATTTTTAATTGAGTAATTTGTTTTCTTGATTCTTTATTTTAGATTTATTTATATACCCTGGATAGTAATCTTCTGTCAGGCATCTATCTACCACCTTGCCCAAAAAGTAGATCCATGTGAATGATGACCTCAATTTGAAACCTGAACCACTAAAACTGCTGTAAGAAAATACATGTGTTATACTACCAGATATAGGTATGGGAAAGGACTTTCTGAGAAGAACCCAATTGCCAAGAAATAAAAACTAGCATTCAACAACATAGACCTCACTAAACTAAAACAATTCTCTACAACTAAAGACATATCAACTGAGTGAAGTAGAAACCCACAGAAATGGGAGAGAATCTTGGCCAGCTATGCATTTGACAGAAGACTGAGATCCAGTATGTGATTCTCTGTGTGACATCTAATCATGATGAAGTGTCAATCTTTATCCCACACAATACTTCTTTCCTTAATATGGATGTAACTTAATATTGGCCTGCACAAACTAGAAATATTTTATTCATTTCCCTGAACATCTTTTCCATCTTTCTTATTTAACCTTTCTGAGTTCTTCTGTTTAAAATATCTGCAGCGAAGAACAGAGTCAGATTTGCATTTTTATACAGAATAATGGTTTTTTAATTTGTTTACGTGGAAAAATCTAACTAGGTCAAAATATATATCCTTACAACTTGCTTTCAATTTGTCTCAATTTATCTGCCATTTAGTAGGTATATGGTTTGGAATGTTTGACCTCTTTGTCAAACGCTCTAGGGAGAGGGGTGTGGGGAATTATAAATCAATTCTTAAATTCTCTCATCTGGAAGCAACATGCCACTTCTCATTATGTTTCTCTGGCAAAGATAGGCACACAGCCTAAAGGGAGCCATGACAAGCAATGCTCCCTTTCTGGGAGGGAGATGAATCAGGCACATCCTTGTTATATTTTACACAGTCTACATAAAACAGCAAAACAGTTGTATTCTATTGGGTATCATGGGCACTGTTAAAAATTTGAATAATCAGTGAATGGAATGTATTTCAAACATGCGTTATCAAAAGTAATTACTTTTCAAGAAGTGTCCTACTTTGGAAGACGTGAAATATCCATTGTTTCATTTATAAAAGAATCAGTGTTTAAATAACTGTCAAAGTGTTTACATTTTCTGCCTGAATATGTTTTGAAAAATTATGTTTTGAACTTTTTAACACTCCAGAAAGAATTAGAACACTGTCATTGTAGACCTCCATATTCACAAACTCATAGACATTTATTACCATTGTGCCTCTGCTTAGAAGTTACCTAAGGGCTGCAGAAATGAGAACTAAATCAAATATCTAACAGAACAATGAGAATCCGGAAATTTAAAATGTAAAATATAAGGGCTGGGGAGAATACTTCTCCCACTGCTAGGGGGACAGGTCTTCTGAGCTCCACACACTTGTGATTGATCGCAATGACAGTGCAGGGACACTTGTGAATCCTATCTCAGGAAGCAGAGAGAGGGGATCCCTGAAACAAGCTGATGAGGAAGACGAGCCATATCTACAGCCTCTGGATTTCACTGAGAGATTTCACACACACACACACACCAATAAATAATGTGGAAAATCAATCAGGGATGACTCTCAATAGTATATAAATAAAAACATATGCATGTGTACCCAAAGACAGATAAAAATATATGAACACATATGCAAACCACACATATACACAAATGGAAAAAAGAAAAATATATAACAATAAAAATATAACAAAATAATTATTATAAACTTTCAAGTGATATTAATTTCTGTTTAAATTTTTGCTGATTGTTTTCATAGCAAACATAAAATCTACTAAACAATTAGTTTTTCTTTACATGGGTGAATAGTTGTAAAAATAGTCACTTTATGTACTCCATGAAATGGCATAAATATGTTCTATTGTTCAATCATTACACTGGAAATTTGAGAAAATTAAGGCAGCAGAGAAAGGAACATAGCATGGGGTAAACTGGTGCTTACTGACATAAACGTTCTCTCTACATGGCTGTGTTAGAAATGAGTGTAAGGACAGTGTTTGGAGGAAACTATCTTTGCTGAAGGTATGCATGCAAATAAAGCAAAGTATCTCACTCACTTTGTACATGTGTGTTTGATGTGAGTTTACAGAAAAGAACTTCATGGGACCAATAACAGAATATTACAAGAGTGACCAATAATATTAAGAACAAAACTTGTTTTATTAATATAGTTTAAATGTTCTATGAGACATTTCAAAGTTTTATGTGTGGGGAGCTGAGGAAGCACTGAGTTGTGTGCAGTCCAGTGCAATGATTGTTATTGACATGAGCCCCCCCCCCTCCAGTCTTCTCTTCTGGCTGTGTGTGAATTTTGATAGTATGTGCAGAATATTCCATCATAGCTTTCTTGAACTGCACCTACCATTCCACCAATATTTAAAGCCTGATGATTTCTCTACAGACTTTGCCTACTGAGATTAGCTAAATCTGTGTCCTTGCTCCAAAGGAATACCATAAACTCTGCCTCCTTGTTTATCTGTGTGTATTTGCTCTACTACAATGTTATGTGGATGTAGTAAACCTGCTTCTCTACTCAACTGTATATAATAAGTGCACTGAGCTTCTAGGATGCTGTGAACTCAATTTACCTTTTCCCAACTTCTAGTAGTATTTGTGTGTCTACCTATTTGTCTTCTTTATTTCTTCACTGTCCAATCAGGCCTGTCACTGGGACCATACTGCACACAACATTTGTGTATGTATAATAATATGCCAGGTACAATTACTGGATAACATACATACAGTAGAATGACCTACTTTATGCTTATAGAGCAACTTGTGTACAAATGTTAGAAGTGAATTTTCATAGTTTTCAGAGTAATTCATGTGTATAATCACAACTCATGCATCAGAAGGACAAAAGATGGAAAGTCTTGCCCTGTTTCTCATCTTTCCCAGAACTCACCACCCAACACCATTCATCTAAGAACATTTCTTCCAGGATTTTACTACTTAAGATTACCTCAGCAGATTTACCTCCAACTTCTGTGCATTTATGCTGTTTCATTTCTCTATTTTGTTATCATCTCTTTGCAATCCATTAAGTGTAGTAAATTTCTGTTTCTTAACTTTCATCAAATCTTTCATATTTCACTACAAAATGTAATACTGTTTTTACTGTATTGACTTGATTGTATTGCCTTTCTCTTAACAGAAGAATAGTTTAAACTAAGTAAATATTTTAGTAGTATCATAGGCAATTATGATGTCATATCTTTATCATCTCACAGAAGCAGCCAATCTTCTACTCTTAATTTGAAACCATGGTTCCCTTCTTCAACTTCCTCTAACCTACTTTCCAACAATAGTTTTTTAATAGATATTTTATATTTTCTAAGTGAAACTTATCGACTTTATCCTGACATCACAACTGAGTTCTCCAATCTTGTTTAGATGCAAATTATTAAGAAAGTTATTATAATAGATAATAATTATTAATTTTAGTGTCCTTTAATGCACGAAACCTAAATTTCCATTTTCCATTCCAGTGTCATGAGTGAAAATCACTAAGCATCCAAGTTAACAATTAAAATATTAAATTGAGTCTTTATGATTCAGCATCATTGATTTTTGAACATTTATAGTGTGCTTTGGATTTGAGAGGTGTTGGGGTTGCTGTTTGTGTTTCTCCATAGGTGTGTGTGTTTATTTCCTCTGCCCTCCTAGTCATATTATTTATAGTCCTGTCTCCTCCCTCGTTGGTGGGCTCTGTATACATTTGTCCATCTGAATTCAGACACTGCAATGCACAGTCACTCTGGACTAATTCACTGGAATTCAGTTTCGTCTATATACTGAAAATTGGTTTCTAATTTTTCTGGAAGCAAAACCTGAAAAAGCTTAACTTTTTGAGGTTTCGTTGTCTGAAATCCATTCCTTTGGTGTATGTTTCATTGATAAATCTACAACCAAAAATTCTAAGAATTTTTCAGACATTCCTATATTGTTGTCTAGCATTGAATTTGAGTTTTTAAAAACTCTGTTGGACCTGAGAATATGCCTCCATGGGTAAAATGTTTCTTGTGCAAACACAGTGATTGGTGTTCTGATCCTCAGAGCCCACTGAGTATAAAGCTGAGTAGTATGTCTGTATTCTCAGTGTTCCTGTGGTAAAGCACATAGAGGCAGAAAAATTTTCAGAAGCGTATTAGCCAGAGAAAACCAGCTTGATTTTCAGAACATCAAGAAATGAGACTGTCGGGCGTGGTGGCACACGCCTTTAATACCAGCACTTGGAAGACAGAGGCAGGCGGATTTCTGAGTTTGAAGCCATCCTGGTCTACAAAGGGTCTACAAAGTGAGTTCCAGGACAGCCAGAACTACACAGAGAAACCCTGTCTCAAAAAAAAAAAAAAAAAAAGAAAGAAAGAAAGAAAGAAAGAAAGAAAGAAAGAAAGAAAGAAAGAAAGAGAAAAAAAGAAAAAGAAAAAGAAAAAGAAAAAGAAAAAAAGAAAAAGAAAAAGAGAAAAAGAAAAAGAAAAAGAAAAAGAAAAAGAAAAAGAAAAAGAAAAAGAAAAAGAAAAAGAAAAAGAAAAAGAAAAAGAAAAAGAAAAAGAAAAAGAAAAAGAAAAAGAAAGAAAGAAATGAGACTGTCAGGGTCCTTTCAGCAAAATCTTGCTGGTGTATGCAATGATGTCAGCTTTTGAAGGCTGATTATGGTATGGATCCCCGGTATGGCAGTCTCTAGATGGTCCATCCTTTCATCTCAGCTCCAAACTTTGTCTCTGTAACTCCTTCCATGGGTGTTTTGTTCCCAATTCTAAGAAGGAGCAAAGTGTACACACTCTGGTCTTTGTTCTTCTTGAGCTTCATGTGTTTTGCAAATTGTATCTTGTATCTTGGGTATTCTAAGTTTCTGGGCTAATATCCACTTATCAGTGAGTACATATCATGTGAGTTCTTTTGTGATTGGGTTACCTCACTCAGGATGATGCCCTCCAGGTCCATATGCCGGGGCCTGGCAAACACAGAAGTGGATGCTCACAGTCAGCTATTGGATGGAACACAGGGCCCCCAATGGAGGATCTAGAGAAAGTACCCAAGGTGATAAAGGGGTCTGAAATCCTATAGGAGGAACAACAATATGAACTAACCAGTACCCACAGAGCTCGTGTCTCTAGCTGCATATGTATCAGAAGATGGCCTGGTCAGCCATCAGTAGAAAGAGAGGCCCATTGGTCTTGCAAACTTTATATGCCTCAGTACGGGGGAACACCAGGGCCAAGAAGTGGGAGTGGGTGGGTAGGGGAGTGGGTGGGTAGGGTCTGGGAGACTTTTGGGATAGCATTTGAAATGTAAATGAAGAAAATACCCAATTAAAAATAAACTTAAAAAAAAAGAAGACTGTCTCAAACTAAAGGAAGGTAATACCTACAGCATAGCACTCATGTTTTCTCTCTCCCTCTCCCTCTCCCTCTCCCTCTCCCTCTCCCTCTCCCTCTCCCTCTCCCTCTCCCTCTCCCTCTCCCTCTCCCTCTCCCTCTCCCTCTCCCTCTCCCTCTCCCTCTCCCTCTCCCTCTCCCTCCCTCTCCCTCTCTCCCTCTCCCTCTCCCTCTCCCTCTCCCTCTCCCTCTCCCTCTCCCTCTCCCTCTTACTCCCTCTCTCCCTCTCTCTTTTCCTCTCTTCCTCCTTCCCACCTTCTCCCTCTTGCTTCCCTCCCTTCATCATCCCCACATCCCTCTATCCCTTCCACTTGCTCACTTCCATCACAGAACAGTAAGAACATCAAATAAACTGTAATTAATTAATCACCCAGCCTCCAGCTTTTGGTTACAGCAAGCCAAAACTCACTAAGAGCCAAAGTCATTTTCATAATCTTTCCTTCTTTAAGAGTCATTTGATATGTAGGCGTGTATCTTTCCCCAGAACTAAGACATTATTATTATACTTGGTTTCTCTGAAGATGATATTGTGTTCATTTTATCTCCTCTGATATGCAGTTCTTTGTCATCAGAAGCTGCTTTTCTGAGCCATCAGTGCTACTAAGTAGAGACAATCTGAAAGCTCTGGAAGCTGTCTGACCTCTGCATTCAATATCTAAGCAGAGAGCAAATGAAGAAAGTCAGGTTAACAGAGACAATGAATGTCACAGCAAAGAGCTCCTGATGAGTTACCCTCTCACCAAGACCACTTACATAATCAGGAAAGCTATACTGCTAACCTAATATACAGGAGCTATCTGGACATACTCACAGATTCATAATTATCAGGGGACTTCCTAGTTGTAGCCTGAGTTATCCCTGAACAGACCAACAATGCCAAGTATGGGACAATGCAAAGTGAGGATATGTATAGTCAGTTCTCACAGGGAAAACTCCTCCACCTTATAAACAGTTTTATATAACCACTGTATAATATTTAGCATTTTGATTCTCATCATATTTTTTAACATTCCAAGGAGTTACTCAAATATCCTTCTTTTTTAACATTTCTTTAAACCATTTATTTGATCATGTGCTATTCATTTTCTATACCATTCTGGTCCTTGAACATTGACTGCAATATCTTCTTAAATCTCTCTGAATATGACAGTATATTTATTTTTTCTTTAGTCTGTTTCTCTTTAGCTCTCTGTATTATGTTCTCCTTAACATCAGTTTCATGCAGATTGTCTTTGTTTCTTTCTTGTACTTAGTTCCTCACCTATGTCTAGTCATTCACAAGCTCTGACATGGGTTTCCTCTGATGGTTACTAAGAAGGTCTCTTTTCATTGGAGCCATCTAGCCTCAGTGTAAAGCTTACAGGAAGTACTGAGTGGCCTTACATATGGGTGCTGTCTGGCAACAAATACATGCTTTATTGGGGATAAACAAGTTGAAAGCAACATAGGAGAACAGAACAGTGCTATAAATGATACAACTAATGAGCAAGCTCATGGTATGATTGGTCAGCTAGGCAGTGCACCAATGCATGCTATCCATACCAACCACAGTAAGAGGTGAGAAGGACCAAAGCATGCAGCCTGCTGTCAACAAAGCCAATCTTTCCTGCTTTCTCATAAAGATGCTGTGCCCTCACAGTGTGGTAGCAGTCACTGAAAGAAATGTTTTCTTTTTCGTTATAGACAGATACATTAGAGACAAGGAGTGGATCTACAGGCTTGCTATAGTGTTAGTGGAATAAATGACAGAGATGAGTTCATTCTTGTATCAGTGGGATATTCACAAAATTGTCCAAAAATATTAATTGACAACCAAATAGAAAAGAAAGCTATGTATGTATTATATAGCAGCCACTTCCTCAGATCTTTGCCCACCCCCCATAAATTATAGCAGACAACTGTTAGACAGAGATTGTACTCAACAGGAGGTTCCTCCTTCAGGTGTTCACTTGCCTAGATTGAAAACAACTCTCCACAATCAGGATTTAGCCTGACAAGCGAAATAAAAGTAATACGTTAAAAACCAAAAGAGAGGCATTCTTATAACCATCTAAAATGCAGGCTTTCAGTTGGTTTAGTCATAAACAATTACACACATCGAAATTGACTTTTTAGAAGCGTAATGTGCTTTTGCTATGGCTTATATTCAGATTTTTAAATGAACCAGTTAGTGATCAATATATCTCAAAGGAGTAAGTCCAGTCATTTGCCATAAAGGGCAAAGTCCTAAACACAGCTCTCAGTAAAAGTAAACGTTCTTCCCATCTTGTGTCTGGCCTCTCAGACTGGCTATTCACAAGTGCACACATTCAGAGAGCTTTCTGAGCATTCAGCACTGCAAAAGATAAAGACATTAAGAAAGCCTCCTGGCAGGTAAAGACGTTCTATGTGCTTTGAAAGGTGTTCTTCTGGTTCATAGTGGAAGAGAGGCATTAAGGCATCAAGGAAATGTAAAAGGGTCATCTGTAAGTGTGAGGGTTAGTGACTTAAAAAATAACAGCCAATTTGAAAGAGAATGAACAGAGAAAGAACAGGCAATTGCTGGACTCAGAATACCAAGTAAAACTGCAGACTGTGAGAAGCATTGAAAAATCAATGCAGAAAAAAAAAAAACAGGTATTAAGAAAAATCAATCACTTTGAAAAGCTTCTAAATAAATAATAACTGTAAAAGTACTATTTCTTTTTGTAAAAACAATACAGATCTTTACCTCTGTGTAATCTGGTTTCCTACAGGAAAACAAGGTCTGTGGAAAGTGGACCACTGCTGCTGCCCACACACAGCTCTTTTGAAACACTTAAGACCAACAATTCCCAGAAGAGTCCCCCATTTATTTTGACCTATTGTTGATCAATGTAAGCATCTCATGTTTCTTCAAGCAAGCCTTGAAATTTCAAATTACAATTAGTACTACACTTTAGACCATTTAAATAATGTTAGCAACATAATATAAAATTATCATTGGGACCTTGGGAGACATACCGTCATTACTTCGTTTTGGATGCCAGGCATGGTTCCTGAGGATATCACAATTCCCACATTAGAAGCTGGAGAACACAACTCTGGTTGATAGATTGAAGCTTATTTTTGTGACATTGTTTTTGTTGCATGTATTATGAAAATCCAAATTAAGTAAAATAATTTCCCTATTTTAGAGTAAAGAATCTTAGTCATTTATACTATGTAAAAGAGTATATAGTCAGTTCATAGATCCAGAGATATGACTTGGAAATCTAGAAGGTTATTCTGCCTACTATAAAAATAGGTGTGGGTGATAAAAATGGTAAATAGGATACATCATAGAGGGAAAAAGTATCTTAGTTTTCTGGGCTCATAATAAAGTTCTATGAACTGTGTGGATTATACAACAGTATTATGTCATGATTTTAGAGGTTACCTCTCTGAATTGAGGCTTAGGAGTACAGTATCATGGTGGAGCACTTGGTAGCAAGCACAAGGGCTTAAATTCTCTGCAACAACAAATGCAAATTGGTACCCAGGTGTTCTCTCTCTCTCTCTCTCTCTCTCTCTCTCTCTCTCTCTCTCTCTCTCTCTCTCTCTCTCTCTCTCTCTCTCTCTCTCTCTCTCTCCCTAATTTTGTTAGGATCAGTTCTTGCTAATATCAATGAGGGGTAGATATATCCTAGCCTCTTCAGTTGATTTATAGGATATACCGACATACACATAGGACATTGTTCCCATGTTTATCCATGTTTAAGTTGCCCTCTCTAATAATCATACCAATCATTTGGGTTTATGCTACCCTAATATGACAAACTTTCCACAATTAGCTATATTTGTGATGATTCTGTTTCTTAATGAAGTCACATGAAGTGGTAATTCTGAGGAGCAGCGTGGGAGCTAAAGGAGTAACAAAGGATTCTGGTGGGAAGATGTTGTGTGAGACTTCTCCTGGGGCAATGTAAACACGTATTGATTTACCCCAGATAGGGAACCAAAGACAGGACAAAGTAATGATTCTACCAAAGTCCAAATTGGTAAAGCAAATAATATATTGTGGTTACATATAGGAATATGAATAAGTGACTATTTAAGGATGCATGCATGATTGTAAGGCAGCTGCATTACTGCAAAGCCAACTATAACCTGGGTAAGACTCACAAAAAGAGCTACACCTTCAGAGCTCCCTGCCTGCTGAATTCCAAGAAGCTTAATGGGGTGGGAAGAGGAGGTCTCCTGCAGTCAACTCCATTGGTCAGAGAATCTTTGTTTTACTGTTTCTGTAACATTAAAAGAAGCTTTGTGGATCTTTTTAAATTTATGCTTTCCTCATAGGCTAATCAAACTTGTTTTTTCTCTACTTTTCATGAGCTTTTTACCTCTCTCCTAAAGGGAATCCTTCAATTCAGAGGAAATTGCCACATGACAGAAGATGCACCATCTAACCCAAAACACATCACCAAATGACTTTTTCAAATATAAAACTTAAATATAAAATATGAATAATATGAGTCTCTTCCTTTATATATTCTCAATCCTTCTTGGTTACAAGGAGAAAGACCTTGTGTTTTGTAAAAACAAACAAACAAAAAACATGGGGAAATATGTATCCAGATGTATCCTTGGTACTGTGTGTGTGTGTGTGTGTGTGTGTGAGTGAGTGTGCACACGCACAAGCGCTGTAGATTAAAGACAGGGTCCTATGCATATTAAACAATGACTCTACCACTGAGATACTCCCATAGGTTTTTGGAAGATAGGGTCTTATTTTAAAAAGTGTAGTGGTCTCAAATTCACTGTTCTCCCACTTCAAATTTCAAAATTCTGTAATTGTAGGCACAAGTTACTATGATGCCCAGCCCTGATAATATTTCTATAGCTTACCAAAGTAGCCATGCAGCTGGTAAAACTAGGAAGTGAAATTCTACAGTAAATATTCCTTATATATCAAATATCTACTTTCAAAATCTGCCAAAATAATATTAGTTTTTCTAATATCAGAAAGCTATGATATGATGGACATATCTGAAAGTTAATGCATGATTTGCAGAAGTATCTACTACATATCTCACTGGGATCTGGTGATATCAGTATTCTCTACTTAGTAACTCTCCTGTCCATGCCTGGATAGAGCAAGGAGGAAGGCATCTTTTAAGTGTAAGTCTTTCATGGGAAGTAACTCGCCACCAACTGACATACTCTCCTGTTTGAGAGATTGAAAACATTCAGAGCAACTTGTTTCCTTCAGCTTAGCATGAACCCTATATTTTACAGTCTTTCTGTGTTTTGTAGAAAATAGTAAGGAACAGATTTCTATAAATAAGAAACACAAACACCCCTTTTCCGGGATGTACAGATATAGCATCAAAAGTACAAGAGAAACCCTTGCAGAGAATTCCTTTGCAGAATAATCAGGCTTTATTAGGTCCCCTTCTTGGACACTTTTTCGTCGTCTTGGTGAAATAACATGGTCAAGGCAACTGTAGGGGAAACAGTTACTGAACTTAAAATTACAGAGAGTGAATCTGTGTCCATTATGTCAGGGAGCACGGCAACAGGCAGGCAGGCAGGCAGGCAGGCAGGCAGGCAGGCAGGCAGGCACAGTTCTAAAGCAGTTGCTGAGAACTTACATCCTGATCTGCATGCAGAAGACAAAAGAAAGCTATGGCATGATCTTTAGAAACCTCAAAACCCACTCCAGCACACCACCTCCAACAATGCCATACCTCCCCATACTTCTCAAACAGTCCCCAATGACTGTGATCCAAATACTCAAATATATGAGTCTATGGGAGTCCATTCTCATTTGGGCCACAATAATCCCTGTATTTGCAAAAAAGTAATGGCTCCTATCACATTCCTTCATTCTGCAAAATTCTATGGAGCACTAAAAATACACAACCGAATCAGAGAAGCAAGGAACTATGATGATGTTCCTTGGTCTTAACTATACTGTTCTCCAGCCCCAGGAGACAGAGGGAAAATCTGGCATAGGAATCCTCATTTCTGCAGCTCCGTTTTAAATTACAGGCCCAATTCAGGAAGAAAAAAAAATCCATTCTTGTCAACAGCTTGCCTCATTTTATACTTCTACTGAACAAAGTGCTGAAGGACAAAATCTGTTGCTGAGATAATCAGGATGAAAGATTCTGCGGCAGGTGCTAAATGAACGGAAGCACCACAACATTACCTACGACTCCCAGTTTTCCAGGGAGGGTTATTCTAGCTGGTTAGACAAGTAAGTACAGACAAGAGATGGGAGGTCGTGTTCTGCCAAGTTTAAAATTGCACTTCTTTGAGGTATGCAGCATAGTTCAAACCTTTCCGCACCTAAGATATCTTTCTACTTGGAAATTGCACTATTTTGTAGGTCACGAAAGGTAGGAAGGTAAAATGTGAATAGATGACCTCCATAAGATATGTTTTAGACTAATAAAACACAGCATACTAAATTTTGGGGTGGGGTTAAGATATCCCAGTTGGTAGAGTGATTGCTAACATGCCCAGTATTCCTCAAATTGATTGTGATGGTACAAACTGGCAACCCTAGCAAGGCTTCAGGTGGTAGAAGCAAGATGACCAAAAGTTCAACATTATTCTCAGCTACCTAGGGAATTTGAGGCTAACGTGGAAAATATGAGACTTCATCTCAAAGACAGTATATGAAATAAATAAGTAAATTCTGTTTAAGATGACATTTTAAAATTGTACATAATGACAGAGACTCGATTGTTCTTTCTACACATACATACAATGTAATTTCATACAAGTTCACTGAGTATATAAAATGTAGCCATTTCTTCATACTGAAAAATCCATGCTTCATTTATTATACTTTACTATGTAACAGAACACCAAAGCTTGCTTCTTTTGCCTTTTTGTCATGATCTTTTTTCCATTTTCGTGAGACAAGAAGAAATTGTCATAATAATCATTATTTCAAAGTAGCAGTTGTCATTCATATTAGAATAGCATGTAGAAGTGTTGTTATATTTTTCTCTTACATTTTCCTCAATCCAATTTTCCTATTTTTTCCCACTTAAAGTTAATCTTCACCTTTTTTTCCTATCAATTTACTGTTCCTGAATTCATTGCAAAAATAATGTTTAACTTCATGAAACAACTTCACCATTGGTGGCCTGTGATCTCTGTGATCTTTGTGACGTGTCTATAGGCATTAATGAATGTAAGATTATTTTATATGTCTTGCATGTCTGGGGGATGTTGATGGTACAGCAGATTTTTGGTTTTCTTTTCTGAATAACACTGGTGATTGAATTCCAACACAAAGGTGCTCACTGAGAAGACTCATGCACAAAAAAAACTGGAAATTGTATAGAAACAGAAAGATGTAAAAATACAAGGAACATGAAAGAAGAACAAGGCAATATGGTTCCTGATGAAGGTTAAAACATCCTTGTAAGCAGAACTACAGTTACATCAAGGGTCTCAATAGTTCATATGAAAACCTCCAGTGATCCCAAGGTTAACCCCAGAGGCAGATTAATCCAGAATATAGGGAGGAGAAACTAGCAACACAGAAGAAAATCACCAAATTGGGTAACAAAATCAACAATGGTAATAAGGTCAACAAAGTGGAAGAGACCCATCCCTAAACAGATGTGATCAAAGAATTTCTCCATGTTATATTGCAGTCAAGATGACTTAAGAGTCTGTGAAACCTTGTGCAAGGATGTTGCTTTTGTGTATGTGAGTCTGTGAGTTTGTGTTCACATATGTGTTGTTTGTAAGAAGTGCACAGGTGATTTGGAAAGGACTTTAACTACATCCATGTTTACTTTTTAAATTTTAGTGTTCTTGGTCTCTTGATAAGACACAGTTACTATAGCATCACACATCCCTTATGTTGTTCTTGTACCTGTTTTCATCAGTTAAATATTTCAAAAAATAGCATGGCTAAATGAAAATGTATATCATATTGTTATATCCATTATTAAATAATGATATCTTATTTGAACCCTCCAAAAGAGAAAAATGTGAATAAGTAATATTTGGAAGTTTAACAAACTAATGGTAAATATTTTTAAATCTTTCTTTCTTTCTTTCTTTCTTTCTTTCTTTCTTTCTTTCTTTCTTTCTTTCTTTTAAACACCAGATTTTATTCCCCTCCCAGTCCACCTTCCAACTGTTTCCCATCCCATACCTCCTCCTCAACTCCCTATCTCCACATGGATGTCCCCACCCCGACTCCACCTGACCTCTCAACTCCCTGGGGCCTCAAGTCTCTTGAGGGTTAGGTGCATCATCTCTGAATGAATACAGAACCGCCAGTCCTCTACTCTCTATGTGTTGGGGACCTCATATCAGCTTGTATATGCTGCCTGGTTGGTGGTCCAATGCCTGAGAGATCTCAGGGGTCCAGGTTAATTGAGACGGCTAGTCCTATGTGCATAGCAGCCTTGTTTGTGATAGGTGGAAGCTGGAAACAACCCAGATGTCTCAGGACAGAAGAATGGATACAGAAAATGTTGTTCATTTACACAATGGAATACTACTCAGTTCTTAAGAATGAGGACATCCTGAGTTTTGCAGGCAAATAGACGGAATTAGAAAATATCATCCTGAGTGAGGTAACTCAGACCCAAAGGACATGCTTGGTATGTACTCACTAATAAGTGAATATTAACCCCCCAAAAGTGCAGAATACCCAAGATACAGTCCACAGAACTGAAAAAGGTCAAAAAGCCGACAGCCCCAGGTGAGGATGCCTCAGTCCTACTTGGAAGAGAGAAGAAAGCAACCACAATTGAGGAGAGAGGGAGGGGTCTGTGAGGGAAAAGGGGATGGTGGAGAGAGGAGAACATGATCTGGTATTGGATAGGGGAAAAGAATTGAAACTCTGAGGGCCAGCATAAAGAATGGAAACAGGCAACCTCAGGACGTACGAGGTTGGGGGGGGGCTCCAAAATGTATCAGAGACCTGGGAGGTAAGAGACTCTCAGGACTCAAAAGGAGGAACCTTAGATGAAATGCCCTACATTGGGAATAGGGAACTTGCAGAGCCTACCTCCAGTAGAAAGACAGGGCATCAAGTGAGGGATGGTGTTGTCATCCCACAGTCAAAACTATGACCCATAATTGTTCCTGACTGAAAGAACTGCAGGGATGAAAATAGAGAGGAGCCTGAGAAAAAGAAAGTCCAGCAACAGGGTCAAAGTAGGATCCAGCTCAAGGGGAGGCCTCAAGACCTTAAATTATTACTGAGGCTATGGAGCACTCCCAAAAAGGGACCTATCATGACTGCCCTATGAAAGACCCAACAAGCAGCTGAAAGAGTCAGATAAAGATATTTTCGCCCAACCAATGGACAGAAGCTGCAGACCCCTGTGTTTGAATTAGGGGAAAGCTGGAAGAAGCTGAGGAGGAGGGTGACTCTGTAAGAGGATAAATATTTTTATAATATATATTTTAGACACATAATTTTGTATTCTAGACTATGCAAATAAAAACATAGGTAAAACCAACCATCTTACTTTCAGATAAAATATTGGCTCACAAAACTAAATATAAAATACTATTTTTTTAGTCTTTGTATCAGTTATTTATGTCCACTGAAGGACACAGAAGTTTTCCTCCCCTAATTTTGAAGCAAACAGAGGTCAAGTAACTATTCAGCTTTTACTGTTGGGAGGCCCCTGCGTGTTATTCCTCTGATAGACTAATCATTGTGAAAGATGACTCTGATGTTTTTTCATGGGAATATAGAGTATAAATTGTTAAGAATCGATTAATGTGACTTCTCTGGAAGAAAGAAGTGCTTGACAGCTACGCTACAGCTGAGACCTCAATCATGTAAAAGGAATGATGGGGAATTAGAAATATGGGTCACTGGGTCAAAGAGCCTACTGCCATGACACGACAACCAGAGTGCTATCCCTGGGATCCCTGTGGATATGTGAAAGGTTATCCTTTCAGGACTTTTGTCTCTATGCATGTCATGACTCATGACACACACACACACACACGCGTGTGTGTGTGTGTGTGTGTGTGTGTGTGTGTGTGTGTGAACACATACACTAGATGTTGAGAGAGAAAAAGAGAGAGCTTCTCTATCTTGACTCATATCCTCATCCTATCCCCCCTTCCCCAGGGTTAGCATGCCATGCTATTATGGAAGGTCCATTTCCAGGTCTTTTAAATGCCATGGATGATTTAACAAAGTAGCACTGGCAAAGTACCACACTTCTAGTAAATGTGGTATTGGCAGTAAATTACTACAACCCCTCACTTGCCAATGTGTGCCTCTGAGTGTTGTTCTAGCCTTAAAATAAGTTCAAATATGTTTGCATATTGTCACGAAATTCATTAACCTTTTCTGATTTCAATAGAGCTGTATGAAGTATGCGTACCTATTAGAAACCATGGGAACAAGGATAAATTGGATCACTTGGATATTTAGGTCTCTAGTTTCCTGTCATATTGAAAAATAAGTAGCACTGCAGGAATTCCAATATCCATGTCTTGCCACTTGATGCAGAAGGCATTTTGATCCATAATTAAATCTGTGCTCTTTCTTGCTAAGAGAATTGAAATATCCTACGGTGTTTTATAAGAAGTTTTGACATTATCTTTCCATTTAGAATCATGTTATGACAGTTTACAATTTTCCTTCTAAAAGGGCACAAAAAAACACATCACACGCTAATTGAAGACCTGCCAGTTCAAGCATTAATCAGATCTCTTTTGGCTAGACTGTAGCTTATGGTTATACTAGATGCATATGTGAAATAAGGCAGTTACTTCCAGCAATAATACAATAATGAAATATCCATTGTGCTGCCATACATATTTCTAATAATAAAAGTTGTTTTTTTTTCTCTCCTCCTCTTATCCTTTCTCCTCATTATTTTCTCCTTCTGTCACAAAAGGATCTGAGCTCTCAGATAAACTGACTGGATAGCTGTCTACATAAATATATTAACATCTAAAAACAACAGAATATTTGACCATAATGAAAAAATGAAATGTCCAATAAGTTCTGCTATCATGAAACTAAACTCAATGTCACAGCAGGCACAGAGAAGAAACAGAAATGTTACCTCATGGCCTTGGAGCCTAATTTACAGATGGAATCATTTCTACCTACTGTCACAAATGAACTAAGTCAAATCACTTTCTTTTTGCTTTGTTTTATGTTTGGTTGGTTGGTTGGCTTTGTTTTTTGAGACAGGGTTTCTCTATATAGCCGTGGCTGTCCTGGAACTCACTTTGTAGACCAGACTGGCCTCAAACTCAGAAATCCGCCTGCCTCTGCCTCCCAAGTGCTGGGATTAAAGGTGTGTGCCACCACCGCCTGACTTATTTTGTTTTGTTTGTACCTTTTCAACAAATGTTTTACCTGTGGTTACTGTGTAACAATTGCAAGGAGTGAGTTGTGAGTTAAAATGGAAACAAATCAAATTTAGCCTTTAGCCTCATGGAGTATGTATAGTTCATTGAGGGGGGAGGTGTGTTATTAAATAATTGCTTTGGATGAAAACTGTGAATTAATGCATGCATTATAAGGAAAAGAGTGTGTGGTACAGGACAAAGAGGCCTTTCTCTGTATGTGAATTTTAAGAACCTAAGTGGGTTTTTTTTTTCTAAATATATTTATTCACTTTATGTCCTGACTATGCCCTTCTCCCATCCCTCTTATCCTCCCAACCCAACACTTACAATCTCCTAGTCCTCAAAACTTCTCCCCTTCTATGAGATGGAAGCCTCCTTAGGTACCACCCAACCCTGGGACATTCAGTCCCAGTAGGCCTAAGTGCATCCTCTCCCACTGAGGAAAGTAGTCCAGTTAGGGGAAGGGGATCCAATGACAGGCAGCCAAGTCAGAGACAGCCTCTGCTTCAATTGTTGGAAGAGCTATAGGAAGACCAAGTTGCACATCTCCTATGAACATGTAGGAGGCCTAAGTCCAGCCTCTGCATGTTCGTTGGTTGGTGGTTCAGTCTCAGTGAGCCCTCATGGATCCAGGTTAGCTGACTCTGTAGGTCTTCCTGTGGTGTCCTTGACCTTTCCAGCTTGCTCAATTCTATTCCCCACTCTTACACAAGACTCACTGAATACTGCCTAATGTTTCGCTTTGGGTCTTTTTGTCTGTTACCATCTGCTGCTGGAAGAAGCCTCTCAGGAGATAGCTATGCTAGGCTACTCTAAGCAAGCATAACAAACTGTCACTAATAGTGTCAGGGACTAGCTCTCTTACACGGGTTGTGTCTCAAGTTGGGGCAGTCATTGGTTGGCCATTTCCTCAATCTCTTCTCCATCTTGATCTCTGTGCATCTTGTGGCCAGACATATTTTAGGTTGAAGGTTTTGTGGGTAAGTTGATATTGCTCAGTATGTTCATAAAGCTTTACTTGTAATAGCCAGAAACTGGAAACAACCTAGATGCCCCTCAACTGAAGAATTGATAAGGAAAACATGGAATATCTCCACAGTAGAATACTATTCAGCATTAAAAACAAAGAAGTCATGAAATTTGCAGGCAAATGGAACTAGAAAATATCATTCTGAGTGAAGTAACCGAAACCCAGAAAGGCAGATATTGTCTGTACTCATAACTGGACATTATCCATAAAGTACAGGATAACCATGTTACAACCTCCAGACCCAATGAAATTAAGTAATAATGAAGGCCCAGTGGAAGAGGCTTGAATCACACTCAGAAGGGGAAGCAAAATAGTCCCTTTTTTAGAGGAAAGGAGCTGGGAGGGAGACGGTGTGGGAGGGGGACAGGGATGGGGATCGGGTGTGGGGAAGGGGTGTGGAAGAGGGCTGGGAGTGAGAATAGCAATTAATGTTGGCATTTCTGGGCGTAGCTGGAGACCTAAGAAAGGGAAGATTCCAGGTAGTCTATGAGGAAAACCCTAGCTGAGACTCCTACACTGGGGGATATGGAGACTAAAGGGCAATATGGTTACCCCCTGTATATAGGCAAGACTTCCAGTGGAAGGAGAACCTAAGATTTTAAGTATGAAATTTTGATCAGTAGTGAGCACAGAGAAAAATGAGGCTGGATTTTTGAGTAGACCATGATGTGTGTATATACATACATATATCTCCAATTTGAAAGAGCAGAAAGGGAGGGATAAACAAACAACAAAACACTAGGACACTTTAGAAAGAAAAAACATTGATTTTTCTGTTAATTTCAGTAATGTTTCCTAGACATGGGCTTTGGAAGAAGAAGAAGAAGAAGAAGAAGAAGAAGAAGAAGAAGAAGAAGAAGAAGAAGGAGGAGGAGGAGGAGGAGGAGGAGGAGGAGGAGGAGGAGGAGGAGGAGGAGGGGGAGGGGGAGGGGGAGGGGGAGGGGGAGGGGGAGGGGGAGGGGGAGGGGGAGGGGGAGGGGGAGGGGGAGGGGAGGGGGAGGGGGAGGGGAGGGGAGGGGGAGGAGGGGAAGGGGGAAGGGGAGGAGGAGGAGGGGAAGGGGGAAGGGGAGGAGGAGGAGGGGAAGGGGGAAGGGGAGGAGGAGGAGGGAGGAGGAGGAGGAAGGAATAGGTCTTCAAGTTTGAGAAAACTTTGTTTAATAAGTTATCTGTGTCAACATGAGCAAACAAAAAAACACTGACAGGTCCACAAGAAAAGAGAATAGATGAACTGGCATCATACCAGCATCAGTGTGCAAATGTCAACAGTTCCTCTTGATTCTGAGCTCCATCGCTTGACTGTGCTGCTGTGTTGATTTTCAGATCCACTGATCTGTGTACTCTGCCCTTTGCCTTCAGTGTCTACTTCATCCTTGACCATCATCACAATATCAGCAATGTGTCAATCAGGTTTTCACTGAGTGGCTACATACAAACCTTTAAACCTCTGTAGAAATCTAACAACACACCAAAGACACAAAAGTTGTCATGAGATATCCAGGAAGCGTTTCCAGTGTCATGAGCAAGATCTATTTAGAAGCAGGGCTCTCTGAGACAAAGGCCAACTTCACCCAACTAGAGAAAGGGAGATTTGACCTCAAGAGGCATATGCAGTACCAACTTACACAGGCACTACATGCTATATACAGAACTGAGAAAACTTTAAAGAATCTCACATTTACTATCAACATTGTTAAACAAACAGTGAGGAAAAATAATAGTTTAAAAAATATCTGAGGACAAGGTAGTAGTTTATAAATAAATAAATAAATAAATAAATAAATAAATAAATAAATAAATAAATAGGCTTTGTTCTGAAGGTCTTAGAGAAAAATAAAATGTTTCATTGCTGATTCCATTTGCTTCGGGAGAATTCTGTATCAGTGTGTTCTCCTGTGGCTGTGACATCTCTATGGATGTCACATATGTGCTTCTGTCTTTGTAGGAGGAGAGACAAGCCCCAGCAGAAGTATCCCGAGCATCACTGAAGGATCTGTGGCTGTCCTCCAAATAGTCTCATTTATATTGGAGTGACATGCAGGCTGGGGTCATGTTCTTGTGGTTGATTTATCTGGGAGAAATGTTATATGGGCTTTAAAATGAGGTTTCTGTCAAGGTTCTTGGTATTTTGTTTGTGCATCTTGTACCTATGAAGGATAGGAATAACATCCCAGTATACATAAATCATTCACTGGCCAGCTCATATGACCACAGTCTATATATCCTGTTATCGGTTCCTAATAGTTAGCAATAAAGAATAACACCAAAAGTGCAGAAATTGAAGTTATTCAGTAGGCTTTGAAAGTTTCCATTTGATGTGACATTTTGGGTCCTGACTCTTCTGAAGACTGACTGTGGTCAAAGCACTGAGGCTTCAAGATAATAGGTGATGCTTCACAGAGTTCTTTAATTACTGCCACAGGGACCAGGCTCCCCCAAAACATGGTAACTGAAGTCAGAAACAGTCTAAGGGTTACTTTGTTACTATTGGGACAGTTCTTTCATGTGAAAGAGACTTAAATCCAAATAATAACATGTAGATCAGTGAGGAACGTATATCAGTTTTAGGGCAATTTCTAAATGTGAGTGAATTCTTGGGTTCCATACCTAGTAACACACATATGCACACTCATACAAACTCACACTCATGTCACTTATATAGCATGCATACACACTCATCTATATTCACACACACTCATACACACATACATACGCACTCACTCACTTGACTTAAACACACACTCTCTCATACACATTCACACTCATACTCACACACTCATATATACACTCATACACATGCATACACACACACACTCATACACATGCATACACACACACTCATATACATGCATATACACACATACTCATGCTCCACTTACAGAACTCACTCACATACTTACTCATATACACTCACACACATACACCAATACACACACATACACACACTTACATACTCACTTCACTTACACAACACACTCACATATACTTACTCATACACTCACACAGGCACTCATCCAAACACACACACACTATAACCATATGAAGAAGAACTCTATTTGAAGATATTGCAAATATTCTAAATGACCTAAAAAAAATGAATTGAGCTCCTGCCCATGTGCTTCATTTCCTGTTCTGGATGTGATCACATTCCAAAGTTGAGTAATTCAGTTTCACTAAGCTCTTCTCACTCTATTTTTGAGAACCTCTTAAATGTTTTCCTTTCCATGTTTGATGCTAGCTTGTCTTTTGAGAGGGTCTAATTTGCTTTTCAGTAAAAAAAAAAAAATCAGACAATCATGCAAGTACTATCAAAGGTCAATTAGGTGAGATGGAAAGTCTCAGTTTCTCCATGTGTTTTTTGTTTTTGTTTGGTTGGTTTTTTGTTTGTTTGTTTGTTTTTTAGAAACTAGTGCTTTATGGCAACTGATCCAAGACTCAAAGCTAGAAATTAACTGTTCATTTGAATTTTGGATATTTTGGAAAATGAAAATGGGTTTTTAAATGTTTAATTTTTTATAATTTTTTGATAATTCTTACATAATATTTTGAGCATATGGGGTTTAAAATAATCTTAATATATTTGAGAACTTTTACATTGTATTTTGAGCATATTCTCTTTTTACCCTATCTCTTCACCCATACAACTTTTTGTCATTTTTTTAAACCCATCAAGTACTATTAGTACCAACTATATAGTCTTAGTTGGGAAGCCATCACTGGAATGTGTTAAACCAACAAAGGCCAACATCCTTTAAAAAGGCCACATCTTTTTCTCCTGGCAGTGTCAGTTACCAATAGCTCCTAAGTTAGGGTTAGAACTTTATTGTAAGATTTTGTCTGTTTTGAACTTGTGCAGTTCTTGTATATGCTATTATAACCAATGTGTGTTCATAGATGCAACTATCTGAATGTGTTGTGTTTGTAAAATACTATTTCCTTGGGGTCACCCACCAAATCTTGTTCTTATACTGTTTGTATCCCCTCTTCAGAATAACTCTTGAGCCTTTTGGGAAGGGCTATGATACAGATATTCTACCTAGCTGAGAACTCCTTTTCATTTATACTCTGTATCTTGTCCAGTTGTAAATTTCTGTCAGTCATAATCTACTGCAAATGAAGCTTCTTTAATGAGGGTTGAATGATGCTGTAATCTAAGGGTATAATGAATAGTAGCTAGGAATCAGTTTACATTATGTCCCATTAGCAGATTACAAAGAGTAGGGTCTCCACTAGGGCCTATGATCAATATAGCCTCAGGTTCTTCATTTAAATATCTATGAGTCCCATCTTGTGGAGAAGATCTTAAATCTCATCAAAAATAGTTGACTACACCCATTATATTTGGGTCAACACTTCACCAGAGGGTATCTTGCCATCAAGTCATATTTTTAGTTTGCTGAGATCAAAACTGGATAAGATTGCTGATTGTTCTTTTCCACTAATGTACAGCACAATGAAAGCTAGCCACTAATAATGACACTACCATACAATACCAGCTTGATTTCTCCATATGCTATGATTCAAGTATGTGGCATCTTCAGCAATAGGGCCTTACCTTCAAATTTTGAAGAGTAATGAAGAACAGAGACAATAGTGTGGGTTTGTGGTACCTTAACAGCCAAAAACTCTAATAGGGATAACTGACTCCTGATGTTGGGTTGTTTTAATCTGTTAGACTGGTCTATGTAGTAAGAGTATTGCTGTCCAATAAAGGTGTAACTCTAATAATCCCACAATAAGTTTGTTTTATATGCTTATGTTTCAGGAAGACGTTACGATAGCAGCTGTCCCTATGACTTGTTCAGGATCTCTTTATTAGTTATCCCCTCCTATGTCCCATCCTTTACCCTGCTCTCTTATTTCTACCCATGTAATCTGTTCTGTTCCTTTTCTCCTTTATATCTGTGAAAATAAGAATATTTTCTTCATTAAATTGCTCTATATGTATGTACAGTTTAATTAGAATATATCACTTCCAATAAAGAAATAATGTTTCTTCTAAATTACATAAAAATCCTATACCCTCACAAAAGCATTTCTATGTAGATAGTGTTCTCTTTTGCTAATCAGCCAGCATTTATAATGGTTACTATAGTGGCAACCTTTACGTATTTCACAATTCTCATTGATTTGAACCTGAGTCTAGGTAGACTCTAACTGTAGATCCACCTTTGCAGCTTCCTTGTTCAGCTTTCAAATAGATAGTACTCATTAACAAGTCACAATTTTGTCTATCTACAGAGTTCAGCTAAAAATGAGGACAGCTCCCAAGTAAGATACAACAGCCATGGGGAGGTTCTCTCTCCTATGGAAAAAGAAAAACAATAGCAAAATTCAAGTTTTTCAGCAATGAATAGAAATAATTCCAGTAAGATAAAGAATTTTGTTCTTTTGCAGCTTTATTGCAGAATAAGTGAGATAACAAAAATATGTTTGGTGTATAAAATTTGATGATTTTTGGACACATGAGTTCACACCCATGAGGTCATCACTGCAATCAAGGAATGCTTGCCTATGTATTAGAAGGTACCTTCAAAGCAGAAATGTAGTAACAGGAGATGTGTGAGGTTTTTCAGTCTAAACAAAAAACTGAATAATTTCAAGAACAATGAGGTTAAGTAGAAATCGCAGGAGTATACTCAAAGGACCCTCATTTAACCTTGAAATTCTATCGTGTGTGTAAAAATAATGACAGGCTTTTGTCAGTAAATCAATGTGTCTATATAAAATGCATTGAGTTTTTGATATCTGTGTCTTGGGAAAGTTAGAGCCCACAAAATTTGTCTCAATGTACAAATACAAATATTTATGATCATTGGCAAGTTCTTTAGGTTGTAAGGGATGTTCTCCAGAGGGTCTGTATAATGTAAGGGCTCAGTAGTGTCAGCTTTCATTAGCTGGTAGAAGTGGAAAGTTGGTTCAGAAAAGTCAGAATTCAATGTCTGAGATATTCTGTGGGAACAAGAGACCATTTATGTTGTCATTTTGTAACTGACCACTAAAATCATGAATAGCATAACTTCTGTGTAGAGAAAGAGATTCTTAATTTTTGTTTGTGTTATGGCCAAGGAAACACATTCAGGTCTGATAAAATTGAAATTTATCTCCAGAATTTTGTGTTAGTTATATGCTAACACTAACAGCAACAGGAGGAAATTAGTGCCACAAGATTCTCAATCTGAAGAATAAACAAAAAGACATCAATATAACTCAAAATGGTGAAGTCTTTGGGAGACTATATGTGGCTGGCGGGTCTGATACAGTTGTACATTTTCAAGCACAGGATTCTTCTGTAAATCCTTTGTCATAATTGTCTGCATGTGTTGTTGATTTCCCTGTATGTATGCAAAGACATATGCAAAGACATATGAGGAGTAATGGAGTAAGGATATATTGCATAATGTTGAACATGGATCTGTCTCTGAGAGTAGGCAGTGGTCATGGGAAGTAACCAAGATTCAAAGCTGGAATGCCAAGGAAGCAAGAGAGTTAGGTCTTGTTTATGGGCTTTAAATCTTGTGCAATGTGGTAAGCACACCATTTTGTCTTTGTGACAGACAAAGAGTGAAACAACAAAGATGAGTACAGTGATAATAAGCACTGTGGGAACATGTACATATAATGTCTTGTCCAGCTATGACTTCTCTCTTCAGCAGGTACTGGACAGTTGTTGTAAGGACATTGCCAGATTTATTCAGAAAGCTAAAGATTTTGACCTCTTTTATGTACTGTGAATGTGAACCCTTTTTGGTTAAGAGTCTCTCAAGGTTGGTTTTAAGGTATAAGCTAGGAATTTTTCTACTCTTGGAGTTTCACAAATACTCCCTCCAAAATAATTTAGAACCACATTAAATAATATCATGCATTTATCAAGTGAATCTCCTCACAACATATTTACCATCTGCTGTTATTTCTTCCAGCCAGAACCCCTTACTCCACAGTTATAATGTTCAACCATTGTTATGTCCACAACTTTTCTAGGTAAAAATTGCAGAATACAGACACCACTGAACTTTTTCATAAAGGCAATTGCCCTAATACCACTGACCAATGTCTTTTTTTAACAAATTGGCCTCTGATTTCTGTGTAGGTGTTTCAGACTTTCACAGAAACCAGAACGCATGGTTAAGACGGGTACCAAAGAAATAAGTAGGGACAATTCCAAGGGTTGCTTTGTTGAGAAGTAGCCCCAGCATCACCTTCAACTGAGTTTCAATAGGGACCATTGGACATCTCTACAAACTCAATTATAGTGCCTATGCAGTCATTATGTACAAAAGCATCCATCCAGTTATTCCTTCTTCTTCTTACAGGGTTCCTTATTGTCCTAAACATACAGCCTTGACCTTAGCATTACAGAATTGATTTGAGTGATTTCTCCATTTCTGAAAATCTAAGAATTTTGACAATAGAATCTTGAATCTCCTATTGTAGTGACTCTGCCTTTCAACCAAAGGAGGATTGGATGCTTTGTAAACTACAACAGATGCTCCTTGGCTTTTGAAATCAGCTATTACCTACTTCTCAATGAGTCACAATAATTCAATATTCTTTACCAGGATATATATATATATATATATATATATATATATATATATATGTATATATATATATACATATATATATACATATATATATATAGTTATAGTTATAGTTATAGTTATAGTTATAGTTATATATACATATAACTATCATGAGTCAGAGTCTGCTGATTCTGCCTGTGCTCATGAGTATGAACACTTCCTTCATTTTTCATACTTATGGGTTATTATATTGTAAGATATGACTGTATATGATGAAGTGTCAGAGATGACTTCACACAATGCTCTGTTCTTCATCATTTCATTCTAGCTTGATTCTGTGCTCCAAACTTCTAGGTTTCTATCTGACTCTTGGTCCCATTTACATACATTGGCCATGTTCAAAAACTATCTTTGAACATGTGGTCTTTGATGTGCTAAAGATGTAGTGAATAAAAAACAAGAGAGAACAAGAAGAGCTGTCAGGACATACATTCAAACTTGGTACACATAGAAGAACAAAGGAAATAGGGATTATGGTGCATTGAGAAAGATGGACTGTAGAGATGTCCAAAGAATGATGCAAAGATAAAAGGCCATTCATACTATCATCCTAGCTTTTTGAGAAAATGAAGTTCTTACAATTCCCACCAAATTTGAACAGTGTCTTGGAGCATCTTGAGTATGGGGAAGATGGCTTTGACATCAAAGTTAGGATGGATCATGAAAGGGGATTATCTAAGGTCAACATTATTATTCTCCACAGAGGTTTGTTTTTGTGGCTACCTTAGTGCTTACTCTGGACAAGTATGTACCTTTGAGTCATCAAATATACTGTAGACATGTAGAACTCATAATTATTTCATCCAAATTGAAATGATCTTGTGTAAGATGGTGACATAAATGATTTTTAAAGAGAGTAAATGAGAGAACATTTATATTTTATTATATTTATAACCCTTTTAAAATAAACTTTCCAAGTTACTATCCCATGTGTGCATACAAATTTTAAAAAGTGAGAATAACAAGACTTTCCCCCCATGGAATTGCAATCTTCTTTTTGCTATGTGATGTTTTAATCTGAAACATCTAGCTGTCCCACTCTCTATATCAGAAATCATGAGCACTTTTTCAAATCATGTAAGCTGCAGTACTTTGAACTTTCTTTCTTTTGTTTACAAGTTTACTCCTCCATGTTTTCATTCATTCAGAGCCCCTGTTTGTCTTGTGAAGACTAGATGACCCTAGGCTCAGAGTGCCCATAAACCTCGGACCTTCAGCACTAAGTGCAGAGTGCTAAAAGGATGCTACTTTTCTTCTTTCCCCTTCCATAGTTTACAGAAAAGAGAGTCTTATCCATGCTGAACCATACAAGCTATAATGTATTTCTTCCTATAAAAGCATTACACAGAATAAGAAAGAAAGAAATTGAAGTAGCTTTACTCACAAAAAACATGTACATACTTAGCCATCATCATCATCATCCATCTCTCATCTCTGCATAAGAAACTTGTGTTTTCCTCAAGATAGACTTCTTTCTAAATTTCTTACTAAGTCTAGGCACAACTGCAAGGTATTACAAATCAAAACTGAAGACTTCACATCAGATTTACCTCAGGGCAAGTAAGATGGTAAATACTCCTAGAAGATACACAAAGATATTGACTACAATTAAACTTTACCTCCAATAGGGTCATGCTGAAACCCAAACAATGTAGTTACAGCATTATTTTGACATAAATTTGAGCTAACTATTTTGGCATTTTTTGAAAAGAACATTATATTTGCTAAACTTCACATTTCCAAGACTGCCGGTGCACTTACTAAAGGCTCACTTGTGAATAACCTTCTGATGTCTTTTTAATCTGAGTTTCCAACCCCTGGAGAAACCATATCTTTATCTCTATCTAATACAGTAGGTTGTAAGACAATGAGCCTAACAAGACTTAAGAAGACAGAAGTCATATTTGAATACAACCCATGGCTTATTTTTTTACATGAGCTGTTGTTCTCTGTAAACCTCAGGCTCTTACAATGTAGATGCAAATGTGGTAGCTGATCCCATCACACACAAATGTTTCCTGTCTGTTTGACAGCAACCAGTGATGGATTGGTTCCTCCTAAGGCAGATCATGAGTAGAATACAATCACAGTGGCTGCAGGAAGAAGATCTTAACTTCATTCTACAAGGAAGTGGTAAGTATTTGAGGTTATGGAGATACTAATTAGCATAACTTGATCACTTTATTACGTATTAAAGCATTACATGATATTCTACATATATCCACAATTATTATTTGACAGTTAAGTCTAAAATGAACATTTTCAAAAAAAATAGCTAGGTGACAGTTCAGAAATGTGACAATAGTGATACAAATAAAATGCAGGAAATTACTAATCAGCAAAAGAATAGACCAATTAACATGAAGTAGGTGATTTCAAGGAGTTTTAAACATATTTTCATTAAAACATAATTATATCACTCATCCCTCCCTCCCAACCTCCAGGCCTTTCTAGATATAATCCTATAAACCCTCCTACAACCCTCACTCTCAAGTTGACAGCCTCTTTTACTTTTATTATTGCTGTTACATATGCGTGTGCCAAACATATATAAATACAAGTATTTTCACTCTTGCGGTAGGTAACTGCAATTTTCAGAAGAACTGTTTTTAAAGCCATGGAAGTCACTGAGCAAATACATGATACAATGTTTTTCTCTAGTCCGTTATCCCTCTCATGATTCCTTAAATGTCTGCTTATACAACTAGGTTAATTTGTCTACTCATTCATCCATGCATTGATGCATTCACACTTTTACTCTGTTGGTGTACAACTCATGCAAGCATTCCTCAGTAAATTCCACTTCATTTACTGTAAAGGCGGTGGTTTCTGTGATGCTTCTGATAAGGGAATATGAGCAAATGATGAAAAAAAATTGAAACAATGAGATAGGCACTATTATGCTTTGTTTTCTATGGCTCCATTGAAAATGTAAGCCTGTGCTATGATTTCAGGTATGACATTTTGGCTTTATGGAATAACAACTGGTTTGAAAGGTTTTGCTGGATGAGCTGTGTACAAATAACCAAAAAAAAATTTGATGTCTGGGAACAGTGTTCACACATGAACATTTAATGTCTAATTCTGTTTTGTGAGCATTGAAACACTCCATTTCATTTTATATGGTCAAGGTCAAAAGAATAAATCCAAACCATACGAAAGAAAAATATTTCTGAAATCTATATGCACCAAGAAACTCTAAAAGTCCCTGGAGTACAAAGAATACTTTCTAGTTGGGCTTTGTATTTCTTGTTCCTGGCTGTTCAGACACATACCCTAGCAATTCAATATCATCACAGGCTACTCATCTCCCCATTTCAACCTTTCAAATAGTTTGTACCAGGAAATCACAAGGACCCTGATCATCACTCTCAAAAGAGGGAATCATTCTGCTATCACATCAAAAGCATTTGAATAGTGCTGCTAGTTACGGAGAAGGTGGACGCTAAAATGTTGAAACTGCTGCATTATTATTTTGAAGTGAGATAGCAGTTCCATCAGCTCAATTGGCAAAGAATTGTACATGCCCAGAAAACCAAAGGCTCAGCCTTGCACAATGTTTTGCATCTCTTACACTTGATTAATGTTTATTTTCCATGTGCTAATTTACATATGCCCCTGTTATTCATTAAGAAACAATAGAAGAGCAGTCTGAAGCTACTTTAACATCTGTGAATTCCTACAGGCTACCACTAAAAATAGGGATCCCTTTGATTAAGTGACTTCCTTAAACAACAGGTATGAAGGTATGAAGTTCAACTTCTGTACTGAGACTGTATTTTCATAAGAAACTCTGTTTTAATTTTAGTGATTATATGCAATGGGACACAACTGTAGTGGCTAGCAGATGTACAGGTTTAGTTTTGTGACAATGGAAGTACAAAATGTTTCTCAACTTCAACATCAGTGGGACTTTAAAATCTGCATAGTACCACACATGCAGCATACCCTTTCTTAGTTAAATAGTTTGATCATATATCATGAAGAATTCCCATGGACCACAGGATCCTCTGGGCCTTGTGTACTTTGTATGCATAACACTTCTCATTTTTCTTCTCTGAGTATTTCTCTCAGGAGAGGCTGGTTGGTCCATATTCTACTAAATGGTTAATAATTTCTATTCACAAGCTTCTAGAGTAAATGTTCAAGAGTGGTTGGTGAAGGACTGCTCTTTCTGAAAGAATGACTGGCTTGACAAAACATGCAAATGTACTGATTTCCCTCCAGTTGCTCTATATTGAGCCTCACAGTGTTTGCTTCTTCAGTGATGTGTCCTTTTAAGCCACCCACACAATTGTAATATATAGTAATATTCTTTCATCTTTTAAAACTTTATTTTAAATTAAAATAAAATGCCATTATATTCTTTCTTCTTTTTTATCTTGGTGAAGTCTTATCCATCTTTTTTCTCTTGCTATCTGTGCACTTGTTGCCATGGTCTTATTCCCTTTGAACTTATTCCCTTTACCTTACATATTTACATTTATAATTCACTTAGGGATATTTTCTTACATATCACATAAAAGTTTCAAGCATTTTCTTTCTTATGTTTCCTTTTTCAATTGTGCTAATACTAGTTTCCTTTTTCAATTGGTCATATGTGGTAAATAATTAATTGAATTTTTCATATTAATCATACCTTCTGCAGCCATATTGAAGTCATTGTTATTAGGAGGTTTTAAGTAGATTCTTTAAAATTACCTATTAGCAAAAGTATGGCTAGTTTGAATAGAGGTCTGTAGTAGTTTTTCTTTAAATCTTGTTCTATGCTATTTTTTTATGTTTATAATTGAAATAGAACTACTTCCCTTTCTCCACTCCTGTTCTTTTCTCCAGACCCTCCTAGATGCTCTCCGTTGAGACACTCCCATACCTGCCCCATTCAAGTCCATAGCTATAATCTGCTGAGTTTTGTTGGTTGTGTGTGTGTGTGTGTGTGTGTGTATATATATATATATATATATATATATATATATATATATATATGGACTGCCCTGTGTAGAACCTCTACATTAATGGCAAAAAAGTGCCAAGAACTGTGATTTTTCTGTTTTATTGACACTTGGACAAAATTTATCTCTCAGAATAAATAGGTGACCTTCAGAACATTCTTTAAAGAAAAATATGTGCCATTTATAAGTTAATGAAACTTTATTTCAAAAATTCAATGAAGTGATTCCTGGTGATAGTTTGCTGTACTATTATATTTTTGCCCTGTCACCAGAGAGACTTCCTCTGGCAGAAGATGGGAGTAGGCACAGAGACCCGCAGTCAGTCAAGTCTCTGCATTAATATTTTCTAAGTCTATAATATTTTCCAAGGGAAATATTGATTTAGAATTGTTTCACAAAACATAACTTAATTGATGATGATGTGTCTATCAAAGGGTCTACAACAACGCTTCTTGCCTTACTAATCCTTCAAGCAACAAACCCAGATCTGCCTTTGTGTTGGTGGTGGTTTGATTATGTTTGGCCCATGGGAAATAGAACTAATTAGAAGGTGTGGCATTGTTGGAGGACTTCACTGTGAGAGTAGGATTTGAGGTCCTATGCTCAAGCTTCACCCAGTATAGAAGAGAGTCCCCTCGTGGCTGCCAGTGGAAGTCATTCTCCTTCAGGCTACCTTTAGATCTCCAGTATCATGTTTGCCTGGGCCCTGCCTTGATGATAATGAACTGAACCTCTGAACCTATAGGCCAGCCCAAATCAAATGTTGTCCTTTACAACAGTTGCCTTGGCCATGGTGTCTATTCACAGAAATGGAAACCCTAATTAAGACAGTGATGAATACCACCTCAGAAACACATTAACCACTTTGCAATGTAAGAATTAATACTTTCACCTTAGATGTAGCCCTGCTGTAGTGTGTAGGACTTTCCCCCTATATTCCTTTGTGAGCAATTCTTTCAAAACAATGAGAGCCCAAATATTGTAACGAAAGTGATTATGCCCCAATCTCAAGGCTAAAAAGAAATCCACAATCCAGAGTCATCTAAGTAGTTAATTATCAGTGCAAAATGATATAAACTTGAAAAAAAAATGAGGCTGTATTAAAGGATGTTAGAGATAGGGCATGTCATCATCAATAGGGATCCTTCAAGGAAATCTATCTGTTACTGAATTCTGACAAGACATTTCTGTTTCTCATGAAGGTCCTAATTTAAATGTCATATCTCACAGTGATCTTACCATAAGACACTCCTGTCGCCCTCCCTGTCCGTGTCACTCACTAATGCCTCAACTTTTCCTCCTTGCATCAATTGCCACCTGAGGTTACATTATACATATATTTTCTGTTTGTTCTAATCTTCTGGAAGACTTGGTTCATTATGTCCATCTCTACATCTGAAGTTGTGGATTAGTGGCAGTTGCAAGTACTCATTCAATAACAAAAAGATCCTTCTGAGCTTAAGATAGAGTTATGACCTGATACACTCATGGTAAGTGGAAAACATCCTAAGTGTAAAATGCATAATACACCTAGCCCACCTATCAGCACAGCTCAGTGGTACACTGTCCTAAGAAGCATCAGCTGTTCTGATGACCTGGAAGCTGACTGTTCTGCAGTCCACCATCAGGACAATTGTAGCATATTGATAGCCAAAAGAAGATTAAAATTCAAAATCCACTACATAATTTCTACTATATATTCCTGCTGTACCATAATTAAGTTGAGAAAGCAAATTATCATGACATGGGGATTGTTTATAGAACACATAAATAAATATGAACCATTATTTCCAGCTATACAATTAGAAAAATCAAAAAAAAAAAAAAAAAAAGAAAGAAAAATTGGATGAAAAGGTCTACCCTAGGACATATACACCAACCAAATATTGATGCAAGGATTATACCAGGTAACCAAACGAGTAAATAAAACAAAACCTGGAAGCTCCTAAAACATACATAAATACACTAATTCACATTTTCATACAAAATAGAAAATGGAAACCCACTTTTGAAAACTACCATTTTATATAACACCATTATTGTAGAAAGTATATTTCAGATATGCTAGGCACAAAAATTTAGCACCCACGAACTTGGAATTTTTACCTTAATGTATGCATCTCAGTCTGCTTTATCATCTGATTATTGTACTGGTTTTAAGCTTCCAGAAGAAAAAGCTGTGCATCTGGGAACAGGGCCTACCTTGGCCAGGGAACAAGCTATAAGATCCCACCTGTTTCTCTCTGCTCTGAGAAGGAAAGCGTGTGATTCAGTCTCTACACATTCTACAGCTTTCTCACCTAAAATCCTGAGTACTGGTAAGTAGTAATCCTGTCACCATCATGCATAGCCTCTCAGTGTATCATGGTCATGTCATCCAGACTTCCTGAGCCAGAGACATGAGAGCAATAGTTAGGATACACCCACTGCTACTGTATCATCTCCTTTCCTTATTTCTTGCCTTCTTGTAGATTGTTGGGATATATATGAATAGAAACCTTGTCCTCTTCTGTTTACTGTGTCCTACCAAAGGTAGACTTGCCTCTAACTATATTTTCATTTGACAATTTGCCTTCCTGCTTTCTGTCTTCCTTCTTTCCTTCCGTCCTTACTTACTTACTTACTTACTTCTTTTCTTTCTTCCTTTTTGCCTGACTTGTCTGCCTTCCTGCCTTGTGGGCCTACCTGCTCTCCTGCCTTCCTGACTTCCTTCCTACTTTCCTGACTTCCTGTCTTCCTTCCTGCCTTAGGCCAGAAGTTGGGAATTGCACCGATATATTACCATATTCAACTTGGTTTACATTGTTCAAAATTACATAAAATTTCAGTATTATTTAGCCAATAATTATTAGTTTCAATTACAAATTTATTTATTTATTATTTAAATTTATTATTTATTATATCATGAAATTGTTATCTTCATATAGCATTTTAAAAATATCTTTATAAGTTGTTTCTTAATACTACTTGTATAAGGGATTTTCTTTTAACCCAATTTATTTCTTCAAATAAACACACAGTTTACGTGGGACTGTATCAATGGACTCCCTGATCGTTGCCAACCTAATTTCTCTTCATCAGTCAGTTAGGCTACCTTTTCCAAGGGTCATATCTTGTCTGGATTTCTCTCTCTTCCAAAAATGCTATCTTCTCTAATATGTTCACTTTTACAGCCTAATTTTATTATCTGCTATTAAGTATAAACTACCTTCTAATACCTGAGAAATAATCACTTTTACAAGAGTGTCCTTCATATGAGACCAGTTGCAAACCTCACCACCAGCAGTCTCATGCTTCATGATTCCCTGATATTTGATGTTTAAAGTCATGAGGAGCCAACAATAGATTCTTTCAGACCCATGCCTGATCATTAACAGAATGAAGCACTTAAATCCTTACCTGGTACAAACTGCTGTTAGAACAACAATTCCTCACTTCTCAAAGGAAATTCCTGAGTAAATGAGTCACAAGCTAATTCTTTTTGATGAAAGAGATAAAGGCAATGAAATTCATATAATCTTATATGTAATGGTTATGTATATATATATATATATATATATATATACACACACACACACACATACTCACTTATAATCAAGTGGAAGAAGTATTCTCTTGGAATAACCTGTTTCCTCTGTTAAATTAAAAATATATGTTTGTACAAGCATTCCATAAATTATATGATAGTATAGGAATAGCAGAATAATTTGTGAAAAGACTCTAATTATACTGCAGAGTTACATGGAATTTTTACAGCTAAAATGAGTTACTTCTCTTTGTAATGTTACAGAGACAAAAATGGCTACTTGTTTTACAATATCCATAGATGTTCATTGCTATCTAAGAATTGAATGTCAGACCTGCCTACTGTACAAGCATACATCTTTGTTTCTAAATCTCTGTCTTAGCATAGAGACAAGCATTATTAATGAAATAACGTATCTCATCTGATCACAGGATGCAGGTGAAGTAAAGGTGAGCATGTGGCAATGATTCCTGACAATTAGACAAATAATTAACAGCTGCCTACTAACAAATAATAATTATCCTGAGCAGTGTAATGATTATCAGTCATTCTAATGAGAGGGGTTTTTTTGTTTATTTTGGGTTTTTTGTTGATCTTTATCGACCCATGAGCAAGTACACAAAGGCACAGGATAAAAAAAAAAAAAAAAAAAAAAAAACACTTGACAAAATTTTCTCCCAGCTGCCCATCACTGCATTTCTATTGTCACACCTTGTTGGTACTCTAGGGAAGAGCTCACAGCAGCTCTGTGAGGTTTCTAAATAATACATCAAAACTCGGCTCATCATTTACCTTCATCATTATTTTTCTATGTCACTAGTTGATGTCCTGTGTTCCTGCTCATTTTGAATTTCTGTATTTATCCTAGGTTGCAAGGTTGGGGGAGGAAATAAAGAGCATTATGAAAGAGAGATAGTGTCATGCAGAAGGCATCATGTGGGATCAATAGACAAACAAAGATGTACAGTGGAAATTGCAGGCAGAATGAAAGATGCTCATTACTTCTGACACAGAAATGCATGTCTTTCTTCCCTACTCACAAGTCTGCAGGGACCCAGAGATCATCAGTTGAGTGTGACATTCTGTTCTGTCGTAGCTATATACAAAAGACTATGACATAGAAACTGCATAGGGAATGGCACCTGATAGACGGAAATGAAACATCCTACAGAATTAACCACTGAAAAACAAATTCTCATCAGAGGTGGCTTTGAATGCAATATGCTCCAGCCCATGCATCAGCCAGTATTTCCAAGTAGCTGTTTTTTGTTAAGTAGTCTATGAATTATTTACAGAGAAAAAAAAAACAAAAAACAAAAAACAAAAACAAAAAAAATCATGATCTTCAGAACAAAGGTCTTGATAAATCTATGAAATCATCTTCTAACACACAGTATTCTCTTAAGAATAGTGACACTGTCAGGAAATTGAGAATCTAATGAAATTTTTATTCATTTTAACATAATGAACATTTTTGAGTAATTGTGTCCCCATCCGGAATTTCAAACTATAATGAAAAAAAAAAGGATTTATTTTTCCAAAATAAAAGTTTTACTTGGGTGATACTTAATGCCAACACTGTTCTCTACTAAATGAACTTAAGTAATATATTTATCAATATTAATTTTAATAAGACTGCACAAGAAAAGCTGTCACTCTCTAGCAGAAGTCAGTTTTGTCATATTTAAATCAAATCATTGCCCTAGAAAGTTTTGAAGAAAGTTAGAAGACTTTTTATAGGTTGAGTAAGACCTATTTGGGGACTCTTATCCTCACATTCTCAGAGTTGTTTGGTGTTCCAGCTGCCCTGTGTCTCCCAGAATGGAAACAAATAGGCTCTGATTATCTAAAACTAGTGTATCTTTCCCACACCCAGCCAAATAATATATTTTAAAAACATTTCTCTGCTTGTATTCTATGTGTATGGGTGTTTTGCCTGCATATATGCTTGTGCAGCACATGTAGGCCTGAAGGTCATCTGTCTCTCAGAATTGGAGTTACAGATGGTTGTAAGCCACCATGGGGGTGCTGGGAATTGAACCTGTGTCCTCTGGATAAGCAATCAGTGCTCTTAACTGTTAAGACATCTATCCAGCTCTACTCCCCCCAGCCAAAGAGTTTTGATCCTTCACTTATTTATATTTTAATTGAGACTCTAAGCAGGCAATTGATCAAGTGACATAATTTAACACATGTTTCTCACACCAGAATTGTTTATTAAGCTCTGTTTAAAACATTCTAGGATGTTTCTATCCCATATTTTCATACTCTCCTACGTGCCTCCTGCAAACTAGTTTCAAAAGTCTACAAACATATGATTTGTTTTTTTATGAGAATAACCCTCACTCCTTGTACCAATATCCCATTTTAGTTACTTTTATGATTGATGTAACCAACCTCGGCAAGAAATAAATTAATGGATGACAGATTTCTTTTTGTTCTGTGGTTTGAGGTATAGTCCACCATAGCAGGGAAGTTGTTCACAAGTGTGGCAGCAGGAATCAGCAAGTGCTTGCTTATATTGGTCAAATCAAAAGGCAGAGAATGGATCAGATGTAAGGCCAGGCTATAAGACTCAAAACTCACTTCTCAGTCACCCAACTCTCCCAGCTGTGGTTCATGTCCCAAAGGTTCAACATTCTCTGAAATAAGTATGGCCAATAAATAATAAATAACTAATAAATCTTGAAACATATCAACCTGTGGGGAATTTTCACAACCATGGCAACAGAAACACAGATGCTTAAGCATTTTTGTTATGGCTTCTCTTTCAAACACTATTCAAAAGAAATGAACACCAACCCCCAAAACATATGATTATATGAAGAACTAATAAATACAATAATGAAACTGAAAGACCAATTCTGAAATGTAAATGTCTGTAGACATTTCAAAGGGGAAAATATTTTTAGATATGGAAATATAAAGTCAGTATGTGACTATGTAGATTTTATTATCTATATCCCTCTACATGTTTATCCAAGGCAGACACACCAACTCATTTTATGTTCATTTTCACAATAAGAATTTTAAACATAGCCAGAGACAAATACTGAAAAATCTGGTCTTTCTAGGAAGAGTGGTTGGTGCCCCTTCACATACAGAAGGCTCAGATGAACACGGAGTTCTCAGTGGTGTTGGATCATCTTTCAATGTGAATAGTTATTAGGAAGAGAGAATACGAGGTAGTGAGACCTCTCAAGCTTCTAGGATCCTGGATTTTCTTTAATTGCCTTTTTTTTTAATTTCACAGTAAACTCCAGTCTCCAATAACAGTGAAATAAAAAGTGAAATCAAATGTTCGGTCTAGCCTCTACTCTGAGACAGAACATGTATATATCACCCATATGCTGCTTCAATTTTTCTATCATATCTACATCTCCTTCATCAGAAAAATAGTTTCACAGCAAGATGATGAGGAAACCTTAAATGCCACCTTCTACATCAATTCTACCAAATTATGATGTGGCTCTATTACATTAGTAAGAGGTTACCAGATAAGAAGATAGCATCCACTGAGAAGGTCATTGACTCTTCTCACATTTCCCTACAAAGGCACACATGACCTGTCCTCAGGGTCAGTAATAATCATGATACAGATAAAGAGGATGCAGATGACCACCATCATTTTGATTTTACTTTTTTATGGAAAGAAAGCGGCAAAGCAGAGTAAGCCTACTTAGGAATGGCCACTTTATTTTAGTTCATTTTACATCCTGACTCCAGACTCCTCTCTCCTCTCTTTCCAGTCCCACCCTCACAAATCCCTCCCCCACTACACCTCCCTTTTCCTCAAAGAAGGGGAGCACCCCTTGGATACCACCCCACCCTGGAACATCTCTCCCACTGAAGCCCAGTACATCCTCTCCCACCGAAGCCCACCCAGGCAGTCTAGGTAGGTGGTAGGAGATCCAATAGCAGGCAACAGAGACCGAGACAGCCCCTGTTCTGCTTCTTAGGGCACCCAGGTGAAAAGCAAGCTGCACATTCGCTACAAATGTGTAAGGGGTCTATGTAGGTCCAGCTCCTGCATAATCCCTGGTTGGTGGACCAGGCTCTGTGAGTCCTCACAGTCCCAGGTTAGTTTGTCATGTAGGTCTTCTTGTGGAGTCCTTGCCTCAACCACTTGCTCACTTCTTTTTTTTTTTTTAATTGGGTATTTTCTTCATTTACATTTCAAATGCTATCCCAAAAGTCCCCCATACCCCCCCCAGTCCCCTACTCGCCCACTCCCACTTCTTGGCCCTGGCGTTCCCCCGTACTGAGGCATATAAAGTTTGCAAGACCAAGGGGCCTTTCTTCCCAATGATGGCCGACTAGGCCATCTTCTGCTACACATGCAGCTAGAGAGATGAGCTCCAGGGGTACTGGTTAGTTCATATTGTTGTTCCACCTATAGGGTTGCAGACCCCTTCAGCTCCTTGGGTACTTTCTCTAGCTCCTTCATTGGGGGCCCTGTGTTCCATCCAATAGCTGACTGTGAGCATCCACTTCTGTGTTTGCCAGGCACTGGCATAGCCTCACAAAAGACAGCTATATTAGGGTCTTTTCAGCAAAATCTTGCTGGCATATGCAGTGGTGTCAGCACTTTGCCCCTTTTTAGAATTGGGAACAAAACACCCAATGGAAGGAGTTACAGAGACAAAGTTTGGAGCTGAGATGAAAGGATGGACTATCTAGAGACTGCCACACCCGGGGATCCATCCCATAATCAGCCTCCAAACCCTGACACTTGCTCACTTCTATCCCAACTCTTCCACAAGATGCCCGGGCTCTGTGTGATGTTTGGCACTGGGTCTTTTGCATCTGCTTCCATCCACTGCTGGATGAAGCCCCTCAAAAGTTATGCTACATTCTTGTCTTCAAGAATAGCAGAGTGTCATTAACAGTATCAGGGGATGTTTCTCTCACGTGGGATGGGTCTCAAGATGGGTCAGTCATTAGTTGGCTATTTCCTCAGTCTCTGCTCCATCTTTATCCCTGCACATCTTATAGGCAAGACAGATTTTGAGTTGAAGGCTTTGTGGGTGGATTTATATGCCCCTTTCTCCTTCGGAAGTCCTTCCTGGCTACAGGAGGTGGCCACATCAGTCTCTATATAACCCCTCTAGTAGAAATCTCACCTAGGATCACCCCCATAGACTCCCTGTATTCTCTTCTATCCCAAGCCTCGAGCTACCCAGTTCCTTCTCTCCATCACCTCCCATCACTATTAATTTTTCCTTCTGAGTGAGATTCACATATGCACCCTTAGGACTTTCTTATTATCCACTTTGTTTAGGTTTGTGGATTGTAGCATGGTTGTCTTGCCCTTTATGGCTAATGTCCACTTGTAAGTGAGTATATACTATGTGTGTCTTTCTGGTTCTGGGTTACCTCACTCAGGATAATATTCTTGAGTTCCATGCATTTTCATGCAAAATTCATGATGCCTTTGTTTTTAATCGCTGAATAGTATTTCATTGTGTATATGTAACACATTCTCTTTATCTATTCTTCAGCTGAGGGACATCTAGGTCAAATCCAGTTTCTGGCTACCACAAATAAAGCTGCTATGAACATAGTTGAGCAAGTATCCCCTATTTCTGTGCTATAGTGGAGTATCTTTTGGATATATGGCCAGTAGTATAGCTGGTTCTTCAGGGAGAACTATTCTCAGTTTTCTGAGAAAGTGTCAAATTGATTTCCAAAATGGTTGTACAAGTTTGCACTTTTATCAGCAATGCAGTAGAATAAATTAGACACCAACAATCCAAACCCAATTAAAAATGGGGTACAGAGCTAAACAGTGAATTCTTTTTTTTTTTTTTTTTTTTTTTTGGTTTTTCGAGACAGGGTTTCTCTGTATAGCCCTGGCTGTCCTGGAACTCACTTTGTAGACCATGCTGGCCTCGAACTCAGAAATCCACCTGCCTCTGCCTCCCGAGTGCTGGGATTAAAGGGTGCGCCCAGACCCCCAGAACCATGTGACAATAAGGTTTGTCAATTATAAAACGCTTAGTCACCAGCTTTTTTTTGTTTGTTTTTTTCAAAAGTACGCAGTGAGTAGCACCAGAAGACACTTGTATGTCTACCATAGATCTGTGTGGTATATGTGTATTATTAGTTATAAATAGGAACTTTTATGTATTTTACCTTTTGTGCTTTCTTCAAACACTTATCCAAGATAAGGGATAAATATTAAACTATCACCTTTATCAATATTTTAGAACCAACAATTAAAATTCTTAATTCACATGAATTACTATTCCAAAAGTAAGGTGTTTATAAACCCAGTTGATATGAAAAAAAAAAAACTGTTGAGAAAATAAAAACTGAAAATATGTAATATAGGTAAATATTTCAATTACTAACAAAAATTGTTGTCTAACAATGTCATATTTTTAAGACAGGGCCAAGTATCCTGTTGCTACACATCATACTTACTGGGTAATTATAAAACTCACTATTTGTCAAAACATATCTCGTCATACTAAAAAAGAAAACGTAGATTTTTTTTTCTGAATAATATAAATACAAGAACCCAAGTGAACTATTTATAGGAGGGTATAAATTTTAAAAGCAGATAGTATTTTGTGAAAGATACAGTGTTGGGTACAAGTGAGAGATGGTCTTACATTTGTTTAGTGGTGTTATTAGACACTGCAAAGTCCTAACTTTGAAAACTATTGTGTTTTTTTATTTTCTGATGTGTGTGTGTGTGTATACATACACATGCTTAATACTTTGTGTATACTTTCCAATTTTAATTTCTAAGAGAACATATGTTTGGTCATGCTATCATTTAACTGAGTAGTTCAGGAACAAACCAGACACAGCTTAGGACCTTCTCACATCACTGTTCACCCAACTATTGATTGTATATATCCTTTTTGTAACCTATACCTGCTTTTAACTTTTCCTTTATCCCTTGACACTTTTAAGCTCTTTTACACTTGATGAATTCATTAACTGGGGCAATGGGGTTTGGTTTTGTCCATGTCTTGAAGGCACAGTCTATAGAAGAAGCCCAAGCAAAGACGAGTGGATTTCACCTGTGGCAGCAGGATGATAAGGCTGCCTGCTCACATATAAATGGATCAGAAAGAAGAGACAGGTCAGAAAGTGGGGCCAGCCTGTAGGGCAAGGCTCATTTCCCAATCACCTACTTCCAAGGAAGGCCAACTTCTAACAGTTCTAAAACCTCATAAGTGGATATTAGCCCAAAACTTAGGATACCCAAGATATAAGATACAATTTGCTAAACGCATGAAACTCAAGAAGAATGAAGACCAAAGTGTGGACACTGTGCCCCTTCTTAGAATTGGGAACAAAACACCCATGGAAGGAGTTACAGAGACAAAGTTTGGAGCTGTGATGAAAGTATGGACCATCTAGAGACTGCCATATCCAGGGATCCATCCCATAATCAGCTTCCAAACGCTAACACCATTGCATACACTAGCAAGATTTTGCTGAAAGGACCCAAATATAGCTGTCTCTTGTGAGACTATGCCGGGGCCTAGCAAACACAGAAGTGGATGCTCACAGTCAGCTATTGGATGGATCACAGGGCTCCCAATGGAGAAGCTAGAGAAAGTACCCAAGGAGCTAAAGGGATCTGCAACCCTATAGTTGGAACAACATAATGAACTAACCAGTACCCCAGAGCTCTTGTCTCTAGCTGCATATGTATTGAAAGATGTCCTAGTCAGTCATCACTGGAAAGAGAGGCCCATTGGACTTGCAAACTTTATATGCCCCAATACAGGGGAATGCCAGGGCCAAAAGAATGGGAATGGGTGGGTAGGGAAGTGGGGGGGGGTATGGGGGACTTTTGGGATAGCATTGGAAATGTAATTGAGGAAAATACGTAACAAAAAAAAAATCACCATCAGCTGGAGGAAAACTATTTTATACCCCTCCTCCTAAAACTCAGCATTATAAGCTCAGAAGATAGAACCTAAAAGTTATAAGATCCAGAAGCCAAGTATGGCTTCAAAGAACCAATTTCTTCTGCATACAGCAGGAGAGATGAATAAACTGTAACATTTACATTGGCATAGATGTTCTGGCTAACTTGGGACCAGGGATAGAAGTTTCCCTCGCTTTTCCTTTGAAGACTTAAACAAAATGAGCCTGATCTTCTGTTTGACTCTGGAAAACCTACTTTAATCAGAGGCCCATTCCACAGCAAATTATAAGACAACCTTATTTTTAGAGAAGAAAATAGCCAGTATAAATTCCTATGCATAATAAATTCATACTACCATTAAACATATTCATATTACTACTATTTCTGTAAGTTTAACCATGTAGGGTAGACCCTTACTCTCTACAAAAGTTTTCCTCAATCTTTTTTTTTTTTAAAGCAACAATTCTGTAGTAATGTGTAATAGTCTTCATGCCACTGCTACTTTGAAGAGTCAACCATGGTAACAGTCACACATTTGTTAATTCATGCATGTATTAGATACTAAGATACTAAGCTCCTATTATGTGCTTACATCATTAAAAAGCATTGATCTCCCAGTGAAAACCAAATCCTGGCCACTAGTGCTGCTATAGGGGGTAAGATTTTACTTATTGATGAATTAGACACTGAGATAAGGAATGAAGATGGGGATTTCTTGAAGAATTTCAAGTAAGACAGTGATATGATTTGCCCATAACAGGAGTACTCTTGCTATAAACCAAGATTAGATTGTGATATCTGAGAGAATAAAATGTTAAACTCAGAGCAGAACCTAAGAGGCATGTTGATTGGACATCGGCTTATGAGAGTATAGTGACTGTGGGGTGCTCATGAGTAGTGTAAAATTCAGAACTTAGGACAATGTACAACCAGTAATGTCTGTTGATAAAACTTGCAATGCACTGGAGGAGCAAAGAAAGGTCAATGCATTGAGGACAGATGATGAGATATTCAATGACACTTCTTAGTTACAGAAAAGGAAAGCAAGGACGCCAGGCAACAAAGTATTGAGGACCAATAAGAAGCAGAACAGTGATCAAATTGCAGCCAGAGACTCAGAAGAAATGTTGAAAGAATTGTTTCTGCAGAAGCCAATCAGTAAATTTAACAAGGTTCTTAGGAGCTAAATACTTGTAGTCAAAATTCACAGTCACGTATCAATGCCAAAGCAATTCTTCAATTTTTCTGAGATTAGAGTTTAAGCATAATGTTTTAAAAAGAACTATAGTCTTCGCTTCCTAGAATAGGTCCACGTGTTGACTAAAAAGCTGAACACATATGCTTTAAATCTGTGGTAATGCTACTCGACTCAGCAAAAGCCCTGAGACTTCTTCCAGCTAAAGATCTGTTTCACCTTGGTTATAAAAAATATTAACCTGTAATGAAGACATTTATCGTAAAATATTTTAAAAATTGAGTATGAATCAAACAAGCCCTCACATACCTAGCAGTAAGACCATTCTCCAAAAAGTTATTTGTCATTTATCTTTCAAATAAATCCAGGGTACTAAAGAAAAAGACAGGAATGAGTCTTTAAACTTGTGTACCACATTGTCTTGCGGTTAAGAGTTGTGAATCCTCCCCCCAATAAATAAATAAATAAATAAATAAATAAATAAATAAATAAGTTCTGGACCCATGATGGAAACATAGTTTATTTCTCTCCTGAATTGCACCGACTGTTGTGAACCCTCCCCCCAATAAATAAATAAATAAATAAATAAATAAATAAATAAGTAAGTAAGTTCTGGACCCATGATGGAAACATAGTTTATTTCTCTCCTGAATTGCACCGACTGCAGTGAGTCACAGTTTCTTTAGATCCTGCTTTCGCTGACTCTTCCCTTAGTATCAGCTAAGTATACAACTACTCAGGAAATATTCATGGTAAGTGTGGACCCTGATTTCATTCCCAGCATTCCACAGGAACCAGTCCCACTGCAAAGCTGGGACCTTGCTGGTGTTCTGCCTGACATTTCTCTTCTAGGACAGTCTGACCTACAACCTACACACCCAACACCAGTGTGACACTCAGACAATTCCAACTGTCTTAAACTGGGACAAATGATACTCAGTAATGTTTGCACATTAAAAAAAATATTAAGAGAGGATTACTCTTTTATTAATCTGTAAAGCATTGGAATGTTGAACTGATTAGTTGGTTTAGTAGCAACATTTTAAAGCTGTTCCAAATCAGGCTTTTCATATGTTCTGGTCAGTTACCTTCTTCTGTAAAGTCACACCACATGAACAGAAATTTATACCAGAAAGTGATGGAAATTTTAGCACTCACCATAAAAGAACTGCTGTGAATGTGTCTCATGACCCCCAGAGAGATGCTAATAAATTCACTTGTGAAGCCTATTCTGTTCTATTCTACTTCTAAAAGCCTCTTCTGTGCAGCCTTCCCCAGGAGAAAAACGAACCAACTTGTATAAAACTTAAAATACTGTCATGCTCATCTGTTACTCTTTTGTAACTTTTGTTGAAACATTCATCCATCCTTGAAAAACAGAAACATACATTTGGGATGTCCTTGTTGCAAGTAGCAGTGAGGTAAGTGCTTTTCCTTAGTACTCACATGATGAGAAAACGCCCCACTGAACTTCATTGTCTGTCCTAGGACTATAAAAGACTGACATTGTCTTCACTGCAAACACTGAAAGTAATGGACCTGAATGGATGAGTGATAACATCCATAATTTCTTTGCCACCAATGGGCTTTATTGTCTTACTCACATAACATTTTTATAGCTGTAAGTCATTGACTGAATAGTATACAGTAGCGTCAATGTATCAAGTATATCCCAAGTTGTATCTTTGGTAGAGAGTGGAAAGAATAGAAGGATAAGTTGACAGATTTCATGTGCTACTAAAGAAGCGACCTCAACACAGAGATGCATATAAAAAGCATTGACTTTCTCCTCTCTACCCTATGGGGGCAGAGCACTCCAGAAATGTGATGATGGCTTTTTTGATCATCATTAGCAATTAAACATAAATCTCTACAGAAATCCAAATTGGCTATTGTCTTAGTTAGAATTACTATGGCTGTGAAAAAACACCATAGTGAAAAACAACTTGTGGAGGCAAGGATTGATTTAGCTGACATAATGTGAAACATAGCCCATTGAGGCAAGCCAAGGTAGAAACCTGGAAGCAAAAGCCATGAAGGGTTTCTGCTTATTGGCTTGCTCCTTATAGCTTGTTCAGCTTGCTTTCTTATAAAACCCAAGGCTACCATACCAGGAATGGCATCATCCACAATGGAATGGATCCTCCCCTACCCATAATTACTTAAGAAAGTGGTCTACAGTCTTTCTTGCAAACCATTCTCATAAAGGCATTTTCTCAGTTGGTGTTTCTTCTCTCTAAAATGACTTGATCACCAAAGACTATATAGCTTAATGAACTTACATACAGCTAGAATTGGCTTTTGAAGTAGAAGCTGTAAAACTTCCCCTTAAATTTTAGGTATTTAGTAATCCTTTATAATTTAACTCTTCTATATATAAACATTTTCCAAAAGTGTATAAAACATACACACACACACTATTCCAGATGATGCTTTTAAGTTCTAGATATATATATAAAAAATACACTGAAAAGCTTTACTGGAACTTCTTACTGCTTGAAATCAAAAGTAATAGTTTCTCCTCTGAAACGTTTTCCTTTCCTCCTGTAACTTTATTTTAGAAAATAAAACCTTGTCTCTTCACTTTAGGAGACAGATACCTGGAAACGCTATCTGATCACGTCTTGTTAAACATGTGCAATGCTTTCTAAATAATACAGGAATTTTCAGTCTTACCCCCATTCAAACTGTTGCATAGGGCATCATCTCTGTCATGTATAGTGATAGCTGTCAGGCCTCCTAATCTCCCTTCCTGCTTGCTGCTAGGACTTTCTCAAACAAATCATATTCTGTCATTGACTATTTGAAATTCTGCAATAGGTGTTCAGTGCTACTATGATATAACCACTACAAGGTCTTGACTTCACTATGAGGCTCATGTCTAAAAATTTATCTCTAGATTGATTTCTAGGTACTTCAGCAATTCTATTCTGACATGCTCTGAAATTTATTTTACTCACTCCTTCTCACTGTCCATGTTCTTATCCAAAATTCTTTCTGCCAACAACCTCATTTTCCCTAATATATTACTCTGAGCATTTTCTATCTTCTTCCAAGTCTTGATTTAAACATTAGTTTCTCAGGAAGACTTTCTCTACACCATTATTTAGCATTGCTTCTCTATTACATACCCAAGGAACATCTTGTACCTCCTAGTTATATTGCATACTCTTGTTTACTATAATTACTTTTCACCTTTACCCTCTGTATTAGTCAGGGTTTGTATTCCTGCACAAACATCATGACCAAGAAGCAAGTTGGGGAGGAAAGGGTTTATTCAGCTTACACTTTCTACATTGCTGTTGACCACCAAAGGATGTCAGGACTGGAACACAAGCAGGTCAGGAAGCAGGAGCTGATGCAGAGGTCATGGAGGGATGTTCCTTACTGGCTTGCTTCCCCTGGCTTGCTCAGCTTGCTTTCTTATAGAACCCAAGACTACCAACCAGAGATGGTACCACCCACAAGGGGCCCTCTTGATCTCTAATTGAGAAAAGGCCTCCAGCTGTATCTCATGGAGGCATTTTCTCAAATGAAGTTCCTTTCCCTGGGATAACTCCAGCTTGTGTCAAGTTGACACACAAAACCAGACAGTACACCCTCCCTGTAATATAACCATAAGAAATATAACTCCATCTACCACAGTTTACCTAGGATCTGTCTTTATACCTTAACCAAATAACTACAATAACAAATGTAGCAAATCATATACCCTAAGGCTTTCTTGGTTTTTTTTTTTTTTGTTCTTCAGATAAAGCACAGGCACAACCCACATGATCAGTGAAATATGGTGAAGGACATTGGTAAAATAAGTCAAGATGGCAGATTTTCAGAAGTGCTGAGGACAGGCCTACTCAGCATAGACCCTTAATCTTTGTCCTCTTAAGAAAAGTGCAACATTTATTTGCTCCCCTGGCATCTGCTTTCCATTATTGACTACTACAATATTTAACGGGCCAACATGAATCAGTTTGAAAGTCTTTGGCAATCAGAGAACAGAGCTTTTGAACAAATATATTTTGCTTAAGTTGTATCCAGGTGATTGTGCTAAGAACCGTGTTTTTGAGAAGAGCCAACAATGAGTAATGAGAGAACTGGAGAGAATGCGAACATGGAGACATATGCAACAGAGAGGAGGGCATGTTGAAGGGAATTAAGGTAAGATGTATTAGTTTGGTACAACTTTTTCTTTCTCTTTCTCCTGAGTGAGTTCAATGGCAGCCTGATAATGAAGTATTTGAACAGCTCTAAGTACATCATTGAGAATGACAGTGCTATTTATTCTATGTTTCTAACCACTGTCTGAGCAGTTTCCCAAATAAGGAAGCTCTAATGCACTGCAATAGGTACAACTGAAATTAGCTTTATGATGTCGGCCCCTCCTTTTCTCCCGACATTACATCAGACTCTTATTCCCCACGCTAAAGAAATTCAATGAGCTAACTTGATACAGAATCACTCATTTTCTTTCTGGTTTATTTGTGGTTCACGTATATCACTTCTGCCTTTCTGTACATCTGTCTCTTTGCTATTCTCCACTCTCCAGCCTTTTCTAAACTAATGGTTTTACTATTTTATTGATGATGCTTAAGGAGAATCAATGTCTCTGTATTGACTAATTCTCACAGCTCAGGAAAGCTTGACCACCCCACTCCTTCACTACACTAGGATACTGTGCTACACATTACTGTGACACTTTATGTGCTGATCTGAAAATACTTAAGCAAGACTGTAACTTTATAGCTGCTTAGGAAATGTCCTTGTGTACTGTCTCTCTAAGAATGTTGTGAATCCAAGAAGCTCAGTATGTGCTGGTCATACAGTCTCACTTCCACAGAAGAAACACCTATTGCTTTGTAAAAAATTTCACACAGATCTTTGGTTTTACAAAGAAATACTTCAAACTAGTCTACTTAAAATTATTTACAAATTAAAAAATGAAGGTTTAGATTTGACTAAATGAAATATAAAAGGTTTTTTTTTGTTTCCTGATTAGAATTATTTTTCTCCTTTCAGCCTAACATTTTATTAGGTAGTCATCTAAAGCTATTTTGGGAGCCTCTTATTTGAACTTGTATTAAAAAGTCCATTCTGGTTTCAAAATATGTTTGCAAGAGTAAACTTCTTAAATATCAATTTCTTTGTATCGGCACAGTGTTCTTTATTTTTCAAATATCCATATATCAGCATGAGAAAATCAAAATATTCATTAATAAAGGCCTGTCATAATCTAAATCAACCTTATTTAGATTGTTGCTTTGAATCATTCTTAAATTCTCTTTCATTGAGTTGGTTTGTTTCTTTCCTTCCACATAGTTTTGCATAAAATTTTTTTGTTGTTTGCTTTATCTTGTTATATATCTTAAATATCTATTCCTGCCCTTGTTTTAGAATATTCAATCAGAAATAAATACTTTTAAATTTTTAATTGTGTTTAACAAGTAAACTATCAACTGCAAAAACACATTGTAGTTTAAACACAAACGGTTTCTTTCCAGTGAGTAGGCACACATTTACCCACAATCATTTACTCACTCAATGATCTGGAAACAAAATTTCTGCTGTATTCTGCCTGTGGTTTTCAGTGTGGTACTAGAGGGCTCACAGTTGCAGTATGCCAGAAAGTATGGAAGACAGATAAATATTGATCTAAACAGACTCTGAAGGAAAAAAAATAAGCCTAACACTTAGATAATAGAGGCAAGTAGTCAGTTCAAGCCCACCCCCAGCTGTGTAACAAGAACCTAATACAAACCTTTAAAAACAGAATGGAATGAAGAGGAAGAGGAGAACAGAAGGGAGGGAGAGAGTCAACGAGGGAATGAGGAAGGGAAGAAGGAAGGCATAAGAGACAGAGAGGTCTAGAATCTCACAAGTTCACAGATTAAAACTAATTTGCATGTCACTTTTACATCATGGGAAACTAAAGTCTGCCATCCAGAAGTGTGGTGACATTTCCAGAGAGATTTCTATGCCCTAGGAAGCAGACCGAGTTGTTTTTCGTGCACTTGGTGCAGTCTTTCAGCTACTTGGGTTTCACTATTGATACTCATCACATGCATCTATAATGGGCTTAAACACACAGTGCTTTTCAAATATCAGAGATCATAGGCGACATTTTCCTGTGTCTGGATTACATTCAGTTCCTCACAACATTCACTAGCTGGGGTGTCTGAATGCAGATATTCTGAGATGTAGTAAAGCATAAGGACCATATGCTTCAGGCAATGGCTGTGAGGAAACAGCTGCCATGATGTTGGAAGCACTGTTTTGCTCCCAGTGAGACAGAAGGCATATCCACTCCATGTGACAAGAGTTCAGGAAGGAGGTGGAGGACCAATGCTGTCTTTCTTTTGAATCATTCAAGTCATTTCTCACATCCACAGAGGAAAAATAACTGTTCCCTCCAAGAAGCATCTAACTCTGGAGAAGATTTTTTTTTGTATCCTTGAAAATCAGCACACCACCCGTCTGAATAATTGTGTTTACTGAAAAATCTCAACGGAAGGAAAGAGCTCACGTGATGGTGTCCAGTTAGTTACATGTCTTGAGTTAAGTCTATTAGATATAGGATTCTTGACCATATAAAGCCAGATGAAGAAACATGAAGAAAAACACTATAATTAAATAAAAATAACACAGGCCCAGTAAGGCGCAATTTTGAAAGGTTTAAAGGATACATAGAACTTAACAGAAACCTACTGGGTGTCAATAAGGGTCTACATACAATGCAGGTGGCTGTTTTTAAAGATAAGCCTGCAAATTAATAGCAGTTCCAAAACAGATGTCTATTAAGAGGCAGGATGCTTTCAAAGATATTAGAAAAGCCAGTTCAAAAAGAATTGTATGACAGGGATCTTTGCTCCAAAATAGCAAGAGAAATGATGATTATAGATAGAAAAATAACTGGAATAATTTCCCCTGTCATATCTAATCAGTTTGTACAGAAGACTCACCAGACCTAACATCCAGGTATAAAGCATTACTTGCTCTCCCCTGAAATATTAAATAGCATCATTATTGTATTTCTTCATTTACCCCTACCCTCATATAAACTTTTCATATTACAATTAGAATGATACTAAAATATCTTTATCCCTGTGACTTATAATGATGATAGAAAACAGGTATATGTATGAAAGTCAAACTTGTATTAAAAATGAATATCAATTGCCATTGATTCTTTTGTTTCCTAAGTTGGAAAGTATGGTATTCTGTCTGGACTCCACCCCCACAGTTACCTGGCAACAGCAAGGTAGGCCTGGCCCTATAAAAGGGGCTGCTTGCCCCCTCCACTCTCTCTTGCTCCTGCTTCTCTCCCTTGCCTCTTACCCCACTTTTCCCCATTCCCTTCCCGACCTCTCTCCACATGGCCATGGCCTGCCTGCACTTCTACATTCTCTCCTTCTTTCTGCCTTTTTCTGCCTCTACTATTCTCTTAACTCCCCTTCCCATGCCATAAATAAATAAATAAATAAATAAATAAATAAATAAATAAATAAACTCTATTCTATGCTATACCATCGTGTGGCTGGTCTCTCAGTGAGAAGGGATGCCTTAGCATGGGCCTGCTGAGACATTCCCTTCTGCCACACCTCACCATTCCCCCATAGAGCATATTATTATACCTCTTTATCTTTTTATAAACACATCAGAAGCAGTCAGCTTATAATGGTGGTTGAATTGGCTATTAAAGTTCAAACTATATAGAAAAGACAATGTCCAAGGATATGAATGTTCAAGTGATCTGATTATATAACACTCATCTCTGTTAGAGAACAGGAGTGTCCATAAGTTACTCAAATGATGCATGTGTCATTGACAGTACCCAGGACTGTATTACCACACATCTTTTATTGTGTTCTGTTGTGAAAGCCAGAAACACATCTTTCCCTGATAAAAACACATCTTTTAACCCTGTAACATGATAAGATCTTTTCCAGCAAAGCTTACTGAAGATTTTCATTTGCAAAGTAAAGAAGTCCAGAACCAAACACATCCTAAGTACTACTGTCTTTTCAACATATTTGTTCATTTGTTGTTTGTTATTTGGAGGTATTCCTTACTGTGTAGCCTGGGCTGGCCTCAAATGCATGATCCTCTGGTCATAGCCTTCCAAGTGCTAGGATTATAGGCATGCATAACCAATGCAGCCATGCTTTATCATTAAGGGTAAAAAAAAATGTTTAAATACAATAACTTTTCTATACTTTTTAAGGGGTGTTGAGCTGTCCCCTGACAAATGGATACCTAAAAATTTCACTGATATAATAGACTCTGAATTTCTCTTGGGTTGATCTCACACCTTTTGAAGTAATTTTTCTTAAAAAGAACTGTGTGTGTCTCAACATGCTAAAAACTTCTTGCTTACCCACCTAGTCTCATCTAGTGTATCAATATGTCTTTTACGAGCAACAGATTTCTAGCTCTCTTGAGACTAAGAAAAATCTCAGAAGTTTGAAAATAGACCTGGGGCAAGAAATAATTTGTTCCAAATAATTGTGAGCTTCCCCTCATTTTCTTTCTGATGGGAATGAACAAGATTGTGTTTTCTAGATCAATAGCTACATAGTGCATGAATAGACTGTGTTAAGATTCAGTGAGGGCTTCTTCTTGGTTAAGTCTTCTATAGTCATTGTTGTTTGTCATGGCTCATCCAGGTTTTTATATGAATCAAATTGACAAATTAAGTGAAGATATGTTAGCAATTACTATTTTGACATGCTTTACATCATTTTGGAAAGCTCTAATTTCTATTATCTACCCAATGCAAGATATTCAGTGTTGCTCTGATTCATAAATTTTTTGTCATGTAGATCCACATTATGAGACTTCAGTTTTACTTTCCACACTATAGTAGTTTTATTCTATGGATGAAATGTAAGTATGAGATTTAAGCACAGTCATTATGGACTGGATGAACAGTTAGATAAGTAGATGATAAATATATGCATATATGATGAGTAGGTAGATAAATGTTAGGTGTGTAGGTAGATAAATGATATATAGACAGATGTGTGTGTGTGTGTGTGTGTGTGTGTGTGTGAGAGAGAGAGAGAGAGAGAGAGAGATTGAAAGGGGGAATACTCAGGAGGATGAAAAACAGAAGATACATTTGAATAATAGAAATATGGCCAACACTTGAGTTTGCATTGGATATTGAGATAACAAAATATAATCTAAGAACTTCTTTAATGACTGGCAAATATAGGACCGCACTCAAACATAGGACTGGACTCAAACATCAAGCCTTATAAATTCAGATTTAGTATGGACTATGTTGAAAGGTAAGTGTATTTCACTAGTTGAAGCTCTAAGGAGATAATGTATTCTCAGGGTTTTTTCTGATAAGAACTTGGTCCCAGTGATGCACTCTAAGCCAAAGGTCTAGATGGAAACAATGAGAAAATGATTTTGATGTTTAAAGGAACATTTTCCTTGATCCTCTGGATTATCTCTTCTAATGTTTCATTTAAATAACCTTGCAAGATTGTCTGTGTTATTTGTTTCCAGAAAAATGGCAGGCTACTGACCCTGTCTGTAGTTCTTTTGCATCAGTTCTGTTTTCTGCCACTGAAGACTTGTTAAACTGTCCTGCAATTGCTTTTATCTGGCTTGATACCCTGAATGTCCTTCTTGGATCTGATCTTATGTCCATTATTGTTGGACATCATCGTGTCATCCTAGAAGATTCTCTCTTGCTGCTATCCAAAAGTTCACTACAAATGGTTGTGGCAACAGCATATTATAAAAATATATTCTCCACTCTAAGAGAATGAAACTTTTGCTGGACCTGGCAGCCAAACTTTGTAACACACCTTGAGGCCACTTAAGGCTGTTATTCTATTGTGTATTCAAACTGTTTGTTTAACCTGCCTTTAAGAGAACAGTATGATAGTCTCCTTTACTTGCCTTGAATTCCCCATGACATCAACTTTTACAGAATAAGATAATGCATAGCTGCAATATTAAGTTACATACAGTTATATGCCACTGACCCAGAGTAATGCATGTGTGTCATTTGCTGTACAAAATAAAAAAAAATACAAAAGTTGAAAGCAACTTTCTAAAATCTACAATCAATATTGAAAGCAGACATTTGTAGTTGTTGATTAATAAACAATGATCTTTGTTGCCTGGGTCAGTTGTGATGAGTTGGAGCTAGCAACTTAATACCTTGTAAATCTCTGTTGAAGATATCTGTGAATTGTCCCATAACTTTTTTCGAGTGGTGCTTTCTATGCTGGTCATTAAACATAGAAGAAAACCCTGTGTCAGGGAGGGAAAGACACACACAGAGGGAGCACACTGGTTGTATGAAATAGAAAACTCAAACCAGCGTCCACTCTTGGTTAAATGATTCCATGGGTAAGTACTTTCTTTCTTCTGTTTTTAAAAAGTGATTTATGCATGTATTCACTTTCCATCCCAATACCACCCCTGTCTTTCTAGCCCCTCCTTGCAGCTCCTCCCACCATTCACCCCTCCACTTCTCCTCTGAGAAGGAGAAGCCCTCCCTGGGTATCACTCCCCTTTAATGAAACATTGATACATTCTCTGTAACTCAAAGTTAATCACTAAAGTATATAATCAGTGAAGTTGCTGATACTTATTGTATTAACGATACCTTTGTCTCTCTTCCCATTCCTCTCCTTAACTCTTTGATTAATGGATTCCTTTGTTATCAATTTACTAAGTGGAGTTAGAAGTTAAGTTTGATTATTTTCTCAAAAGAATTTATTAATTTTATAAATATACCTCTCACTTTTACTGCAATGATATGGACAATGTACTAGACATGGATATAGCATAATCCAAGACACGGCCCTGAATTTTTCCTCATTGATTTAAAAATCTACTAGGAAAATAAACATTAGAAGTAGTAGATGTGTACAAATTAAACTCCACGTGTGATCTGGGACACCAATCAATGACTGGAGAGCTTGAAGACCTGGTAGCTTCTCAGTTCACATGTTTGAACAGATCCAATCTAACAATTATAGCCTGAAGAGTTCCTGGAGAGCTACTTGTCTTCAGCCAAAAATGCAAATCCAAAGAAGCTGTGTGTATCAATGTCAGCAAAGGGTAGCAAATAGGTATAGCAGCATTAGCGTGAAAGAACTCTCCAGAACATCGTCAAGGCCGGTAAGCCAAATATAATTTTTATAATGTGTCTTCCACTTCCTGTCACACATTAGAACTGTTTCTTCTCCATCTCTATTTAAATGGCATCATCAATATAGTTACCAAACATAATGTTCTAAAGAATGTTAAGGGGGTATTTAAGTCCAATAAATGGTAAGGTGGAGAAACGCATTATAGTTAATGTGAACGTGGACAAAGCAGGAATGTATGCTATAGTGTTCTGGTGCTTTTAGGTTTCTTCTGTGACTAATCTGGAAACAATGGATTTGAAATAAATGTTCAATGACACTATAAAACATATAATCATGCTAACATTTCTGTTTAAAAGCAATCTGCATAAAAACACATCCAAGTTCCCAATACTACACATTACTCCATGAAGGTTTCCTGAATTTTTATGAAGAGATTATCTCATGGGTTGTTACAAACTATAGTCAACTGTCATTTTTCAATGTGATGAATAAATCAATCTAACATGTCCACATCTACTCCATTCCAGAACTGTCTTCTAAATGAACTCCGTAGATGCAGATGAGTATTACGTAAGGAGTATTAAATTACTAACTCAACAGTGACATAGTAGTAACTATGGAGATGTTATCAGAGACTTTGAAATGGTATTTAATAGTGGGTGGTTACTCACCTTTATCAAGAGTAATAGAATGATCTTTGCCTACCTAGATGTTCATGAGCTTTTAGGGGTCAAGAGGACTCAAAGCTATAATGGATATATTCAAAATCTATTCCAGATCTCAATATGTCAACCTTATATTATCAAAGCTGTTCACTTTTCAAAAGAGACCTCTAGGTTGTATACTACATCTCTTAAATATTTAAAATCTCATTTAAAATTTTTAATTTAGTCTTTTCTATGACTTACTCAGTTTTCAAAATGTATACTGAATGATTTATCTGGGCCTGTTGTTTTTTTATTTTAAGGTTTTTAGGGAAAAGCATGATTCAGACATCCCTAAAATTGATATAATTATTATTTCCATATTACATTAAAGCATAAGAGTTATCACATACTTCAATGGTTTTCTTCAATATTCATCTCAACACAATAGGCCAGTGAGGAAAACTGAGTTGTTATGACACTGTAACATTTCAGGGTCATCTGTATCTATCCCATGGACCACTAATAGCAATTATTTCTGTTGTCATGTGACTAATGCATGGTTTAATTAGATCTCTACTGCCAGAGTCACCTTTTAGTATAATTGATTTGAGTTCTTTTTTAATTAAAGAGAATGCTTTATATTGTTCTTTGCAATTTTCAAAATGTTTTCATAAATGTCCTGTCTTTTTTTTTTCAATAATTTATTTTTTTATTCACTTTGTTCTTTAAAGAAAAATCCTGGAGATTGGGGTTCATCTGAAGATAGCTTGCTTAGGATACAAACCAAGTAGCCTGATATAAACAGTAGAGAAAATATACCAGAGAATGAAAAGCAAAAGGACAACAGAGCCCCTGAGAAGCACAAGAAAATGCCTGCATGGCCTTATAATAAAACATGTACAAATTCTCAATTTTTTTCCCACTGAAAGATGAAAACCTACACTAACTCCTTAGTCAAGAATTCATGATTAGGACATAAAATTTTCCCAAATTGGTGAATCAAACAGCAACTGAGTAAGGCATGGTGGAGAGAAAAACTTCACAGGTAAGGTAGGTGAGCAACAAAAGAACATGAGCCTGGAAGTAGTAGTGAGATTTAAAGCTTAGAGCAAGTAGGAGGCAGTGGATGCTTTCCTGTTGTTAACTCTACATTCTTTGACATAATCTGGTGACTTTCATTTTTTAAAATATTTTATTAGGTATTTTCCTCATTTACATTTCCAATGCTATCCCAAAAGTCCCCCATACCCTCTCCCCACCCCCTACCCACCCTTTCCCACTTTTTGGCCCTGGCGTTCCCCTGTACTGGGGCATATAAAGTTTGCATGACCAATGGGCTTCTCTTTCCAGTGCCTGGTTATTTCATATTGTTGTTCCACCTATAGGGTTGCAGTTCCCTTTAGCTCCTTGGGTACTTTCTCTAGCTCCTCCATTGGGGGCCCTGTGATCCATCCAATAGCTGACTGTGAGCATCCACTTCTGTGTTTGCTAGGCCCAGGCATAGTCTCACAAGAGACAGCTATATCAGGGTCCTTTCAGCAAAATCTTGCTAGTGTATGCAATGGTATCAGCGTTTGGAGGCTAATTATGGGATGGATCCCTGGATATGGCGGTCTCTAGACTTTCTTTTGCTAAACTCAGCATAGTTTTCATGAGTTATATGCTGTTTGCCACATATGACCTCTTTGTCTTTGCTTTTATATCCAGCTGATGATCTTCCTGCTCCTTAAACCAGCTATATCATATTGTCAACTTTCCAGTCACTATTCCAGCAAGGACACCCATAGACTCATCCATACTTTTCTATACTATTTTATCCATACCTTTACAATTCTTTTTTTTTTTTTTTTTTTTTTGGTTTTTCGAGACAGGGTTTCTCTGTGTAGCCCTGGCTGTCCTGGCACTCACTTTGTAGACCAGGCTGGCCTCGAACTCAGAAATCCGCCTGCCTCTGCCTCCCGAGTGCTGGGATTAAAGGAGTGCGCCACCACGCCCGGCTGCTTTACAATTCTTAAGAGCTATTTATCCTCTGCAGTGTGTTCATTGGTGTCATCCTTGTTTAGCTTACGTTTGGTAGATCATGGTGAGACTGAATGGGTACAGCTTCTGATATTATTAGGAGACACCGTATCATAGCAAATTCCCATGGACAAACATACCAATAACTTGTCCAATGTCAAATGGTCAACCCTAACAAATAAATACAAAACATTATACAGACAGAGGTTATATATAGAAATATACATATACCTATAAATACATATTTGCATGTAATAGTAATTAATAAAAGAAGAGACCATGTGTTAGAAAGACGGCATGGAGGCATATATGGGAGGTTTTGGAGGGAGGAAAGAGTATAATATTATTGTCTCAAAAAACTTTAAAGTAGAAACCAAGTCATTTATCCAGAGATTGCTTCCCTAAAATATCAGGTAAGGTGAGTTCCTACTGCACTTTCCTTCTATAGCATCTGGCACATCAACTGTCTTAGCAGTTGTCATCCTTATCTTTCTGCACTCAGGAGTAAAATTGGATTTATCTCCAGCAGCATAATACTCAGGTCAAATATCCCCGTGATTAAGGAAAGAGTTCCCAAAGCCAGATGTGAAAATGGAAGTAATTCAGCCCCTGTGAAAGAAATATACATTCCAACGAGGAGTTACCAATAAATTCAACTGACCATTACAATTAATTTTTGGCAGACAATGTTAGTACTTCTTTAAAATAAGCCTTTTTTCATACGTATTCTTCAATTATCTCAATGTGTGGTTGCTGAGTGCTTGTCTAAATGGGCCTGTGTTCTTTAAGGAGACTTGTTAACTTTGTTGCTCAAAAAGCTTTATCAAACAATTTGGGTGTGAAAGTACTAAGTGGCAGTAGAACATATATGACATAACTCAGTATAATTTTGGTGCCTGTGTTTTCTGAGTCTCTTCTTTAAACAACAGAATTATGAGAATATTTGAGAGCCAATAACTGACTAAGATATGGTATGCAGTGTTGGGATTCATAGGCATTGATAGTCTGTACAGTGAAACCATTGGAAGACTGTACACTGAAATTGATAGACTGTATACTGAAAGCATCCATGGACTATACACTATAATTAGTGAAAATCTGTACATTGACAGCATTGATAGACTATACACTTAAATAATTGATAGACTGTACCCCAAAAGCATCGATAGACTGCACACTAAAAGCATCAATAGACTATACACTTAAAGCATCGATAGACTATACACTGAAAGCCTAATGCAATTATGATGAATAATATAAACAGAATTTTATTTAAAACCATATAGAAAGGGGTATAGATGATATTCTGCTTAGACTTTTACTCTCAGAAACTTGTACCTCACTGTCTGCCCTGTCAAAGCAAATCTGTTGGCACAAATATATAGAATCCAAAAACACAATTATATAAAAAGAGGAGAAGTGCCTGTCATACACATCTGATACTTGAATTTGATCACTAGAACTGACAGTGGAAGTACAGACTCTGAACACCAAACATGAGCTTTAGTACATCCATGTACATACTAACATCACACACACATGCACATGCATTCACATATATACACACACAAACTAAATAAAAATTGTATTTGTTTGTTTGAAAGCTTTTGGTTTTTTTGAAACAGGGTTTCTTCTGGGTGGCCCTGGCTGTCCTGGAACCTGCTCTGTAGAACAGTCTGGCCTTGAACTCAAAAGGCCACCTGCTTCTGCCTCCAGAGTTCTGGGATTAGGGCATGTGCCGCCACCACCACCTGGCTAGATTAAAATTTTAAAAGAATGGAATAAGCAGGTAGTAATCTGTTTAATAGCCATTCAACTAAACTACCAAATACAGAAAAAGAGATTTCTATATTTAAATGTCAGCTTTGGTAGCTTTCCATGTATTCTCATACAATAACATGTATTCTCATATGAATATTTTGCTGGGGGTAGCTATCACAGAGTTTGTTGAGGTTCTTCCTAGACATTCCTGTTCCCTTCCTGACTCAAGAGTCTCTCGCCACACAGTATAGTTTCCACATAAAATTAAATAATCATGCATCATTTTGGATGCACATTAGAAGACACCAGCAATGTTATCTATTAAGGTATCATTTCTACCTCTGTCTTGGTTATTATATTTTATCATGGTGCATTGACAGAAAAAGAGGATATATGCTTTGGGAAAAGAGAACAGGATTAAAGCCAAAAAACTTATTTGCTCAATTTTCTCTTTCAACTCTCAACTTTTATTTCCTACTAGGTGGTAGAAAGGAGCTTGTGAGAAATACCTGTATTTCCAGGTAGCAGACATTCTATTTGTACCCTGGTACCTTCCGTACACTTTCATGCTAAACACTAATAGTATTTCTGATACCAACATCTGTCTGAGTGTCTTTGGATGTGTGTCTGTGGAGTAGAGAATCTGGTTCTCATGAACATAAATATTTTAGAAAATGCAATCTTATATTTTATACATAGAAAGAAAGTACATGGGTGATATGGAAGAAAGTGAAATAGCTATTGATTTTTTTTTCCTGGGAAGAAATATGTCTATGAACGTAATTGAGCCAAGTAGTTTAGAATGGACCTAGAAGCATCTCATAGGATAGACTATCAACCAATTTTATTACACACTTCTTTGTTTCTAATTGTGGATGTATCTTAGTTCATTCAACTTGCTATGACAACATACTATAAGAAGATAGCATTTAAGAGACACAAATGCATATCTCATAGTTTGGCATGTCCAAAATCATAGTACTGATGAATCCAATGCCTGGATAAGTCTACAATCTTTTAGTAGGTGTCATTTGGTGTGTCTTCACATGGTGGAATAGGACAGGACAATTCTTTGAGCCCTTTTTATGACATTTTCACTGTTATAATCTAATGATTTTTTGTGTGTTTGTTTTTCAGATTATATTTTAATTATAAGATTTCTCAGTTACCTTTTCTCTCTCTCTCCAAATGTTCCCATAATTCCTTTTTCTTCTTCAAATTCATGAACTGAACTTCCTTTTGCTAAACTGTTACTGCATGCATACATGAATTTGTATATGTATGTATGTTCCAAAATATAAAGTATACAATGTTACTTGTATGTATGTATATTTTCATAGCTGACCATTTGGCACTGGAGAACAAATTTGTGTGCTCTTCCCTGGGGAAGACCACCTCTCCTACTCTTAGCTTTAACTAGTTGCCTATGGGTCTTGGTATGGGGTTGAGGTATAATGGATTTTACCAAATGCAGATTTGTGTGTTTGTTGATATCCTTGATTGTGTCATATTTGAGTGGTCATGTTGATGAGATTTTATGGGTGTAGGTTCTGATGCTACTAGGAGGCACACTCTTCCAGCCAGAGCTGTCTAAAAAGCTCCCAAAACACAGCATCTTTTGCCGTTCCCCTTAGTTACCTCTCAGGAGTAAAATTAAGTCCCTACCGCTGAAGACACAATGAATTTCAGACAAAGAATCTAGGGGTCCCTAAGTTGCAACTGATCTAGTCACCTTTTTAAAAGTCCCATTTCTTGACATAATGACATTCATGGTAAATGTCGATTTACAGATTGAGAAAAGTCAGAGAAACAAACTTTCAGACCATAAGAAAATATTTTACAATGGAGAACATGAATCATATCCAAAGTAGTGCTCATATAAGATCAATGCTGCTTCTTCATTCTGCTGTGTATACCCTGAATACAACATGCAGAAAGTCTGCAGCAGTGCTCATTTTGAGTAAAAGAAACAGATGCTAATGTGATCTTACCACTGCCTAGCACAGAGCTTTTGGAGAGGTAGTGATTGTGGGTGAAATGCCACATGCCCACAGATCTGTCCTTGAAGAACTTTCTCTGGAAACTTTATTTTAGAAGTTTCTTTATAATTGAATTTTGTCAAGTATTTCATAATCAAATCATCCAGAACTTAGAGTATGAATAGAATCTAGTGATATGTCAGCATATAACAGACAAGAGTTTAAAAAACAACACAGTAAGAAACCAAGAAGTTTAGATGAAGACAGAGACATTATAGGGTTAATGTACCATCAAGCTAACTAAAGACAGTATCCAAGAGAAATTTAAAACATGAGACAGGACTCTCTTATAGAGCCTCCATCAAGAACATGACTGTTGACATATTGATCTGGGACTTCTGGCCTACAGAAGTTTGAGAGAATAAATGTTGATGTTTATAATTCAAAAATTGGATATTTTTCATAAAGAACCTTATAAAACTAATGCAAATGGATAGAGTTTCTCTTTAGGCAATATAGAGGGAAGTAAGTATAGAGGAACCATGCTACTAATTATTTATCTTGAACAAAACCTATAATGTATATAATACTTTGTATAAAACTATGAATATTTTAAGTGAATTTTTTTGATATTGGCCAACAAGATTCCCTCCAAGATCCAAAGATCACCTAACAGATACCTGAAGTAGTTGGTTAGGTTTCAAGTACCACCTAGGAGAAGCCCTCTTTTGAGTTTGTTGCTCATGATTGTACAAGAGTCTCCCAAAATATACAGCCTATGGCAATTATCCTTGGATGCCCATCAGAGATAGAATGTAAATCCCTATTCTTGAAAACTAATATACTTCAAACACAGAGCCCAGAAATTTCTGGTCTAAGATTGACCTGAAACCCTCATCTCTAAAGACTACATTTTATGATACCAGAGGGCATCATGCAAGCTTCCAAAAAAGTAAGCAATCGCAACTTTATTAAACTAGCATAATCCATAATTACATTCTAAATAATTGTCCTTTTTTTCTAGAGGTAAGTGAAGTCCTCATCCCTCATGAAGAAAAAGTCTTTGCATTTCATGAAAACCAATACAGAAAACAACAACCTAACAAAATATAGAGTTATAAAACTCAGTCCCAGTGGATATATCTACAAAACACTCTCATGCTCAAAGCCCTTATAATACTGTGGAAGAGTGTAACAGCCATAGGATCATAGACTTTGCAATGAGATTGTGTCTCCTAGTAATTTCAGAAGTCACACCAACATCACTTCCTAAATATGAGCTAAGCAAGGAAAAAAACAGATATTCAAAGCTTACAGAGGAAAGTCCATGATACTTCAACCTGACACAATGAACTACAGGTAACTGAGGAATGCTGAAAATGAGATAGTCTTCCCCAGACAGATACATACTAATTGGTTACCCAGTACTAAGTATCCAACCATTAAAACATGTATGAGTAACATTATTCAGACTGAGCAGGACATATTTAGGCACATTTATGTATATACATATACATGTATGTATGTAACAACAATTAATGAGAAAAGAGGACACAGATTTGAAAATGACCAAGGAAGAATATATAGAAAGGATTGGAGAGCAGAATAGGAAAAGAAAATGATGTAATTTTAATCTCAAAAAGAAAAAAACAGAAAAAATATTAATGTTAAAATGCACTATCCCTAAAGTATCTCTCAATTCTGATGCAGTGATAACGATTAGATAGCTTATGGAGTCCTTGGCAAAGAAATCTATGTGATGAAGTGAAATTCTAAAGGAATTAGAGATTTTCATTTTCAACCTCTGCCTCATCTGCATTATCTCACCCATTGAGGTGTAAGCAAAGAATAGCTTTCAATTGAAGCAAGTTGAAGTGCAAAAGAACAACCATCAGTTTTATCACACGGGATGCACAACTATAACAAGGTATTTAAACAAACATTACTCCTATGCTGAGAATGTTTATTGTAAGATTTTTCCACTTAACAGTTTGTTGTTACAGTGCAAATAAATCTAATCTATATCCTCTTCTGGTTTTCTGTCAGATGAAATTCATTTAATAGTTACAATAGCATTTACTGAACATCTCACTGTGAACAGATCATTTCATTGGAGCACACTGAGTGATGGGTTGGAGATACAGAAAAACTTAAAGACCATTGGCTTTTAAGGTTTAAGAGTTTAATAGGGGAAACAATCAATAAAACCAATATTTTATAAATTTTAATGAATGATAAATTAATTATAAAGTGTTCACAGTAAAAATATAAAAATCAGAGATATGAAAGTGCCTTCGTTGGTTCAACCTATAAAGAATCTCTTTTTTTTCCTTTTTTTCCCCTTTTTTTTTATTGGGTATTTATTTCATTTACATTTCCAATGCTATCCCAAAAGTCCCCCACACGCTCCCCCACCCACTTCCACTTCTTGGCCCTGGCATTCCCCTGTACTGAGGCATATAAAGTCTGCACGACCAATGGGCCTCTCTTTCCACTGATGACCGACTAGGCCATCTTCTGATACATATGCAGCTAGAGACACGAGCTCCGGGGTACTGGTTAGTTCATATTGTTGTTCCACCTATAGGGTTGCAGATCCCTTTAGCTCCTTGGTTACTTTCTCTAGCTCTTCCGTTGGGGGGCCCTGTGATCCATCCAATAGCTGACTGTGAGCATCCACTTCTGTGTTTGTTAGGCCCTGGCATAGTGTCACAAGAGACAGCTATATCTGGGTCCTTTCAGCAAAATCTTGCTAGTGTATGCAATGGTGTCAGCGTTAAGATAAAGAATCTCAAAGATGACCAACTGTAATCAGAAATAATGAAGACTAAGAAACATGAATAAGAGTTTTAATCAATAATTACATAAAATGATAATATAGTAGTATGACAGAATGTTATAATGAGGAATGGATTAAGAAAATGAACCAAGATTATCATCAAAGAATGCTCTCTTAGTTCTTTCCAGCTTTGTCCTTCAACAGAGAAATAAATACAGAAAATATGGTACATTTACACAATGGAGTACTACTCAGCTATTAAAAACAATGACTTCATGAAATTCTTAGGCAAATGGATGGAACTAGAAAATATCATCCTGAGGGACGTAATCAAATCACAAAAGAACTCACATGGTATGCACTCACTGATAAGCAGCTATTAGACCAAAAGCTCAGAATATCCAAGATACAATTTACAGACCACATGAAGCTCAGGAAGGAAGACCAAAGTGTGGATACTTCGGTCCTTCTTAGGAGTGGGAACAAAATACCCACAGAAGGGAATACAGAGACAATGTGTGGAGCAGAGAGTGAAGGAAAGGCCATCCAGAAACTGCCCCACCTGGGGATCTATCCCATATACAGTTACCAAACCCAGACACTATTGTGAATGCCAACACATGCATGGTGAGAATTCTGATATAGCTGTCTCCTGAGAGGCTCTGCCAGAGCATGACAAATACAGAGGTGGATACTGGCAGCCAATGATTGAACTGAGTACCAGGTCCCCAGTGGAGGAGATAAAGGACCAAAGAGCTGAAGGGGTTTGCAACCCCATAGGAAGAACAACAATATCAACCAACCAGACACCCTAGAGTTCATAGGGACTAAACCACCAACCAAAGAGTACGCAAGAAAGGACCCATGGCTCCAGCCACATATGTAGTAGAGGATGGCCTTGTCAGACATCAGTGGAAGGAGAGGCCCTTGGTCCTGTGACAGCTTGATGCTTCAGTATAGGAAAATGCCAGGACAGGGATGGGTGGATGGGTAGATTGTTGGGGGACACTGTCATAGAAGCAGGGAAGAGATGGGATAAGGGGTTTCTGGAGAGGAAACCAGGAAAGGGTATAACATTTGAAATGTAAATAAAGGCAATATCTAATGTAAAAAAAAAAAAAAAAAAGGAATGCTCTCTCTCTCCTAGACACACTCATGCACATACGCATGTACATGGATGTATGCAGGCATATATGCACAAATACATTTACAATTGCATGTTCATACACTGTCTATATCACAAAGCTAAACTTCTAATATTTACTGGCAATGAAAAGAAAATGGTTGTACCTGCTCTATATTAGTCTTTCCAATCAGCTGCTTTCATTGAAATAGCAGTGTAACCTTATAAAATTAGCAGGTAAATTTCTCAGTAAGAACTGAATAAGAGGTAATATCAAGATTAAAATGGATAAATACTCAGAAGCCAACATCATACTTAGAATTTCTGAGAAGATTAGTAAATAGACAATAAATGGAGCTTCCAAAGCCTCAAGAAGGACTTACTGTTACATATGTGACAGGGGCTTCAGACCAACCCATGTATGCTCCTGGGTAATGGCTCAGTCTCTGGGAGCTCCATAAGGAATGGGATGTAAATAAATAAAATAATTAATTAATAAATAAATATTTTTTTAAAAAAAGACTTTCTGCCTCTCACCTGTAACAGACAGCAGCAAAGAACCTATCTCCTGCAAAGTGTGCTTCATCTAGGAAAGAGGAAAAAAATAAGAATTTAACTCAAATCTACTTCATATGTGAATCTTGGCCTCTTTCCACTAATTCATGAATGTCTCTTTTATGACTGTGTCAAATACTTTATTATTAAAAGCAGACCTCTTACAAAAAAACCATAGAAACTTTTGTTTAAATTATTTTTCTGCTATAAATTTAGATATACCTATATGTGTATAATAATAATAATATATGGCTATTGACATGTACCATACACAAATACATGATTATATCAATGTATAATAATGATTCATGATATATTGTCAATATTCATTAACTTGTGATAAAAATTACAGTGTACATATCATTACATAATGTATGTTTATATATAATTTCATATTTTAATTAGTCATATAGTATAATAAGTGAGATGTAAAATACTGAGAACACAAAATAATCTTAAACTGGGCATAATACTAATAGGCATTTTTACTCACTGATATTTATGTCCACTGACAAAATTTTTAACTAAAAGCTATATCCACAAATTGAAACCAATGAAGAAAATCAAAAGAGGGAGATCTGAGCAAGTATTGGTGGCCATAATAAAAAATTTGTCTATGCTTCCTTAGTAGTTCTCATCCTTGTGACTTCTATTGTTCACTGTCTCACATGTTATATTCCTAACATATTTATTTCACATTTTGTTTATAATTGTTTATGACATATCAAAGTTAAGAATCTATATGATAGAAAAAGGGATTCTAGGATTTGTCTAATAAAAATTGTATCTCAAAACATTGAGACAACCAGGCATCCATTTGTGTCATAATGAACCATCTCTTTGTCTAAGATAGGCAATTAGATAAAGCATGTTTGACTTTACTGAAAGGTGAGATATAGGAAATGATATTCTCATGCTTCATGGCTAGTTTAATTAGATCTGGTGGAAAATAAGTCAACGAGGCACTACATTATTCAACTCCTTTCTTTAGGGTGAAATATCCTTTCATTATCTAAAATATAGCACACTGTCTGAATCACACAATTTATCTTGGTAATGGACTTAATCGTGTCATTAATTATAGTGACTGTGTTTGAATTTAGTACATTTTAAGAATTGTAGTGAAAAAAAACTGTCTTTCACATGAAAATGAAACAAATTATGAAACACCATAGTAAAATTTAATTTTTTTCCATGACTTGCAAACACCTGCTGATTAAAAAACATTAAGCCAACTGAGTAAATGCATCAAACAAGTATATTAAATTTGATAATTTTTCTTTAATTTTAAGGAACTTACATCTGGTTTGCTACTCAAATGATAGTTTTGGATTGAAATTGCAAAGATAGTGTTAGCCATGGCCAAATTTAGTTAAACTGAAAAAAACAGTGTATTTGCACATTCTTCCAAGGGCCCATCTGTCATTTAATTCAAGCACAGATCACACAGCCTTATAAACACTATGACAAAATGAAAACACTAACCAAAACTTCAACAAGCTTGAAAAATTAGTATAATCAATGCTCACATTATGGTTTGTTTCTGTTCAATCCACAATCTTATATACACACATTTATTAATTTATTCAATGAAGATTTATTCAATTAATTATGTTAGAGACACACTGCTGAGTATTAAGAAAACAACATTAAACAGGAAGCACATGTTCTATATCCTCCTGGAGACTAAATTCACAAACCTGCTGGTGATCAAAGAGTTTTCACAGCAGTAGAACTAATTTGCTGAATTCACCAATTTACTGAGTCTCCAAAGTATACATAAATTTATTTCACATTCAGCAAATTGAATGCCTTATTAAGGCTATTAAAGCTTTGTTCTACAGTTTGGTATCAATCCTATTAAAACTACTTAAAGATGAACATTTTGCTGTCATTCCATTTTGCTGATTTGTTGTGTTTTGTCATTGTCAACCTAGTCATCCAGTGACCTTGTTTTGGGACACTGAGCATCAATCATTACCTTTACCTAAAGCTGTTTCTACCTGCCCTTACTGATGTTCAATACCTAGGACTAACATGGCACAGAATCTCAGAAAATCTCACCTTAAAGCTGTATACAACTGTTGCAAGAAGACCTGGGAATACTCTGATGATACTGAGTTTAGCTTTATTTTCATTTCATGTGTACATGTGTACTTTGATCTTTTGACTCAAAATTCAGTTCTCCTAATAAATACTTCTGCCATGCTTCTCTTGCTTGCCCACCAGGACCTGCATTTTCTTCTTTGTATTCTGTTGATTTTTTTATGGATTCATCATGCTGATAATTTTTAAGAAAAGACAACAGGAAGGAAGCAGACAACTCTCTAAGGAACCTCACGTTCAATTCAGAGGATAGAGAACATCCGAGCTGAAAACTGAAACCGCTGGGTGCCAAGGCTCCTGTGGATTCCAGCAAGAGTCACATCGTGAAAGATCAGCACAATCTGGCAAACCAGATACAGAGTTTACAGACCAGTAGATCTCACTGACTCTGCCCAAAGTTGTGAGGATGAAGTGGTTATCATACAGCATACCAGGCTCCGGGGGTATCATTGGTTCGGCAAATATTTTAGACACATAAATCAAGCTGGTATGGACCCAGAAGTTTCACCACTACTGACTAGTTTTCCTAGTACTAGGAGGTACTGTGCATGCTACTGGAGTAGAAAAGTAATCAGTCATATGGCAGCTATGACCCATGTGAGCCACGATAACAACCCAGGAAGATATGCACACTGGTGCAATAGTAGCACAACCATTATGAGAGTTACCAACCATTTTCTGATTGGATTTAAGTTCTGTTCCAAAAGACGAGATTCATAGCTGGCACTATTATTGCACTAAAAACATATGGATACTCAAGTAATAAGATCTAGGGAGAACCTACTACCTTTATGCTGCTAAATGGACATAGTATTAAACAAATCCTGAGTTATTATATCAATATAGCAGTGCATCTCTCTGAGATGTATCAACTGGGAAGCTTCTATTTACAGCAAATAACATGGTGGCTCACAACTGGAAAAGTACAGAGAACAAAAGACTGAATAATGATTAGCAAAAAAAGGGAACATATACACTGCATACTCCCTGTTTTGTATTATAAAAAAAATACAGAGAAATATGTTTGGTGGATGTGTAGTCAGGTGTGCATCATCTGGAGGCTGCAGGCCCATGCTGAGGCATCCCTTCCCCCCCTTCCCTCTGAGGGACCAGTATAGAATAGTTTATTCAGGGCATGGGAAGGGAGAGTTGAGAGGGTAGGAAAGACAGAGAAAGAGAGAGAGAGAGAGAGAGAGAGAGAGAGAGAGAGAGAGAGAGAGAGAGAGAGAGAGAGAGAGAGAGAGAGAGAAAGAAAGAAGAAGAAGAAGAAGAAGAAGAAGAAGAAGAAGAAGAAGAAGAAGAAGAAGAAGAAGAAGAAGAAGAAGAAGAAGAAGAAGAAGAAGAAGAAGAAGAAGAAAAGGAGGAGGAGGAGGAGGAGGAGGAGAGGCTGGCCATGAGTATGAGTGGAGAGAGAGGGATAAGAGGAAGGGAAGAGGCGAAGCAGGAGGGAGAGGTCAGACCTAGAGCAAGAAGGCAAGAGAAAGAGGAGGGGGCAAGCAGTTCCTTTTATAATGAGTCAGCCACACTTGGCTATTGCCAGGTAACTGTGGGGCAAGGCCTAGACAAAAATGCTAACACTCCCCAAAACCTCAAGGAGCTTTGTAGAAGTGGGCCTGGAAAAAGTATAAGAGATGGCAGTGGTAGATTAATACAATGAACAAAGTTATTTTCTGAACAAAGTAGCTTCACCTTTGAACTCAAAAGAGTAGCAACAGCATGTTCAAAACTTGTGCAAGTCCAAGCCAGACCAAGTCCCACCATGGACAGAGAGGGAAGTTGGACACAAAAATTCCACCCTAAGCCATGGAGCTATGAACAATTGTTAGCTGCTGGGAGAAAGAAAGACAGTTTTTCTCTAAATGGATAGACCTAGTCAGTAAACCACTTTATTTATTTATTTTTTGTGGAAGACCATATGTCCAAGAATATTTGGGGAACATAAATTGATCTTCTCCCTCTCACCTTCTCCCTCTCCCTCTCCCTCTCCCTCTCCCTCTCCCTCTCCCTCTTCTTCTCCCTCTCCCTCTCTCTCCCCCTTCCTCTCCCCCTCCCTCTCCCTCTCCTTCTATCCCTCTCCCTCTCTCTCTTACACACACACACAAACATACACACACACACACACACACATAAGCACAATCACAGTAACAGTAACTCAAGGAGGAGTGGAGAAGGAGGTAAACATGAGAATATGATCTAAATATATTGTATGAAACCCTCCAAAATAATTTTAAATAAAATAACCAGATAATATGGTAGATTTAGTTTTTCAAATATTTGGAGGATTTTCCACAGTGATTTCCAGAGTTGTCGTACCAATTTGCAAGCTCACAGTGATTCATGTTTCCTCCTTCTCTACAATATCATCAGAATCTATTATTAGTTGTGTTATTGATCTTGGCCATTCTGACTAGGGTGAGGTAAAATCTCAAAGTTGTCTTAATTTGATTTCTCCTAGTTGCTAGGAATGGAGAACATCTTTTGGGGCTTCCCTTTTGAATTTTTGAATGGTTATTCACAGCAATTCTACTAATCTTAGTGACTCTCAAAACAGACAGTAGATATAGGCCTTGACTGCCTCTTAGAGTTTGAAGGTAATATGGTATCAAAACACCACAGATTCATAATATGGGACTCGAATAATTCAAGCTGCGCCTAGCCTGAAAGCCATCTTCCTGCAGTCTAGTATTTTCTGTGGCATCAGAAAATGTACTATGCAAGCTGCCAGGTTAGAGAAACTGTAAGTAGTATTACACACCTGCAACATCTTTGAACCACAGCAATGATAAGCATGAGGAAATATACATGAGGGTGCGATAATTGGCACTCAGGTGGTGGTGGTAACCAACAACTGTCATATTGAACCTAACTCAACAAGAAAGAAATCATACCTGCTTCTAGATATCTAATCAGCTTCCCAGGACTAATGAGGCCATGGACCTTAAAAAAAAATCTATTATGTCCATTTTGCTAGACCAGTATCATTTCCTACTACATCAAAATCTTATCCTTATAAGTCTAGCTACCATCCCTCATGAATAAAAGCTTCCCTTACAGCATATAGAGACCATCACAGAAAATCATAACTGGATATAATGTGGGAATCAAAATGAGCAGCCCCAACAGATACATCTAGATCACAGCTCCTGCCTTATTTGCTCAGTGAACATGAAAGAGGAGGTGGAAAGATTAAGAGCCAAGAACGGAAGGAGTTACAGAGACAAAGTATGGAGCTGTGACAAAAGGATGGACCATCTAGAGACTGCCATATCCAGGGATTCACCCCATAATCAGCTTCCAAACGCTAACACCATTACATACACTAGCAAGATTTTGCTGAAAGGACCCTGATATAGCTGTCTCTTGTGAAACTATGCCGGGGCCTAGCAAACACAGAAGCTAGTGGATGGATCACAGGGCTCCCAATGGAGGAGCTAGAGAAAGTACCCAAGGAGCTAAAGGGATCTGCAACCCTATAGGTGGAACAACATTATGAACTAACCAGTACCCAGGAGCTCTTGACTCTAGCTGCATATGTATCAAAAGATGGCCTAGTCGGCCATCACTGGAAAGAGAGGCCCATTGGACATGCAAACTTTATATGCCCCAGTATAGGGGAACGCCAGGGTCAAAAAAATGGGAATGGGTGGGTAGGGAAGTGGGGGGAGGGTATGGGGGACTTTTGGGATAGCATTGGAAATGTAATTGAGGAAAATATGTAATAAAAAACATTAAAAAAAGACTTCTGTCAAACAGTTTCTCATAGAAATAGTTTCAGTGTGACATTTCAAAGAACAGTATACTGAAACTCAGCTTTGCAACATACATATAATTACTAATTCAAAGATGATGTGGGAAAACACACAGAGGAAGCAGCATACTTTCCAGTAGATGGTCATGCAAGGGCAAGTTTGTTTCTTTGCCATATTAATGTAATGTGCTTTCACTTCCTGCCAAGCATTATCATCCTCCTTCTAATATAATAACCCCAAGCAACAGATAAGGCAGATCAAAATATTGTCCTCATCTTACAGAAGAGGAAGCAGCTGACAGTGGTGTGGTTATTGCATCAACTTAAGTCAGAAAACCACAAACTCTGACTTTCTTTTTCCAAAAATAGTTATAGCAAGAAGGATCTGAATATTAATTATAGATGATTCTCTTAACTTAATGGCAAGGGGTTCAAGCTCAACACAGTCATAGTAATTAAATGTCAATCAAAAAGAGTATGAATTAAGCAAGCTCATCTGGAAAAAAGTCCATGTTACATATCCATAATGTAAGGAAGGAAAAAATAAGACACCTACTTTTCTCATTGTTTTGACAAAATACCCAAGAAATGTATTGTTTTGTTTTGTTTTGTTTTGTTTTGTTTTGTTTTGTTTTGTTTTGTGTTGTGTTGTGTTGTGTTGTGTTGTTTTGTTTTGTTTTGTTTTGTTTTGTTTCAAAACAGGGTTTCTCTGAGTAGCCCTGGGTGGCCTGGAACTCACTTTATAGACCAGGCTGGCCTCGAACTCAGAAATCTGCCTGCCTCTGCCTCCTGAGTTCTGGGATAAGAAAAACAAAACACACACACAAAAAAAAAACAAAAACAACAACAACAAAAAAAAACCCAACAAGATCATTGGAAGAAATGTAATTTAAGAAAGATGTTTTCTTGTCTCCTAGTTTGATGATATACTGCACCATAGCACAGAAGGCAGGGGTACAGGAGAGTGAGGTAACTAGTCTTACTACACCTATGGTCAAGAAGCATAAATATGAATGTTAGTGGTCAAATTACTTTCTTCCTTTTATTCAGTCCTGACCATAGCCTACGTAATACTGTATCCAGCCTCAGTTAACCCAGTGTAGAAACTCCTTCACAATATGTCCAGTCTTATCTTCTAAGTTATTCTAGATGCTGTCAAGTTAATATCAATATAAACTGTTACAAAAACTAGGAAGAAATTAGTATAGAATGACTCCTGGGACATTCTTTGTATACTGTGTTAAGAGGTAAAAAAGTAAATATCAGAAAAAGTAATTTAGACAGAGGTAATGGCACAGATGACATCTTTTAAGAAGGTTTTAAGAATAAGTTCTATATAGTTATCCTGTGGGAGGCCTATTTGGATTAACAGGTTCAGAAGACTGGAGAAAAATATATACATCATCACCGTGGAACTGATATTTAAGCTAAAATTAGATTCTCTGTCAAGAAGTTTAGTCCAAATTCTTTTGCTACAGCTTGATACCCCAGAAAGAGCAATTTATGGAGAATAATGACTCTTCTGGCTCATCATTCTAAAGTCTCGGTGGTTCAACATTGAAATGGCTGCAGCTGGTGATGTCCTTGACAGTGGAGTCTTCACAGCTTCATTCATAGGAATTCATATAACATTAGTCACCTCCCTAAGGTCCCTTTTCCCATATAAGAGTATGATAAAGTTTTTATCCATCTTCTTATCAGAAGGAAAATCAACATGAGTTTTAATGAGTGTATTTAAAGCATACATGGGCACTCTGAAAGATCATTGGGTGGTATCAAATACATTACAAGACTTTAATATGCCACTACTCAGAATAACAACTCTGTAGAACTATACATACTTCATGAATAAAAGAAATGTACCTCTGTATGGTCCTTTCTTCAGTCTCAGCTCTGAACTTTGACTCTGTAACTCCCTCCACATACCATATACAACCACCAAACCCGGACACTATTGCATATGCCAGCAAGATTTAGCTGAGAGGACCCTGATATAGCTGTCTTTTGAGAGGCTATGCCAGTGCCTAGCAAATACAGAAGTGGATGCTCACAGTCATCTATTGGATGGAATACAGGGCCCCCAATGAAGGAGCTAGAGAAAGTAACCAAGGAGTTAAAGGGGTCTGCAACCCTATAGGAGGATCAACAATATGAACTAATACCCCCCCCCCAGAACTGTGTCTCTAGTTGCATATGTAGCAGAGGATGGCCTAGTAGGCCATCAATGGAAGGAGAGGCCCTTTGTCTTTCGAAGATCATATGCCTCAGTACAAGGGAATGCAGGGGTCAGGAAAGGAGAATGGGTGGGTTGGGGAACAGGGCAGGGGGAGGGTATAGGGGACTTTCAGGATAGCATTTGAAATATAAATGAAGAAAGTATCTAATAAAAAAACGAAATGTACCTGTGAACAGGAAACATCTTGCAAGGTATAGTGGTAGGCAGCTTGAAATCATTCCCAACTAAACAGAGCCAACAAGAATTATTATAATGTTCTTCTAATTCAAAGCAAAGGATGAGTGTTATTATGTTAAAATAAAGGCTTGGTAATAGCTGTGAATTGTCAGAATAATTGTTTTATCAGAGCTATGAAATAAGCCTGATGTGAACACACACACAAAATAAATCATCATGGAGTGATGGATGATCTGCCCATATTCATCTTGGTAACTAGCATGAACAAAAAGAGAAAGAGAAAAATTTTATGATTTTAGGATGGAGCTCAGTAAGTATAGTTGTTGCATGAAACCCTGAGTTTGACTGATCCCAATACCCTTAAATCCTGGCACACATGACATTAATCCCAAGACTTGGGAGTTGGAGGTAGGAGGATGAGATATTCAGGATCATTTTATCTACATAGTGAGTTTGAAAAGAGCCTGGGCTGCAAGAGAGACCCTGGAGTGGGGGAAGAAGAGGAGCTAGAGACACAGAGATATAGAGCAGGACACAGGAAGAGACAGAGAGACCAACAGACAGAGACAGAGATACTAGGTTGATAACTTTGTACAAAATGTCACATTATTGTTTAGTCTTCTTTGAATTATTAAAATACATATCTTATTAAGAGATAAATACTATCAATCTTGTCTTGTTCTAAAGATATAGCATCTGTGTTCTGAATCTCATACATTAAAATATCATTAATAAAAAAATCTGAAGCCCATCATAATAAAGTCTGTTAAATTAGGAAAATCTCTGTTCAAATGAGAACAGCAGTTACTGCCCATTTTATTTAAGAAGTTAGCGTTTTTTTCCCTCCAGAGTTCAAACATTTGGAAAACAAAACCAGCATGCTGCCCATAACAAATAGGCTCCTCCTGGTGCCTTGTATATTAAGAACTTAGATTAGTGCCATATTTGGGATCCTTAATTCAAAGCATGTCTAAATGCTTTGAGGCTGCCAGACAGATTTCCATGATTATGTGGAGAACTGCAAATAAAAGATAAAAATGTGAAGTAAATAAAAATGCCTCTGTGTGTAAAGAGGCATGTGCACCAAGACCCTTAGGAACAAATCAATTAAAACACAGGGACTGATGGCCAAGAGTCAGCACTTAATACAAAAAGGAAAAAGGAAGAAAAGTAGAAAATTCCCACTTTGTTAACTCCAACACTCATTTGAGTTTTTTGGTGTTAAAAGTTTTATATGAAATTAGCTTAACCAAAATAATAATAATAAAAATAATAATATAAAACAGCAAACAACCCAACTATCTTCTACTATGTTTCCTAAGTTAATTTGTGTATGTCATCATTGTATTGTATTTTTAAAAAAATTGGAGGTTGGAGAGATAGTTTAGGGGATAAACTGTTTAATGTACAACTGTGAAGATCCTTATTCAAATGGCCAGAATGCATGTAAGGATGCCATAGCAGTATGTGTCTGTGATCTAAGGCTCCTAAAGTGAAATGGGATATTGAAAGAGAAGCCTTACAGGCTCATGGAAGAATTAATCTAGAAAACACAGTGGCAAATAATAAAATAAGAGACCGTCTCAAAAAATTGGAAAATGCCCAACATATGAGGTTGTCCTCTGACCTCTATGCACCACAGTGAACACACACACACTCACACACACACACATACATTTACACATATATATTCGTGTTCATCATATATACACAATAAAAATGAGAAGAGACATTTTTCATAACCTCAATCTATTTCCTGCTGCATCTTTCAAAGCTATTGTATATATGTAAATTTAAATAGATGATAGATAGATAGATAGATAGATAGATAGATAGATAGATAGATAGATAGATAGATAGATAGATAAATAGATAGATAAAATATATAATGTGAAGCCAAATAAGAATAATGGTGAGTCCAGTGTACATTATATTTGGCCCTTTATAATGCAGTAACATGAGAAAACATGTTCAGGGGGCTAGAGACGTGGCTCAGAAGTTAAGAACATCTTGTTCTAGAATAGAATCAGAGTTCAGATGCCTGAACTCTGTAATGCCTATAAGGGGCACTTAAAGTACTTGTAACCTCAGGTCCAAGGGATCTGACACCCTATTCTGACCTCTGCTTTATACATGCACACATACCTATGCACAGATATAGACACAGATACACACACATAAATGAAAATAAATTGTTAAAAATAAAGAAAATATCTTCAAACTACTGATATTTTGATTGACAGAGAAATTTTGGGGTCAAAAGTATGTCTACCATCTGATCTTTCATTCCCTTAACTGGATTGTTTTCACTAGATAATATTAGAATAGGGATTATTTTCATACTAAAAATTTAAGGAAGTATAATTCACATTTACAGGTTGGGTCTTTTTGTCATTGTTCTGTTGTATGGTTCTCTAAAGCCATGCCTACCTAAAGCTGACACTTCTGCAAAATTCTAGAAGTTGACAATCTCTCTCTTTGAACAAACAAGATGTCTTCATACTTTCTGATATTTTGGTTTATTTATCTAGTGTTTTCTAAATTATTTAACACAAAGTTTTTTGATGCTACAACTCACTGACAAATGACAGGTAAATATGGGGGAAATCTAAATAACTTTTCTGATTACAAAAAATATATAGGCTGACATTGATTCAATATGTTTCTTTAATTCCAGTTGTTGGGTTTTAAGACAACTTTTAAATAACAAATATACTTAGTTAATATTAGTGTCGAGTTCTTCAAGGGGCTGTGGATGCTACAGCCACTTGTGTCTAATATGCAGATGCAGACCAACACCTTAGCAGATGCTGAGAGACCAAATATTTTAAGTTCAGACTGCATTTTAGATAACATGACCTAAGTTTGAACTCGGATAAACTAACAGGCTGGTAGCGAGCATTAGTTTCCAAGTTGCCCCCCACCAAAACCTGAGCCTAGCTCCAGTCTCTAGGCTCACCCCCAACAATACCTCCATCTCCATGTTACACCCCCAACAAGACCTGCTTCTCCAGGATACATCCAAACAAGACCAGTGTCTCTAGGTTATTATTCCAACAGATCTGCACCCCCCAGGTTACAGTAGGCCCACCCCCTGCCTTATGACCACCAATGCAGAGGGATGTAGAGGGAAATAGAAATCAAGTTTACAGTTTGATTTCTAGCACCAGCCAATTATGTTAAAGGCTATAGTAGCTTTTCATGTAGGTGCTTGCACAATTACCCCTGCTTGCTGCTTACTATAAAGCCTTGACCAGATAGATATCCAGGGCTCTTCTCTCCACCAAAATCTTCTTGTGTGTGGTTGGCTGAGGAGCCTGAGCTAGCTAGAATAGAATAAAGACCCTGCTGTAAGTTGTATCAGATCTGCTCCTGTTTTTTGTTTGTTTGCTTGCTTGCTTGTATTTGGGGGGAGGGGTAGGGGGATTGCTAAAACTTTCCTGGCACTACAACACACACACACACAAAAAGAGCAACTTAAGAAATTGGGATGAGAGATACAGTAGCACCTACACTGTCTCATCATTTGAGTTCTGTGCTATATTATAATAGGCAACATGTCCCTCAGTAGACACTAAGTACAGGCCAGTGACATGTACCACAAATGAAACCCAGTCCTCCAGAATTCTAGCCACATAATTTCCTACTCTCTATAAAATCCCTGGTCTTAGGTATTTTATTATAGCAATAGAAAATGCACTGAGACAAATGAGATCAGTGAATTGGGCCATTTAGAGTTTCAAAGAAACATAGTGGTCCGCTGAAAACTAATTTTAACATCTTTTCATTTGTAAAGTCCAGACTATCTATATGAATACCTGGTATAAAAACCTGAAGGTGAGATATCCAGACAATAATTAACCAATCAATCCAACAATGTGGACAAAAGAGCTGTTCCATGGACATCTGATGCTCCTTCAGCCCTTGGAACCATTCCTTTTAGAAACAACATGGGATTCATCTCTAAATAAAACAAAGTCCTCAGATATAAGGGGAATACCAGCTTGAAAAGATTCTATCCCGAACTTGGGCCAGTGCTGGAAGCTCAATGGCAAGAGGCTTTGCTCTGTTCTGCCTTCTGTTACTGTGGATCATGATCTGTAACTTTCAGCTTCATTCTCAGGGTTCTGTCACAGTACTTTAGCTTGTAAGTAGCTAACTTTCAAACTCTGCGGGGGCTTCAAGATATCACTAAAAGTCACTAGAAGCCTTTTAAGTGCTGACTCTAGGGTATTTGAAGGAGAAACATTTAGTAAATACTTAAGGATTGGTGTCTTCTAGCACATTTGAAGTCTAAATATCTGCTTTCATAATGTGAATATTTTCAAGTTTCAGCACATTTTTAAATTTTCCAATATAAATAACAAGTGACTTTTAAAACCCTGTTTATGTTCTCAGAAAATTTACTAAACGCCATATATGGTTGAGCCCACTAACTATAGAATGAATGAAAGTTGAGAGAGAGTCAGTGGCCATTGAAGTCACTGAGCATAATTATAAAAGGTAGATAGTGTATTTGAAAGAAAATATCTTTCTGAAACCCACCAGTACAGACTAAATTTAGGTCAATAAAGTTTTAAAACAATAAAGCTTACATAATTCTTACCGAATCTATCTTTCTAATAAAGAAGACAAAGAAAAGTACTGAAAAGAACAATTCCTGATGGTATGGATAAGACAATTCTAGGGAATATGTTCAGCAAATAAAATGAGGTCCCTGAGATGTTTCAAAGAAGATAGTCAACAAAGAATTCACACAGAATAGAGATAAATGGAGACTCTGGGTAACACAAGTCTATGCAGCCCCACCCCTACCCCCCTTTGGGTTGTTCGCCCCTGAAACACATGGAGTTTGACTGAGCTTATCCCATAGGGCCTGGTGCTAGGCTGTAGGGAAGCACTAAAACACTGCTTGAGGGGGAGGGGTAGTGAGAGGAGGAAGTGCAGTCTTATGTGTGGGAAAGCTGGAGTTGGTTTGGTTTCAGGGATTCTCAGACCCTTGGATATCCAAGCTCCACTGGGAGTCATGGAAGAGAAGGTTGGTGACATCATATAGCCCGGGGTTGGGGAAGAGGATGAAGGGATGAGGGGAAGTCCAGGATTGTCTCAAGATGAATTGAAGGTTGTCCTTGGCTCAATGGAGGCATTTTTGGTAGCAGTTGTAGCTGGGAGCACAGAGAGGCTATTTAAGGGAGATTAGGCTGTGGTTCTATAGGTGAAGCTATTCTTCATAGTTCCTCATGGCGGATCTCGATGAAAAGAGACATGGTTCCAAACAGTTTATTGTCATGGCAGAAAATGAATGTGTAAAACCATACCCCACGTCTCAGTGTGGGCCTGAGATTAAATATCTTTTGCAGAGAGGGATGTTTGGGAAGAGAAGCTTATTGGCTAAGCCCTCCAGGCATCTAGGTACCTCATTAGCATGGAGGACTCTGGGGCCTACATGAGTACAGGTCATGTCTCTTTTTTTGTGACAAGCATGGCATGTGTTCCACATCAGGATTCTGGCAGGGAGCTAGGAGTCACCTAAGCCTTACGTGTGTGCCCAACAAGTCTCTGTCTAAACCTGCTCTACCTTACCAAACTTCCTGGCATGGTTTTACATCCCACCTACCCATGTAGGTGGGATGTGTGTGTGTGTGTGTGTGTGTGTGTGTGTGTGTGTGTGTAAGTTTATTTGCCTATGAATGTCAAGGCCAGAGGTTAACATTGAGTATCTTTCTTTATCTACTAAATATTTTGAGAAAAGGTCTCTCATTGAACATGAAACATGGCCAGTGAGACCTAGTGATCCACCCATCTTTAACAAGTACCCTTAGTTCTAGGGTTACAGGGACTAATAACCATGCCCAGATTTTATGTGAGTATTTGGGATCCAAAATCATGCCACTATGCATGCACAGCAAGCACTTTAACCACCAAGACATCCACTCAGCTAATAAAGAACCCACTTTGACACTAAAACAGAAGTCACAAAGAGAAAGCAAGAGTGATGATAGGATCAATCTATGCATTTAAGGCTAAAAATAGGAGATTGTGAAATTTTTCTCAAGCACAAATAGTCCTGACACTGAAAGAGGAGGCAGGCAATGAATTCAATAACTACAAATAAGTATAGAAAACTTGAAATAGCCAAGTGTTGCATGAATTAAAATGTGACTCATGTTACTATAGATTTATTTATCCCCTCTGAAATTTTGTATAATACAATCATGAAATATGTACCCTTTGACATTTAATTATTTATGCCTTGTTTCTGAGAGTCATCCATGGGATTATACATAGTTTATTTCTTTTTATTGCTTAGTAGTGTTTTCTTGTATGGATATATAATCCTTTTTGTACTCACTGAGCAGCTAATAGATAGTGGGATGTTTGAAGTTTTAAACAATGAGAACTAATGGTTTCATTTACTTCATATCCTAAGCAACAACTTGGAATTTAAATCTAGTAAATGAATCTAGTGAATGAATAATGTTTGAATGGTAAAATCTCTTCATTTTCACTTTCCTAAAAGCAATCATTGGTTTGCTGTTCTCTCAGTCTCTGCTCCATCTTTATGCCTACATATATTGTAGGCAAGACAAATTTTAGGATGAAGGTTTTGTGGGAGGAGTGATGTCCTACACCCTTTTCTGGAAGTCCTGCCTGACTATAGAGGTGGTCATTTCAGTCTCTATATCGCCCTCTGGTAGGAATCTAAGCTAGAGTCATCCCCATAACCTCCCCATATCTGCTTCCATCTCCAACTAGTCACCAGAGATGCCTCCCTCTACCCCTGCCATTTTCCATTCTCACTTCCAGGCCTGTCACCCTCCTTCTTGCCACACCTGATTGCCACACCCTTTCCCTTTGTCACCTCATCTTCTACCCAGTTCCTGGTGTCCATCAACTTCTCATGACTACTTTAATCATATCTCCTGCTTTTAAGAATTTTTGTGGTTAGGGGTTGGAGAGATAGTCAATGATTAAGAGCTGTGGTGGTTTGAGTAGGTATGCCCCTCATAGACTTATGTGTTTGAATGTGTGGCCCTTAGGAAGAAGCACTATTAGGTGGTATGACCTTATAGTGCACCTGTGGTCTTTGGGGGGGGGGGGGGAATTTGAGATATCCTGTGCTCAAACTATGCACAGTGTGACAATCTCTGCTGCCTGCAGATCAGGATGTAGAACTTTCATTACCTTCTCCAATACCATGTCTGCCTGCATGCCATCATGTTTCCCACCATGATGGTAATGAACTAAACCTCTGAAACTGTAAGGCAGCCCCAGTTAAATACTTCCCTTTATAAGAGTTGGTCATAATGCCTCCTCAAACCAATAAATCCCTAACTAAGGCAGGAGCATTAGCTGCTCTTACAAAGGCCCTGAGCTTGATTGCTAATACCCTACTTAGGAGGCTTAAAAACACTTGTACTTTCAGATCCAAAGTATACAGTGCCCTAATTCTGAACTCTAGAGGAAGATTAAATGATAGATAGAAGACAGAAAGACAGATAGACACACACAGGAAAGAGAGAGAGACAGAGAAAGACAAAGAGAGAACTAAAAATTAAATCTAAATAGAAAACTAATGATTGTGGTTAAATCTAGCCTATTACAATTTCTTGCATCTTGCGTCTCAAATTTTGATCTCAACATACTTACAGAGTCCCATTTTGGAATGCAAAAGAATGTGTTCAGATGTTTCAAATACAAAGATATAGACAAATTGAGAGAGGCGCATTGTTTTGTGTGTTCTCTAAACAACAGTATCTTGGCGTTTCTTTTACGGTAAGTGCTGGTAAAGCACTTTGTAAAAAGCCTTTACCTAAATTACATTTCCAAAGATCTTATTTTCTACTACCTAGTAAGCTCTTGTAAGTTTTTAGTATTCAAATATATTATATAATTTAACTTAAACTTTTCATTAAGTGTGAAGTAAGGGTTGATATTAATTTCTCTCCTGTTTATCTATACCTCTATAGCAGTGAATTGCTATGTAAATTGCTGTGTGGTTGGCCCTTTTTAAGTTCAGCCTTGATCATATGTCTCAGGATATATTTCTGGGTTTTCCATTTATTCTACTGATATGTACATGTTTAATCTTATACTGATTATATGATTTCAATTGCTGTAGAATTCTAGTAAGTTTGAACTCTCTGGAGATTTCACAACCATAGAATGAGTATAAAAAAATTTATGAATTAAAAGTGAATGACAGAACTGATTAAACAGTGATAATGCTTATTTTATGAAATTTCAGCACTTAATCTCTGCCTACAAAAATATGCTTCTGTTTTTCCAGGATCTCACGAATAATTTAGTCAATTTATGACCATGTTAGAATGCCATTTACTGCCTGTACTTCCCATATCATATACTACCTTGGACTTTTTGGACAATGTGTAGAATTTATATCAGTCTAAATTGTGGATCTCTGGTGGTTTAAATACACATTTACTCTCTTGTGTGTTGCACCAGCAGGAACCCAATAAGTGTCCATAACATAGAATGTTATCTATTAACAATCAAAAAGAATTACTAGGAAACAGTACATCAGTGCTTACTCTCAATAAATCAGATTTCCTGCAAATAACTGTATAGTTGCTAACCAAAGGAGATCCAAACAAGAACTGATAAACAAGGAAAATGACACTAAAACAAAAGAGTATGGCTTCTGGAAGACCTGAACCTGCTATGTCCCTGTCACCCTGCAGTTGAGGAGTTGAACTCATCTAAGCTTCAACCTCTGCCTTTATTATGGTCTTCATTATTTTTTTCCTTATGTGTCTGTATATTCTTGGGTTAGAATATTGCTATTTTCTGGAAATATGCCCAAGGAAAGTACCTATGTGTCTAGATCTCTGCATGTTGACTAAATGATCTCAGTTTGCCATTGCAAAGTTGTGCTGATGTACATCCTGTGATTCCAGGTGACAAGAGGCAGAAAGGTCAGATGTTACAATGTAAGGGAGAGCAGTAACACAACTCAGTACTGCACAACTACTGTGTTGATGGGTGTGTATATCAAGAATTTTACTCAGAAGGGAGAAGGCATCTCGGTCTGTAGAGTAAGCAAAGCTTCAAAGAGGAACTCAAAAGCTAAGTGCTTTCAAAGGAAACTGGAATTTCCCAGCAGGAAACCGAATAACATTTGAGAGGTGACAGCTAGCTACAGTGTCTCCATATTCAAATATATTAAATTTAATGTTTCTTGATCAGAATGTGTTGCTAGTATATTGAATGGCTTTGGAAAACTTTTAATACATATTATGTAAGCAAATTTATACGGCATCATCTGTGAAGATACACATGCTTGTCAACCAGACCTGCCAAGAATATCCAGAAGAAATGAGTTTGTGAAAAGATGGTCTCAGGAAGGAAGAAACAAAGAGTATGTGACAATCAGGCACTAAAGACCTCTTCGAATGCCTTAACACTAAAGAACTGAAACAAGTTTTCATATCATAGGAATGATAATTTTCATATTTTGTGGCCAGATGGTGGTGGGTATGGGGCACTCTACGTATGTCCTTCTGCCTAATAACAAATAGACGACGGACCTTTAAAATTGTTGGCTTCTTATATGCTGTGTCTGTGTCCTAGAGCTGCTGAACAAAAGAACTGAACAATTTAAAATGCTATAAATATATTTAACATAGTTCTGTGCATCAGAAATTAAAATTTAATGTGTTGGCAGCTCCCCTCAACCCCCCTCCATCCGACAACTCTGAGGAAGATTTAATCCTAGCTTCCTGCTTGCAGAAAAACCCTTGTATTCTTTGGTTTGTAGATATCTCAGTGCAACCATTCAGTTGGCATCCTTCTGCCTGTGCATCAACTTCACTGTTTATATCTGCCTTGTGTTCAAGTTTCCTTTAAAAAAAAATAAAAATACCAATCATTTTGAAATATGTCTCACATTACCCACTAACTAAATACTATACTCACAAATCAGGTTACACTCTTAGGCTCGGAAGTTATAACTTCCAGATGGGCATCAGAGAGCATATAGAAACCTTGTGTTTCATAATAAGATTTTGTTCATATTTACATTTTTGTTTGGTTGTTACTTACGTCTTATTTGTTGATGTTGAAGATCTGACAGTTTCCCCAAATAAAAAAGTGGTTTTTGATTCTTCACCAACATTTTCTGAAAGACAATCATTTTGTAATCCCACATATATGGTTTTAGTCTCTCTTTCTCTCTCTCTCTCTCTCTCTCTCTCTCTCTCTCTCTCTCTCTCTCTCTCTCTCTCTCTCTCTCTCTCGGTGTGTGTGTGTGTGTGTTGTGTGTGTGTGTGTGTAAATTCTCAGCACACACACTCATACACAGAGAAATTATAAATACGATCTAATATTGTATTCACCTCATCATCTACTTAGTAAGAGAAACCAGCAGTTTATTTGCTTTCTTCTGTTAATGAACTCAGTTTAGTGCATTAATTTAGACATACTCCAGAAGCATATCTCATCTCATTGAAAAGAGAAAAAAATGTTCAGCATATTAACTTTGGTTGCAGCCAGCCTTACCCAAGAATAAGTAAGACATGAGTGTCACAACTCCCTTATGAGCTACACATAGGAAACAAACTAAGAAAGATTTTTTTCCTCCAGAATATGAATATAGAACATGAGGAGGAGAATATGTAGAAGAAACAAGGGAAAAAGAAAGGAAGTCCAAGGAGAAAAAAAGAGAAATAAGAAATTTTTTTACTCTATTGAAATCACAGATTATAAAATTTGCAGGGTATATTGTTTCATTCAGCCATTATGCCTATACTCTTTCTGCCAGAACAGAACTTGAATTAACCTTCTGTCTCCAGCAACTGAAGCAGCTAGCCTTGCAGTATAAATGTTTTTACTTATTAGCAAGGCATTGAAGACTCCTATAGTTAACACTTACCCAGACGATACCAAGCAAAATTGAATATATCTCCATTTAGCACTGGCCTTAATTTAATGCAGAAATAAGTGATAATGAGGCTTCCTTTTTAGTTCTATTTCCTTTAGGGTTGGCATTTTGTATGGCTTTTTTCCTTGGAGTAACTTGAATAAGAGTAGAAATGATATGTTGCCTTATTTATTCTCATCATAAATCTCAGCCAAGTACTCAATAAATATTTGTTAAATTAAATTAAATTATTTCTTTGATGTCTTAGCAGATAGTTCATTATAGAGCTTATTGATTATAATTAATTGCTCCATAGCCTATTAAAATTCACCCAGTGTAACATAATAGTACACTCATCTTAAGATGTTTTACATAAATTGTGTTCCAAATTGAGCATCTTGTTGAAAGATTTCCTCTGCCCTTGCTTCTGGCAGCCTGCTTTTCCTTAGTTTGAAATATTAGTCTCTAAAGACCAATTTCCTCTGAGCAGATTATCAAGATTAACAGGCATTCTGTGCTTTCTAGTCTGCAAGGAAAGGTTTTTCCTCCATTTCTCTAAGGAAACAAATACACACTCTCTCTCCTCTTCCTAGTGTTAACTTATACTATTTTGTTGTTTTTGAAGTGGTGGTTGTTACTGTGTTTGATTACTGGATTTAAGCTCTCCTACAACATTAAATTATGAATAGATATCTATGGATTTTTGATTTTGTATTTTATTAATGTTTATTTGTTTAATTATTTATTTTTGGTTTGTTGAAATACTGGGGGGGGGGACATTGACACAGAAACTGTAATAAAAAGCAATTTTTGATTCTAGATATGAAGGTCCTATAGTTTCCCCAATAAAATGTCATGAGCCTAAACTTGAACAACCTATTCTCTTTTTATTTTCAATACATTTTAAATTGAAATACAATTATGTCTTATATAAGTTGTCCCCTTTCTTCTCTTCCCTCCAGCCCCTCTTATATACCTTCTCTCCAATCCCCCCCCCATCCTCAAGTTGATAGTTTCTTTTTTATTGACATTATTATGTGTTATTGTTTGTGTATATATGGCTTCAGGGATGACCACTCTTCAATGGACAAACCATAATGGAAGCTCATCCTTAAGAGAGGTTGGTTTGCCTTCTTCCAGCAGTCATTGGTTGCCTATCGCTATTTGTCTAGAGGCAAGATCCTCAGAAATTTTCGCTATTTCATGTTACCATGCTCACTGATATACCCATTATTTCCATCTTAGTTATGCAATCATTTCTATGAAAGTGTTTCACAATATACTTCCCAGCACTCTGGTGCTTACAGTCTTTCATCTCCCTCTTCTGAAATGTTTCCTGAGCCATAGATCCAACCAGACTACCTACAGAGAGAACAAGAATCTAAGCTCAGGACACAATATCAATGACTAGGGTTCATCTAGTGACTTCAAACAATAAATTGTTCTTTACAGCCTCCATATTCCCTCCTGATACCCTGTCTTCCCAATGACTTCCTGAATCCTATAGTGTGGATAATGACATCCAGACACTGACTCTAACACCAGAGAAGTGGATATAGAGGTACTGGGATGGACTTTAAGTCATACACTGGTCTCAAATTGTGTTCAGTTGGGGTTTTCGGTGATAGTCTCTATTTTCTGTAACAAGAAGCTAATCTGATCAGTGGTGGTAGCTACACTTTCTTGTGGGTATAAGAAATGGTTTAGAATGTGGTAATGAATTAGGCTGGTCGAGCAAGGGATATAGCAGGTTCTTTTCTAATACTCATGGCTTCACTAACTTTGAGAAGCTGGTTTTGACTGTCTTCTGCAGTTGGCTTTGTAGAGACAAAGTTAGAAAATGGAAAGAAAAAACACACTTTTTTTTTTTAGTTTTTTTTAATTAGGTATTTTCTTCATTTACATTTCCAATGTTTTCCCAAAAGTCCCCTCCATACCCTTCCTCCACCTCCTCTCCCCACTCCCACTTCTTGGCCCTGGCATTCCCCTGTACTGAAGCATATAAAGTTTGCAAGACCAATGGCCCTCTCTTTCCACTGATGGCTAATTAGGCCATCTGATATATATGCAGCTAGAGACACGAGCTCTGCGGGGGGTGGTGGTGGTACTGAATAGTTCATATTGTTGTTCCACCTATAGGGTTGCAGATCCCTTTAGCTCCTTGGGTACATTCTCTAGCTCCTCCATTGGGGGCCCTGTGATCCATCCAATAGCTGACTGTGAGCATCCACTTCTCTGTTTGCTCGGCCCCAGCATAGCCTCACAAGAGACAGCTATATCTGGGTCCATTCAGCAAAATCTTGCTAGTGTATGCAATAGTGTCAGCATTTGGAGGTTGATTATGGGATGGATCCCCGGGTATGGCAGTCTCTAGATGGTCAATCCTTTCTTCTCAGCTCCAAACTTTATCTCTGTAACTCCTTCCATGGGTGTTTTTGTTCCCAATTCTAACAAGAGGCGAAGTGTCCACATTTTGGTCTTCGTTCTTCTTGAGAAAAACTCACTTTTTTTTTCAACAAATGTGTTTGTAATACCAACTATGTAGCCTAACTCTAATTGTATATACTCTATTTCTGCTATTTGGGTAAGGGCTGCTGCAACCCAAGAACACAAATGGTGGTAGCTTAGATGTGAATGAATCATTTTCATCCTCACATGCCTGAAACTTTTTAAGGATAGCCCAACTTCTCAGCACTCAAGTTTAGCTACCCTTTCTTTGCTCTCCCACACAAATTACTGGCTATAAGCTTTTGAAAGTATAAGCTATTCTACATGCTATGAAAGTTCATCCTTAGTTATACAACAAGCCATTGGATATTAAGAATCATAAGGCAGTCCTCTTGAGGCCTATGTGCCAGGTGCCTCAGTTCAGCCCATGTGTGCTTTTTGGTTGGTGATTACGTCTCTGGAACTCCCAGGAATCCAGGTTAGTTGATATTGTTGGTCTTCCTATGGTGTTGCCATCCCCTTCAGTTCTTTCAATCCTTTCCTTTAATCAGTGGCCCAGGAGTCCCAGAAGGAGGGGATTTTAAGGTCTTTTGCTCATTAGTTGAATAGATAACTGTGTGTTAAGTAATCCTCATCTTTAGAATCCAGAGTCATCTTAGATACCTGCAAAATGCATGTAAGTCTTATCTGGATTTGCTTCCATAAATTGCTTATGTCTACGTCTAGGAGAACAGAAGGAGTGTTATGTGATAACAGTATAATTACAGCAAAATCAGTTCAGCTCATTTCAGTATTGCCCTTTATATCAGTGTGTTCTCCTTGCTTTTTCACATAACAAATAACAAGAACACAGGAAAGGAAATTAGTATGTGATGTGATTGGGTCTCTTTTCAGGTCCTCATACAAAGGTGATATCAGAGAGGGACCACTTGTTCAGAAGATGTTAGAGTCTGCTCTAGGGAGAAAGTGTGAAATAATTATCAGCTGCTGAGAACAAAGGAAGACAGGAATTGTTTAATGTTCATAGACTATTCCAAACAGCAATGAAAAATCAGGATGTAAAAACTGGCTTTGCATAGTAAATGTGTTTTATGGTAAAGATGCATTGCTTTGAAATGAAAATACAAGGTACATCAACTGTAAGTGCCCTATTCATCACATACAAAGCTTCCGTGGTCAGGTGGCATTAATTCTGTGGTTTTGTATTGCAAGCCAGACCACAGGATACATATTATTTTACAAGGAAATATTGGAAATGGTTGGAGGTGCTTGCAGACATATACTGGAGATAGAATAATGATGCATGGCACATTTACTGTACACACAGAATTTAGATAAGTGGAAGAAACGTTCTGGCTCATCTTAAAGGCTCAGCCCATCAGTCCTTAGGTAAGGTTTATGCACTGCCTCAGCACATCCACATTATGTATGAGGAAAGCAACATGCACCAAACAATTAATTGAAAGCCTTGAAGGGCATAAGTATTCCATTAGCAGTCTCTAAACAAGAAGGCCTCTCTCACCATGGTAACCAGGAAGAGCTGTCAGAGTTTTTACAGCTGAGGCTTCTGTTGTTGCTCCGGGGAATCCAGTGGATGCCTTAATTTCCTCTGCTTCTAGACAGGTTTTCCAAAGGTTATGGCATTTTTTGAGGGTTGTGTTTAAGGTTCATTTTTAGTATCAAGAATGAAATCAAATAAAGAAGCCCTAACTGAAAACTCTGTGTGACACATTGGAACTTACTAAACAGGAGTTGCTGCTTCATTCTGAAACCTTGGTGCACTGCATGAAAAGAAAATGGTATAGAACTCAGAATTGTAATAATGGGTTGGAGAACACAGGCATAGAGGGACTCTTGGGGCCTATAGTAGAATTTATATGTAGACATATGATCTCTTTCTGTGAGAAAGAGTGTCTAAGATTTTAACACTTTTGGTGATTCTCAGGGAAAGATACTTTAAGTTCAAATGCTCAGTTTCATCCAGAATGGAGGAGCACAGATGCCTACGAGAGAAAAGTTAGATCATGAAAAAGAGAATGTCCGTAGCAATAAATGACACTGACTGCCTCTCACATAATCCACTTACAAATGAACTTTCTCAGAAATGATCTTTTTTTTTTCAAAAATATTCTTACTGGAGTTGTTGTCTATGCTCAATCCTAGATTATGAACTTCTTAAATTCTTATCTCCTATAGTTGATACTTTATAGATCTATTATGGCAAATTGGGTGTGAATAAGCTATGGTAGGCTTATCATTCCTGAAACTAAAAACCTGTACTAAATATGGCCCTCCTGTCAAGTGCTATAACCTTTTAAAACATGTCTAGAAGCAGAAGAAATTAAGGTATGCATGGGTGATAGTTAATTACATATGCCAATTTGATTGGGCAAGAGATGTCCAAAAAGCTAGTGAAACATTATTTCTGTGTCTATGAAGCTCCTTTTGAATTAGATTAGCATCAATAGACTAGGTAAATAAGAGATTTACCTTCACCCACATGTATCTGCTAAAGGCCAAATAGCACAAAGAAGAAGGTGAATTCACTTGCTCCTTTAGTTGTGACAACTGTATATTTCTATGAACTATGGGAGGCCCTATCATTTTCAGGTCTTAAATTCAGGGTTTTCAGGTCTTAGATTTCAGAGAACTATCAGCAACTACACCCTATGTCACACACCCTCCCACCCAGGTCCTAAATCTTAACTATCAGACAGAGAGTCATACCCTTGTCTCCCATGGTTCTCAGGCCTTCAGGTCTGGCTGACTCATAGTACATATTTTCCAGATTCTCCAGTTTTAGGTAGCAGATCATGAGTCTTTGCAGACTCCACAACAGTTGGAACCAATCACTACATCAATATCTGCATACATTTCTTATATTTTTGGTTGTGAGCCTAGCCTTTAACGGCTGAGCCATCTCTCCAGCCCTCTGCATACATTTCTAAGATGCTCTGGAAAATCCTAATACAGAACCCAGAAGAACATGCAACAAAATCTATGATTCCCTTGTATTGCTCTGTAGAGAGTCAAGTTTTTCCCCAGGGATGAGTTATCAAAGACCCTTCTCTAACCCTTCTCTATGCATTAATTACAAAAATTAAATTTATAGATTCAAGATTTGAACATACAATTATTACAGACATACCATACCATATTTTTCATAGAACACTTGAAAGGAAGACTGATATTTGTGGAGATACATTGGGACATATAGACTAGAAACAGTATGGTGACATACACATAATTGTTTTGTACCCTGTCATAAAGATGTTCATCAATGATCTGTGCAGCATATCTCATCAAATTATCCTCTTTTTTTTCCATTTTACATTGAAATTTAAAAGGCTATACTTTTTCTAGAATATAGTTCCCCTTAAATATAACAGATTACTTAAGATTTAATTATCATTCATTTAATTATAAGATCAGTTCATTACCATTCAATTTAAAGTTTTTAATCTAGACTAAGTGTTTTGTTTTGTTTTTCGTTTTTTGAGACAGGGTTTCTCTGTATAGCCTGGCTGTCCTGGAACTCACTTTGTAAACAAGGCTGGCCTCAAACTCAGAAATCTGCCTGCCTCTGCCTCCTAAGTGCTGGGATTAAAGGCATGTGCCACCACTGCCCAGCTAAGTTTTAAATGTACATTAATAAGTTACTAAGATAGAATAAACTTGACATTAGCCTATATGGTGAAGAGTCAACACAATTCAACAGAGAACAGTATCATTTAAATAGTAAATGTGAACTAAGGAAGAATTGCTGGAAATAAAAGATTTAATTCAGATTACAAAATATGTTATGTACACATACTGAGAATCTGATGAATAATGATATTAGTATAGCAAGAACTGTGAGAGAAAGAGATGGAAAAGTACAAAGGCCAGCAAGAAGCACACACAGATGGCAGCCAGAAGAATCCATCAGGTTACAGACTAGCACTGGCTCTAACTAGTGATGGTTACATCAACTAAATCTGAGTATAGGGGGTCTATAGGATGTAATTCCTAAAGATAAACTGTGTATCTACTAAGACAGAATTCAGAAAACAACACTGAATGACATCATGAAGCCCTTGAAACCAAAGTAGTTAGTGATCAGAAATAGAAGGCAGTGGGGAAGGGGAATTAACATAACAGGACACAGCTTCAGAGAGACCATGATGAAATACATGATTTTGTATGCTAACCTGAAAATTAATTCATGAAACAATAAGTCTTTTTACATCTTCATCCCAGAAGTACTCAGATCTGTAAGGACTACTGTGGACATTCACAGCTCTCTTCTGATTTGAGCTTCTGCTGAGCCTGGCTTGGACCTGGTGGGAACAGAGTGACATGGTTCCTAACCTGGGTCATGACCCTCCATGAGTATCATGGCTGCTGTGGGCATATGATTCTTCGTATAATAATGTACATATTAAGGATGCAATGTGAATTATGAGGAGTTTCATGAATCTAAAGGAACAAAGGCAGCTGCACTATGAGCCAGCTTGTCAGAAAGATACAAAGGAAGGCAGTTTCATTAGTTCGAGGTTAGCCTAGGTGTGGTAGATATGACAGTTTCAGGGCAGGGTCCAACCCAATCAGCTCATCATCTGTGCTTAACAAAGGCAGACAGATCTCTGAATTCATACAGATCATTGAATTCTGCAATGTTTTGTTTTGTTTTTATTAATTAATTTTTTTAATTAGGTATTTTCTTCATTTACATTTCCAATGCTATCCCAAAAGTCCTCCATACCCTCTCCCTCAACTCCCCTACCCACCCACTCCCACTTCTTGGCCCTGGCATTCCCCTGTACTGAGGCATATAAAGTTTGCAAGACCAAGGGGCATCTCTTCCCAATGATGGCCGACTAGGCCATCTTCTGATACATATGCAGCTAGAGACACAAGCTCCGGGGGGGGGGTGGGTACTGGTTAGTTCATATTGTAGTTCCACCTATAGGGTTGCAGACCTCTTTAGCTCCTTGGGTGATTTTTCTAGCTCCTCTATTGGGGGCCCTGTGTTCCATCCAATAGCTGACTGTGAGCATCCACTTCTGTGTTTGCCAGGCCCTGGCAATGTTAATCAAAAAAAAAAAAAAAGTATACTTTCTGTCTTTTAAGAATAAAAAGAATGGGGGGAGGGGTCACAGGATTCTGGTTCATAAGATAATCTCAAGGAAACCTAGTAAATGACTTGATTGATATGTAAAATAAAAGACTGGACCTGTGCTCTGCAGAAGATGAGAGAATTTAGAGAATTTTTAGGATGAAAAGAGAGAACTGTTTGGAGAATAGAGACACAAACAAACAGACATGGGGACACATGCACACACACAAGGGCAGCGAGATCTCTTTGAATAACAAACAAGCAAAATATAGACAGAGAAATCTCCAGAGAGAAAGCAGAACATAGAAACAGACTAGAAAAGCTGTATCAAGCAGAGCACAGATCGTCAGCTTGGATCCATGATTTGACTTCAAGTCATTGTTTTCACTGCTCCCAAACACCCCTTCTCTCAGAACCCCTGTCCATGCCAAGCTTTGTCACTAAACCAATTAAAATTCTGTTTCTCTGTATCTCCACCAGGTAGCATTCCCTGATCACTGCAGTGCATAAGTATTCATACAGCAATACCCTGTTACCTACCATATTGCCATGCCTGGAGAGGCTGTCTCTACCTTCTAGAGTCAACAATAACAGGGTCACCCAACTCTGTTAGCAGGTCACAGTCATTTGAAGGTAATGCTCAAAAGCTCAGCAGTGAACATCACTTTTGACAGAGGTTGTTTGAGCAACCAGAACTTTGTTCAATGGTTCTTACTTTAACACTGCACATATTTATGAAATCATTCTTATAAAGTTCAATGTTTTGATGGAAGACCTCTTCATTGTTGCATGATCTGTACCAGTGGCAGAGACTGGAATTATCCTTAAATCAAAAATATTGAAGACTGTTTCAGTGTTTTCATCAAAAAAAAAAAAGGAAAACAAAAATAAGAACAAAACAAAAGCATGCTTTCTAAGAATAACTCCTTATGCCAAACCCACTGTCAGAGTAGAGAGCCATTCTTGCTGTGGTTGCTGATGCTGAGAGAATCTTCTGTAAGCAACAGCCACAGTTGTCATTTGAGTAGCAGGCTGGTGATATCTGTGTGGTGGTAATGGCTATTGTCTGTGCATGGATGAGTGTGCAAGGCCCCGTCTTATTAAATGCTGCAAGGTGACATTGCATACCACATAAGTGCTATCCTTTGCTAAGGGCACATTACAGGAGTCCCTGTCACATCTGTGTGACAGTCCACAGGTTGAGAATGTAATCTGTGATGCTTGAATAATGCTTATTCTAAATAGATTTTGTTTCCTTTAAAGTTTGGAGCTGAGAGGAAAGGATGGACCATCTAGAGACTGACATAGCCGGGGTTCCATCCCATAATCAGCCTCCAAACACTCACACCATTGCATACATTAGCAAGATTTTGCTGAAAGGACCCAGATATAGCTGTCTCTTGTGAGGCTACACCGGGGCCTAGCAAACACAGAAGTGGATGCTCACAGTCAGCTATTGGATGGATCACAGGGCCCCCAATGGAGGAGCTAGAGAAAATACCCAAGGAGCTAAAGGATTCTGCAACCCTATAGGAGGAACTACAATATGAACTAACCAGTACCCCCCCCCGCCCCCCGTGGAGCTCTTGTCTCTAGCTGCATATGTATCAGAAGATGGCCTAGTTGGCCATCATTGGAAAGAGAGGCCCATTGATCTTGCAAACTTTAGATGCTTCAGTACAGGGGAATGCCAGGGCCAAGAAGTGTGAGTGGGTGGGTAGGGGAGTGGGGGAGAGTATGGGGGACTTTTGGGATAGCATTGGAAATGTAAATGAGGAAAATACCTAATTAAAAAAATTTAAAAAATAAAGTTACTGCTCTGTCATTATGTAAAGTCAACCCTGAGTATCCTTCATTTGTGCACACAGAACCCATGGGCTAGCATAGAGTCACAAAAATTTTTATTAAAAACATTCCCCAGTTATCATGTTATTGGAGAGATCACTTGTTTATGGATTCTGACAGCTATTTATTGGAAATGCTGTAGTTATGCTGAAGAATTCTATATCTTCTTTCTGGTGGTTCCTTGAGACACTTCTGCAGTGGCAAGTGCTATTAGTGGTAAACTGAAATGTGTAAAATTGTGTCATGCTGCGACAGTGAGCTAGGCTGACATGCTCATTCTGTTTTAAAGAGAAAGAAAGAAAGGAAAGAAAGAAAGAAAGAAAGAAAGAAAGAAAGAAAGAAAGAAAGAAAGAAAGAAAGAAAGAAAGAGAGTAGCTTACTGCTTTTCTTTATTTAGACCTTAAATCAGACTGTTGATTTTCTGTACTCTCCTGATTTTTCTGGAACACTAAAATCTCTAAAACAATTCTAACTGTAAATGAGCATTCTTCTTATGCATGTTTGCATGCCAACATAGTTATTGTTATTCTATAATATTCTATAATCTGAGAAAAATATAAATGAGATGATAGCACTCTTCTCTTATACATTAAGTCACTTTAAATTGGAGAATAGAGAAAATTACTATGTAAAATTTATACACATACAAACATATTTCCGCTTTCCATTACAGTCTAGGAAGAACTATAAAGAGGAAGATTCATGATCACATTTTAAAACTAGTCTTCCACTTTACCGTTTTTAAATGAGATTTAAAAAGAAAAGAAAAAGAAAAACCTCCAAATACACACAAGTTTAAAGCTAAGTGATGAATGCTGAACCTATTGCTTTTGGTGGAAAAGACTTCTTACATGAAAATATAAAATACTTGAGAAGTTGCTCTGTGAGCTTAACACAAGGTCTGGATTAACAACCTAGGAAGATAGAAAGCAGGAACCCATGACTGAAAACTAATCCCAGAACAGTCAAATGAATATATGTCAGCCATTTAAGTATGTGAACCATGCTGTTCACTTTAAAACAAATAGAGTAATTTGAAAGGGCATCTGAGGGCTCTTGAATTTCAATGTAGCTGAAGCTTGAGCTGCCTTGAAGGGCTCCCCTAACAAGTCAAGACAGCTTCTAAATCTCTCCTTGATCCAACTGAACTCTGATAGGTGTGGGGTATAGTACACCCATTTTCTCCAAATTGGCATATTGTCTCCTGGAGAAAGGGTGGAGGCTCTCAGGACCCAGGAAGCCAATAAAACTTAGAAGATTCAAGAAGCTAATCAAATTTATTAACTTCAGAAAGTTGTAAGATTCACAAGGCTTCTCTACAAGTTATGAATCAGTAAGCCATTGCGAGAAGAAACTCTTCCTGGGGTCCGAAAAGAAGGTACTTCAAGAGTACAGCTTTTTAGATATGCAGCTTCTTTTTAATCACTCATACTCCTATAAGTAACACAAATAAACTCATTGGTTCACTACACAGTAAATCACTGGCATCATTTTTCTGGTCTGTGTTCAGAACCTTATCTGACGTGAATAGTTGCCTAACAAAATCTTCCCAGAAAATGTCACACAAAAATCCAAGAGCTGTGATAAAAGCACATTCAAGCAGAAGGAGAACCTGGGAGAATCCAGGACCAGAAAGAATTACTTCTCTCAGTCATAGCTGCTGACTGTGGATTCAGAAGACTCCTGAACAAACACCATGCCTGTCTCTCTAGGGATCTGGAAAAGAAGATCTTTGCTTGCTGGAACAAGTTTGTGAAAAAATATAAGGGATATGTATTCCTCAAATGTTCAAGGCTGAAGTGACACTCACTCATCAGAAAGAGACAGACAAGTCTGACCTCCAAAATAGAATTCATACAACTTTACAAATGAAGACTGAATAATTAATCAAGATATAATACAAGACAATCATCTTTCTGAGGATCCATGGGCTAAAAGAACACAGGTAGGAAAAATAAGTAAAATAAGCAAAATGGTTAAGAGAGAAAGAAATTTGATAAGAAATAGAAATTTAAAATTCACACTAGATAAAAGTTTCAAAGATGAAAAACATAATGAATGGAGAAATACTCATGACTTTCCCTAAGGTTAGATACAGAATCAGGATGCCCACTTTGACCATTTCTATTCATTATAGCATTGAAAAATCCTAAACAGATCAGTTAGAGAGGAGAGGAATTAAAAAGGAAGCAACTTCCTTGTCTTCTATAGAAGACACTGTCTAACAGCAGACTTCCTGGGCCTCTGGCTCCTGGATTCTCTCTTGTCCACGTTATGACATGTTTTCTGAGCCTTAGTTGTAGATATTGAGCACTCCATGGTCATTTCTTTACATTTTGACAAGTTGTGGATTTCTGAAATACTCTTTATCTGCTGCGAAAGGAAGTGTCTTTGATGAAGAGTTAGAGCCAGACTTACCTGTAGGCATAAGGACGAGATTTAGAAGGAAGTTAAGTTGTCCTAGTTTAGGTAAGAGGAAGTAATAAGTGTTTTCCTAGGGTTAATGATTGAGAGGAATGAGATAGGCTGACTCCATGACAGGCTACAAACTGGCAGTTCAGGAGACTAGGCCTAGATCTCTGTTTCCCAGGACTGGGCAAGTCCAAGCAAGCCAGTTATTGTAAAAAAAAAAAAAAAAAAACAAAAACAGCCCTTCCATCAGAAAGCTGTCCTGCTACCTGGCCTGAGGCAAGGGCAAAGAGTCAGCAACTGTTTCCAGGCTTCCCCAGCAAAAGTTTCCAGCACTCCAACCCCCCTAACCTCCCCCACTCCTGCAATGATTTTGGAATGTTCCAAGAGATAGAGCCAACCAATTAAGATAAAGGTCACATACCCATCCCTGAAATTCGCCTAATGTGAGTTAAAATGGGCCTGGGAGCTCACCTGAACATCTTTATTTGTTAAATGGTAGGTGTCAGCATGCTGGACTTCTGCAAAATAAAATCCTTTTTGCTTTTGCACACAATTTGAGTTCCTGGTATTCTTTGGTGAATCATGGAGCCTTACATGATCTCACCAGTAACAGGAATTTTATAATGGTTAATTTTATAATGTTAGGCATTAATTCTTCCTACTGAGCAAGCCTTAAACTCTATGTTAGATGGTTGTTGGTTGTCCCCATAGGTGCTATCATTGCACCATTGGTGATGTATTGTCATGGTGGTTTATAGAATTTATAGCTAGGTAGGACTATTGATTTTTTTTTTCTCTAACTTGGTAACTTGTATAAAACTTTTCAATACTATAGAACTAGTCCTCAGGAAGGAGGTTTCCAGGTTATACACAGTTCTATTTCTCTAAATTTTATGTCTGAAGTATATGTTATCTTAGCAATACTGGCTTACCTTCAAGTTCTGGGAGGCAAGAAGGGCAACAACAATGGTTTATATTATTTTGGGAGTCTCTTTGACTCCTGAAATCAACACGTCCAAG